>NC_080837.1:50654668-50977418 GCF_030435755.1 Ochotona princeps
GTTTGACTTACCCCATATCCCTTTATTTTTTCATTTCTCTGTATTTTATAAGTTCTTTCCAATAGTACATATACATACATTAAAATTTGATATAACAATTCATTCCAGTGTATTTTTGTTTATGAATCATTGTATGAATAAAAAACTCTTTTAGAAAACTTGTGCTTTTATTCTAAACTTAACTCATAAGATTGAGATGAAGCATTCAGAGATTGTGGTATGCATGCATTTATCGTGCTAAAAACTAAAAAGACAGATTAGACAGAAATTGAACCTATATGAAATTGGTAGAACACGCAAGGTATCTTTCACTAAAAATAAAACTGAATATAACATGGTAAGTTTATTTGCATCCAAAATGGTGTACAATGGCTTTTTGTTTTCCTGTTCTGAGACTCCACCTTTATAAACCTTAGTCTCACAAAACCTAAATCTTTTCCCTTCACAAAATGGAAACCAGATAGACCAGTGCTAAGATGCAATGATTTTGCAAAAAGTATCCGTATTGTCACATGTTCATTTCCCCTGGAAGAAATAGGAACAGAAATTACACACACACACACACACACACACACACACACACACACACACGGATCTATCTATATATACATATAGGTAGTAACATATATTTGGAGATAGATAGTACAAGAAAAAGCTATTTTATACACGAACCTGTATTTTCCTTGCTAAACTAAGGTTAGACAATGTTAAATATGAGGAAATGGTTATGTATACCCTAATCCAATGTGCACCAGCTTTACACGTACAAAAGAGGCATCCCACTGTATCCCATAAAAGTTTACAATGTTAAAGTATCATTAAACATAAAATGCTTAGAACTAAGAATATATAGAGACAGTATTACAAGCAAGTTGCCTTTCAGATTCCTAATTTCTACCCAGCACACATCGTGGCCATACAATAAACATTTATGAAAGTGATGAATTAGCATTTCTCCTCCCTGTCACTGCCTTGTATATGAAAAGTCAGTGAAATGCACTGACTCCAGAAAATTCTCACATTCTCCTAGGATAGAAGATAAAGATGACAATAGTACATGACCTTATGATTCTCAGTAAGAGATAAGCAACCGAATGAGAGACAGGGAGCAAAGCTGCAAGGCCATTACACTCAATTTGCAAAGTATTTTTTTTATTGCTAACTGCTTATTAAAGCATTTCAGGGTCTGACTCCTTTTGAGTCTTTTGTATGTTTTTTTTTTTTCCTACAAAAAAAAGAAGGAAGCATTTGTATTGATTTGAGTAAACATCCAAACAGGGAAAATGAGAACTAAACGAACAGTTGCCGTTCAATTGTGGCCACTCCACAGCTAATAGTTTACCATAATTCTTAAAGGTTTAGTCCCTGGATACTCATGCAGATTCACCCTTTGCTAACCTCTTACAGTCTTCCTGTCAGCATTCTGAATGCTACTGATTCTCTGAGTAATATTTGCAGTGGAGGTCGTGCAGGCCAGTAAGTCCAGAATGCCCCCTCACTCATTTATTCTCCTTTTGTGACTTTTCACAAAGGGTTCACATGTCATGGCCTCTACATCATAAACTACAGTAAGCAAATTCCAGTCCTTAGTGAAGGGGGTAAAAAGCAAATCCAGCAGCCTATTGCTAGCTTGTTTATGCTCTCAGTCTGATTCAAGCTGAAATCAACTGAATATAAAGAAAAGCGACCCCCTTTGCACTTGCATACACATTCAGACTTTCTGTGTTCATTTATTCTTGGTCACTTGCACCACATTGCTGTCAAGGACTGATCTTTGCCTGTGACTTCCAGGAGTGACATCACCTCTAGTAATGTTCATTCTTGGGATTTTTTTCCTTTTGTTGTCCCACGTATGCTCTTGACAAAAATGGAGCCGGACCAAATTTAAGAGAGCAGGCAAACATATCTGCCTAATAATAGCAGATACTTTTTGTCACAGGATGTTGCTGCTAATCCACAAATGCAGAGAATGGTGCTTCCTTCACTAAAAATGCACAGCAACCAGTTTTCACTGATGGAGCAGATGAAGATCTTTTCTTTGCTGATGGCTGACTGACCAGGCTGAAATCACATGAGTCTACTAGGCTTGGTTCTTTATCCGTCTCTAACTCTTCCTCTAGGGATGCTGACAGCGATGATATTCACTACACACCAAGAGTAAAAGAAAAAAACCACAATAAACAGAGGTTTAAAGGAACTGAAGCAGCTTTGTGGTTTATTTTAACTTTTTAAATATTTCACTCTTTTTCTTGGCAGCTGCAGTTGTACAGTCGCATGACATACAGAGGAAATCTTAATTGCATATTCACACTGAAGCTTGTTAACAAAGGTAAAATTAATGGGCTCAGAGTTCCATGGGATCAATAGTATGCTTTAGAATTTTTCGGTAAATATGTTTTATGCTTTCAACGCATCTGAAGTGGAGTTGGAGTCAAGGCAAGATGTACCACTGTCAAAGCCATAAGGAGGTTAAATGGCCCTGCACAGGAGACAATCACAGCAGGAAAAACAACTCATAGAAAACAAATGGTAAGTAATTTTTAATCATTTGTGTGATAAGCTTTTCATGTACTGATTTCAAAGCAGAAAGCACATTTAAAAAATATGTGCTCAGCATTGGTAGACAAAGCACTAAGCACAATGTTGTCAGAAATTCAATATCCTTTTCCCTCCTCTGATATCGTCCACCAAACAGAAGATTTCACATAAATCTGAAATGTTAGATGTCTATGTGACTTGAGTACCAGTTCCTTTCTTGTGTTTGTTTTCTACCCTTCTTGGATCCTTTTATTTTTATCTGAGGCTTAGAAAACAAAAAATAAAACTAAGACACCAATCTATCTTTTTTTCTGAATAATGTATTTTTGAAAATTCCCAAATTTAAAAAACAATGAGAGCTTGCATGATTTTGAAGATCAAATTTTTATAGAGAAAAATTTTTTTTTCTTTCCAGGGTAGTGACTCATTTCCTGACTCAGAGCAAATAATAACTTTGAATAAATGAAGATTAATCATAACAATAGAGCAACAATAAAAATTAGCTTTGGTGCTTTATCTTAATTTACCAAGTACTTAATTGTTGTGATTTGCAAACTATCTAAATTAGAATGTTATTGTTTTCTTTAGAAAGAAATGACAATAGATTTTTAATATCAAGAAATCGAGCAGACACAAATGGTATTCTATCTTGAAAGCTGTTTCTTATTTGTTTGTTTTTCTTTTTTGTAGCAGACAATTATCTGAGAATATCAATGGCCAAATATCACATGTAATAAATATAATATAAAAAGCCAAAAATGAAAGAGACATGGCTACAAAAAGAGACAAGCAGTCCTTTATATTTACTTTATAATATTCATAAAACACTTTTATAAAGTTCATCTTTTTCATTATCAAAAAAACCTGAGGCAGAACAGCCACATTCAAACAAACTAGAGAAGATATTGTAATTATTAATGTTCAGAGATAGAGTTCATACATTTTCTTCTGTGTTTGAATTCAAGTGTACTCTTACTTTTTGAGATACTTAATTCAAATCATTATTTCACTTTTAATATTTGTAGTCATATAGCAAAATTACTGACATTTTATTTTTAGCATACATAAATTAGATTGTACATACTACCAAGAGATGCTATATGACAGCATGAGTGATATTTCAGAAAGCATGGATTGAAGTTTACATTCCTCATTGGTTTATGCTATCTAAAACATATAAAAATATTGGATTAACCAACTGTTAATCAGATTCTTTGCGTTTTCAAAGAAGCTGATGAAGAAACCTGACTAGCATACAGACATAGAGATCTGCATTGCACGAAAATTTTGATTCTAGACTAAGCTGAACTCCTCTCTCTTTCTTAAGAAAGGTGGAGTTACACAGAGGGAGAAAACTGAGAGAGCGAGAGACAGAGATCTTCCATCCACTGGGCAGCAAGGGTGAAAGCTAGCAGCTTCCTCTGGTCCCCTTCATAGGTAAAGGACTCAAGCACCCGGGCCCTCTTTTGATATTTTCCAGGTGCATTGACGGGGTTGTGGAACAACTGGGTTTTGAATCAGCATCCATGGAATGCAGTGGCTGTATAGGAAATTACTTAGCAGCAGCCTACTCAGCTAAACTTTTTAGGATAGGGTGGAGAACTAACATGATACGGGTTTTCTTTCATGGTTACAACCCTGGTAATGATGCAGAAATAAAAATTAAGCTGATATGTAAACTATGAGAACATTTGAAAATGCTTTGGAGTTATGAACTATAGTGAAGGCTGTGAATGGAGAAGGAATGCCACCAGTCAGAACAGAAAGTGAGTGCGAGGAATATTCCAACAGGTTGGGGGCAGGTTCTCTCAGTTAGGCCTAACTCTTTCACACTCATTTAGCTATTTCACTTACTTACTTACCTTTTTTTATAGGTAATGAGAATAGAACAGCAAGCACAAAAGGTAAACTGGTCAAATGAAGCTTCCATTCCAGTCAGATTGAACAGAAAAGGGACCACAACTGACTCTTTTAAACCATGTTGGGGTCTATCAGGCAAGATCTTACTTAGCGCAGCCTAGAAAAAAAGAAAAAAAAAGTATCAATAACAAATGCAGGAAGATCATCTGACCTTAGGTTTTCTAATTTAAGCCTGCGACTTCAAACAAGGAAAGTTAGTTTGTGGGCCTGGCACAGTAGCCTAATGGCTAAGCTGGGATTCCATGTGGGTGTTGGTTCTAATCCCAGCAGTTCCACTTCCCATCCAGCTCCCTGCCTGTGGCCTGGGAGAGCAGCAGAGGACAGCCTAAAAGGCTTTGGACCCTGCACCCTTGTGGAAGACCTGGAAAAGTCTCCAGGTTCCTGGCTTTAGATCAGCTCAGCTCCAATTGTTGCGGACACTTAAGGAATGAATCAATGGATGGGAAATCTTCCTCTCTTTCTCCTCCTCTGAGTGTATCTGACTTTCCAATAAAAAAATAAATAAATCTTTAAAAAAATACATGAATCTTAAAGAAAACTTGCTGATTGTAACTGAGGAAGATAACTAATGGTACACAGTGACTTCAAGGACTGATATATGAGAATACTTCGAGAAAGTTCACAGTCCAAGTGTTTAGCCTAGTGATGAAATGTCACTTACCTATGAAGCCCAGTTTCCATGTTGGAATACCTTGATTTGAGTCCAGGATTTTTTCTCAATCCATTTCCTGCAAGTGTGCACTCTCAGAGGCGGTAATGATTATTTAAGAAGTTAAATACTGTGGCCAGTATGGTAGTATATCTAATACTCAGCGTATGGCCCCAACACGTTGTATGGGTGCTGGTTCAAATTCTGTTCCTTCCCTTGACATCTTGCTTCTGGCTAATGGCCTGAGAAAGCAAGGGATGATAGCCAAAGCCTTGCACACTTACACATGTGGGAACCCCAGAAGAAGCTACTGGTTTCTGTTGTGTCCAGTTGAGAATGCATGAGCAGATCCAAGCTCTCTCTCTCTCTCTCTCTCACTCTCTCTCTCTCTCCCTCCCTCCCTATCTCTTTATTTCTATCTCTGAAAAACTCTGATAGTCAATTAAAATTAAATAATAATTCTTAAAAAGAGGAAGAAGTTGAGTCCCTGCCACCTACTTGGCAAAGGTATCCCCAGATCATGAGATTTCCTCAGAGCAAGAACTGAGCAAATGGGGGACCGCATCTTCTAGAAAATACACAGACCTCCTTATCATTCAAAAAATTTAAATAAAAATGGCAACAAGCTACAGCCTTGGACCTGCATTCTCAACTCCATATTACAAGGAGCAAGAAGCAATGTTCTTTTTTGTTTTGTTTTGTTTTGTTTTGTCAGTAGAATAAAATATCCAGGTTCTTGTTTTATCAAATGGTTCTGGTATAGGCCTTTCTGTTCACTAGTGTAAAACACAGTTTGGCATGTGAAAAATATCATTTTGCATATAGAGGAATCCCAATTGGACTCATAACTGACCTCTCAAAGAAACTCTACAGGTCAGAAGACAATGGAGTGACATATTCCAGATTCTAAAAGAAAAAAAAATAGCCCAAAATTATGTACCCAGCAAAGCTTTGTTTTGTCTTTCAAAATACAAGAAAGTTCTTCCACAGTAAAGAAAGCTCAAATAATTCTCTTCCAGACCAGTCCTACAAATGATACCAAAAGATGTTCTCTTGACAGGGGAAAAAAAAAAAAAAAGGAATAGCACCTATAGCACCTACCAAAACCAAACATGGAGAACATCCTAATTAAACAGCAAAAGAAGACTAAATCAAATAATGAACAACACATTGCTAAAATGACAGGACCAGACTACTACCTAGCAATAATAAGCATGAATGTAAATGGCTTAAACCCATCACTCAAGCATTGAAGATTAGCATATTGGATCAAGAAACAAAACCCATCTATCTGTTGCCAATAGGAGACATATCTCATCAGCGAAGATCAGCATAAGCTGTATCTCATGGATTTTTATGTTTTGTTTGTATTTTCACTTCTTCAAAGCATTTTTTCCCCATATTAAATTCTTCACTGACTCTTAGGTCATATAGTAGTATCATTTTGTTCAAGAAGGTTCTTGATTTTCTTTCATTTCTTCAGCAAAGCTTTAGTCATTAAGTCATTAAGTCATTAAGCTTTAGTCATTAAGCAAAGCTTTAGTCATTAAATAACATGAAGTTATTTAACTTCATGTTGTACTTTTTTTTAACTTTATTCCTGCTGTTGATTTTGTGTTGTGGCTTTTCATTTAAGAGGATGTACAGCAACTGTGTAATAGAGTCTATCAAGTCTAGATGTGAGGATACAATGCAGTATGCATCTCTACTTCCAGATCAAGAACTCCCAATAAAACTGTTAAATATATCATGACAATAAGATGCTGGACACTTTGCCATTGCTGATGTCTGCAATATCAGGATACATTTAACGCAGAAGAATGATGGACTTATGGACAGTTTATGAAGAATTCTACTATTGTAATAACAGAGGGGAAATCAGTGGCGGTGGAGGGAATTTGGCAGAGGTTAAGGAGAATTCTCAAAGCCTATGGAACACTATCATAAAATAATTTTTTAAACGGAAAACAGGTCGCAGGTCCCAGTAGCTGGGGCGACTGGAAGAGTGGCAGCTGCCAGGCCAGCCTAGCTTCACGAAGGCTCTAGGCGTGCCATGGCCCGCGGGCACCCTGCCACGCACGCTTTCCACCGCCAGGATGCCCAAGAGGAAGGTCAGCTCTGCCGAAGAGGCAGAGAAGGAAGAGCCCAAAAGGAAATCAGCCAGATTGTCTGCAAAACCGGCTCCTGCAAACGTGGACACAAGGCCCAAGAAGGCAGCCGGAAAGAAGGCATAGGACAAGAGAATGTGCGAGCCAAAGGAAGAGAGGAGCCAAGGACAAAACGGTGGCGAACCAAGAAATTAAAGAAAACTTGCCAGGGGAAAACGGTGACACTGAAAACAAGCAAAGTCCTACCTCTGACGAAGCAGAAGGAAGCCAAGTCTGATTAACAACATGTACCATGTCTTACCAGTGCGCCCTGTCTTCCTTCTTGTACAATCCAGAGGAATGTTTTTATCAACTATTTTGTAAGTGCAAACTTTTTAGTAGCTCTGGCGCTATTTTTTTTAAGAAGGAGAGATGTCCATCTCACTCCGTTTTTTAAGTGTAAATGATTTTTTTTAAGATTTATTATTATTGGAAAGTCAGATATACAGAGAAGGAGAGACAGAGAGGAAGATCTTCCATTCATTGATTCACTCCCCAAGTGACCACAACGACAGGAGCTGAGTCAATCCGAAGCTAGGAGCCCAGAGCCTCCTCCAGGTCTCCCATGCAGGTGCAGGGTCCCAAGGCTTTGGACCATCATTGATTGCTTTCCCAGGTCACAAGCAGGGAGCTGGAAGAAAGTGGGGCTGCCAGGACCTGAACCGGTGCTCATATGGGATCCTGGTGAATGCAAGGTGAGGACGTGAGCTGCTAGGCTACCGTGCCAGGCCCCTGAATACCAATTTCTTTAAAAGCATTATTGAAGAACTCACATCCTGTTTTCCTACAAAATTGTCCAGGTTATCAAGAAAATTATTGCACTGTTATTATTCGTTAACAAGGTGAATGCTGAACTTAAATCTTGGGGTTTTTTTTTATTAATTACATTGCATTATGTGACACAGTTTTATAGGCACTGGGATTCCCTCCACCTCTCCCCAAACCCTCCCCCCATGGTGGATTCCTCCACCTTGTTGCATTACCACAGTTTAAGTTCAGTTGAGAGTCTTTCTTTGCAAGCATATACCAAGCATAGAGTCCAGCATCTTATTGTCCAGATAAGTTCAACGGCTTCTTGGGGATACCATCTCTGGTCTGAAGGTAGAGCTGGCAGAGTATCATCCTGTTCAATTAAAAACCCCAATGTAACATCAGCCACAATTTGTAACATTATGGAATTGGTTGGCATAGTATTGAGTAACCAATATGTTAAAAGAAGAACAAAGAAAGAAAAGAAAGAAAAAAAATGCAAGCTCTTAACTACATCCTGTGCCTTCTTCATTGACATTTCAATTTTAGTTTATATACAACCGGGTTCTATACATCTTTAAAAGGTTATAAATTATTATTCAGCTGTCTCATAACTATTTTCATTATAGTATTTAGGATTTTATAGCATTGTAGCATAATTTTGCTGAACCTGGCTTTTTTTTCGGATAGTCTAGACTGGCTTATAACTCTATGAAAAACAGTACCTGTAAAATGTAATATTATCTCAAACTCAAACAGCCTGTCTCACATGCAATAAGATACTGTGAAGTAACCAGTGATCCAACAATCAACGTGAGTCAGACTGCTTATGATCTACATCAAAGAACTCTAGAACCTAATATACTTTTAATACCCTATGTTATTCCGTAATGGGGCAGGAGAGCAGAGAAATCTTCCATCTCCCTAGAATGTGTGAGGAAGATGTGAAATATGGCCTATCAGGATCATAACTGGTAACTCATGGACAACAGACTCAAATCAACATTACACAATAATAAAACCACAAAGGCATTTGGGGGCATCAAGAGCGATCCTGACAACCTCTTAATAGGAGGTCATATGCAAAGAGCAGGGGGACCCCAGAGTAGAGCAGGTAGACAGGAGGAGGCTTGTATCCCAACCCTGAAGACTCCCGGATCCTCACCAAAGACTATCAGTAGGGTACCAAGGACTACATCCCAACTGTCAAGAAGACCACTGGGAATTGGAGTGCATTTGGAGGCCGAGAACTCCGAGGTCACCCACCCCCATCTGAATCTACCACATGGGATGGAAGAAGTCCAAAACCTTCCTGTAGGATCCAGGAACATAGGAACTACAGCTGGGAGCCCTGAGCAGTCTACAGAAACAGAAGAACAGTAAAGTTTCTTCAGGACTAGGGAAGGAAGCTTTCTCTGGTCCTTGCTTGGTTCCAACTTTGGGTCCCCACCTTCTCTAGCAACCACCATCAGGATCGCTCCAGAAACCCCTCAAAACAAACAAACAAACAAAAAATATAGAATAGATAGACAGAAAACAACAAGGAAAGCTTAGAATCAGACAGGAAACGGTCAGTGTGGATTGATTTATACCTTACTAAGTGGGACACAAAGATTAGTTACTCCTTACTAGGGTATTGAAGATTTCTCTGCACACCCCTCTTAAAACTGTTCTGCACCTAAACTGTTGACATATGTCTTGTTAGAGTTAAATGATGTTTTTTTAAGAGGTAAAATCAATCGCTGGTTGTTTATTTTTTGGTACAACCAGAAAATAGTCAGATATTGAATTAGGGGAGGCTCTGCCTGTCTGGATGTCAGCTTCACATTCCATAGGTGGGTGGTTTTTATATCCTAAACACACTGCACACCAAATAACAATGCAGAGTCGTAACTGTGCATTTTATGTATCTTGGAAATTTTCAGTTACTTCTCCCGTGTGGGTCAGCAGAGCTCTCTCCTACCGCAAACCACTCTTGTTGCTCTGTCAGAACCTTGTGCACTCTGTCACAGCTTTGTCTGTGGGAGTCCAGGGTTCCTGATTGTTTTGTTAATGTGCTGTTAAAGACTGAAGACTTGAGTATGTCCTGTATGTGACGTTCAGTCGTAAGTGGGTGGGATTCAGGTGACCGCAACCTTGAAGACACTGGTACTTGGTAGCCTGGTCGGGAAGGGCTGCCTCCAAATTCGAAGCTGGAAAGTCACTGAAATAACTTCAAAAATGATAAATTCATGGCTTGTTAGATTCTTGGTACGTATGTCAAGTATTATATACAAGTTGAAATGTCTGTCTACTGATTCTCAACACCAATTAAATCTCAATTGTGAAGCAATGAAAAACCAAAAACACAGTTTGAAGAACACTTGAATTATTCATTGTATTAGATCTTCATGACTTATCAAGAATTACTTAGGAATGAATAGACATGCCTTTAATACTGCTAATTAATTAATAACCTGTCATTCCTGTATCTAGTTTTGTGAAATTGTACTATCAAATTTTATTCAGCAATCTACTGATCTTCAAAATATTCATGTTCCATGTCTCTCTTTAAAAAAGAAAAAAAAATGATGACATATGAATGAAATATGACCTTGCCATTAAATTTTGTACTTGGAATCAGGGGGTTTTCTTAATATAATATAAATGAATAGGAGCAGTTCATTTTATACTGTTTTTATCCATTATTTCTTATTCTTTCTAATACCCTGAAATCCAGGCTATATTTAATATGCTTTGGCATTTCTATGCTAATGTGGCAGTACCTTCTCAGAGACAGCTTGATTGGATTTGGATTTGAAAGTTACTGGTACAAGGTAAGAAAAAATTAAGAAAGGTTAGATGCTAGTTATGATTATTGATGGACCCCATGTACAGTATCTCACTTGGAACTCCCAAGAATCAAATGAAAATCATCTGTGTAAATCAAATTGGGAAGGTTCCTTTCTATCAAGGTATTTGTTCTATGTTCACAATAGAAATCTTTTCCCAAGATTATGCTTTTGTATTCCATTTTGTTCTGAAGTTTCTTTCTGTTGCTTTTTATGAATTTAATTCTAGGATTTACTCAGGTGTCAAATACCCCACAACCAAACATGTTCCCCACCTCAACATTTAAGAATACTCTAAAAAATGTGAGAACTCTGAAAAATCATGAGGCAAAGTAAAATGTAAAAATGAAAAAACATGTTCTGATAAGTGTCTAGTTCATCAACCTGTATTTTCTGTAAGAACTTTCTGGAAGACCTGTCATATTAATGAGTTTAAGAAGCATCCAGTGTTGTATTTTCTCATGTATAAGTAGCCTACAGCAAGTAAGTTACTATGTTTTCAGCATTGAT
The DNA here is from genome assembly GCF_030435755.1 of Ochotona princeps. Classification (NCBI taxonomy): domain Eukaryota; kingdom Metazoa; phylum Chordata; class Mammalia; order Lagomorpha; family Ochotonidae; genus Ochotona; species Ochotona princeps. The sequence goes on from NC_080837.1 coordinate 50,666,014, forward strand.
AAATCAGCAATATTTTTGACTTGTTTGAGTTCAATAAATGTGATCTCTGGTGCCTTTGAATAAGCATCTCAAAGTCTAATCACTTAGGAATTTAGAGGGAGCAACTATTATAAATAGAATATAAAGCTACTTTGAAAGAATGTGAAAATAATGGAAATATTTGAAGAATGACTCCAATAGAACTAAGTACATTAAAAGTACCAACACAGATTCTGTCTTCTGAATAATTTTACAAAAAAATAAAGCCACTTCCTAAATATTTCTACGTTAACAGAATGGTAGATGATGTGATAGCATTAAAATAAGTGTTAGCTGAGGGACAAAAGCAGAAATAGATATCCTCAATAACATAAATAGAACTCTTGGCTCTATAATGAAAGAAGCATAAAATCATTAGCATCTATTTCTGCAAAAGACAATCCTAATCAATTATTTTTTACTTGAAAGCTCTATATACACATAGGTGCACTTCAAAACATTTGTGAAAAATAGAATGAAGGTCCAGCACATTGACTCAATGTCTAAATCCTTGCCTTGCAAGTGCCAGGATCCCAAATGCATGCCAGGTCATGTCTTGGTTACCCCACTTCCCATCCAGCTCCCTGCTCGTGGTCTGGAAAAGCAGTAGAGAAAGGTTCAAACCCTTGGGACCCTTTGTCCACAAGGGAGACCCGGAAGAAGCCCCTGCCTCCTGGCTTCGATTAGCTCAGCTCCAACCATTGCCGCCAGCCATTTGGGAAGTGAACCAGCAGACAGAAAAATCTATCTCTCTGTCTGTCCCTTTCTCTGTAGATCAAACAAATCCTTTTTATATAAAAAAAAAAGGACAAAAAGAAAAATCTTCATTCTGTCATTCACTCTTCAAGTCGCTGCAAAAGCTGGGGCTGAGCTGCTCTGAAGCCAGGAGCCTGGAGCTTCTTCCGGATCTCTTGTGCAGGTGCAGGGTCTCAAGGCTTTGGGCCATCCTCCATTGCTTTTCCAAGCCACAGGCAGGGAGGTAGATGGAAAAGGGGACTTCTGGGATATGAACCAGCACCCATATGGGATCCCAGCATGTACAAGATGAGGACTGTAGCCACCAGGCTACCGCACCAGGCTGAGAAATAAATAAATAAAAATAAAATAAAATGAAAAATAAGGTTGAGTATGAAAAACCTTTTATATACATACTAATGGACATATTCACAAAGTATGTGGAAATATGAGTCCTGAAAAACATTGTTAAGATTCTCCATTGTTTTGCAACAAAGAAAATTCACATTTTTATTTTATTTCACTGTGAACTTTCTGCAGTACCCATACAGATACTTCTATAATGTTACAATAACTGAATTTATAGTAGAAAGCATATTCACTGAACAATATAAAATCAACACTGGAACAGGAGTAACAAACGCATAGCAGCATTAAGATGTATGTTTCTGAAACCCTGTCTCACTGAGGAAGACTTTGCTTATATTCAATCAACATCTAGCCCATTTTACCTTATCTTACCTTTTCTATCATCCTATCTTTGATGTCACTAGGTCCCTACTTCCCAGGTAGCTCCAGGGTTGTTGGAAAGGTGCCTAATGGCCTGAGGCACTCTCACACAGAAGGCAAGCTTCAATGGAATGAGTGAGTTTCCCACAGGTTGTTGGACTCTGCAGGCTTCTAGTTGCCCCTGAGGGTGAAGCAGTTGAGCACTCATCCTGTCCTGCCTGGGGCTGGCCAGCCCATTGAGCTCCAACAGGTGGGTAGTCAACCAACTTCTCCAAAAATTTCACCTCTTGCAGGAAATTTTAAACTTTTTTTTTCCATTTTCTAATTGCTTCTGTTTTATTTTTTGTTATCTCCATTTTTTGAAGGCAGCATCTGTGATACTCTCAAGCGCTGAAAGAATTAAAATGAGGAAAATTTTATACTTCCTGAAATAGTATGATTTTGTAGACTGTAAACTTTCTCTGGTTGCTTGGTATCATGAATGCAGAACTGATGGGAAAGAGATAATGCTGGTTTTCTAAAGAACATCTAAAGACCCTTATACTTTCACATGGCACACACAGAGTTGTGTCAAACTCCAATTTGAGAGTCTTCACTTTGCACTTATGTAAAAAAACAAAACAAAAAAACATCATATTTTTCATTTTAAGATTTATTTACTTTTCTGGGAAAGACAGATTTACAGAGAGGAGGAGAGATAAAGAAAGAACTGTCTGCTGGATCACTTCCCATGTGGTCGCAATGGCTGGAGCTAAGCCAATCTGAAACCAAGAGCTTCTTCCCAGCCTCCCACGTGGGTGCAGGGTCCCAAGGCTTTGCACCATCCTTTACTGTTTTCTCAGGCCACAAACAGGGAACTGGATGGGAAGTGCAACAGCCAGGACACAAATCAGAAGCCTGCATGGGATCTCAGCATGCAAGGCAAGGAGTTAGCTCCGGGCCATTGTACTGGCTCCATCATATTTTTCTATCAACTGCATTCCATAAAAGTTTATAAGACCCTCTTTCTGTTAAGTACATTTAAGTGTTAATTTTGAAATGATTATAGAGTTACAAGAAATGGTGTATATAGCACAAGGAAGTTCACTGTGCCCTTCGCCTAGTTTGCAGTTCACCAATTGTTACCTTTTTGCTTGCTCCACTGCGGTATGAAAACCAATACATCGGCAATGAAGAAGTGTATGTTTCTATGTCATTTTGTTTCATATATAGAGTTTTTGGTTTTTGATTAATTTATTTATTTTATGGTACAGTTCCAAAGTCTCTGGGACTTCCTCTGCCCCACTGATTTCCCCTGTTTTATTACAATACTAAAACAGTCACAAGTCCATCGCTCTGTTGTCCAAGTGCATCCTGACAGTGTCGATATGGAGAAGAGCCGAGTCCAGCAGCCTCCACAGGTCTACATAGAGCAGGTTTATCTCCCTCAACGGTTATCGGTCAACTCCTCTTTATGATGGAATTGCCTAAAAAACATTTTAGACATTGTGAAGAACCTGAGACCATGTCATAAACATGCTTCAAAAGTCAAACGTGATTCAGAAACTTCAAAAGGAGAAACAGTTCATTTACTCCTTTTTTAAATGAATCTGATAATTTGCTTTTAAGTTTTTCTTTCTGTACAAAAATTTTCTTTTGAAGTTTAGGATAGTCTATAGGTTATTAAAAAAAAAAAAAAAACTCTTACTTCTTTTTGTTTTAGAGTGTCTTTGCCCGCTTCAGCCATCAGGGGCAGTTTTGCCAGATAGAGAATTCCAGATTGTCAGTTCCTTACTGTTAAAACTCCCTCCCTTCTGAAACTCTTCCTTTTGAATAAATAACATTAAAATATTACAATCTAAAATAATTTTTGATTGTGACTTCAATATTCTAGTCAAGTAAATCTAAATTCACACCAACAATCTTTAGGCTTGCATTGTCTTCTCACAATGAGATTTTTCTGTCTCTCAAATGCAAATAAAATCCCAGTGAGTCTAGGACAATTTGGATATCACATGGTGAGGTTCCAAATTATATTTAAATCTAGGTTAGTCAGCTGCTTTTGACATCACAGAAAGTGAAAAGAGGTCTCCTTGATATTTCCAGGTGCCCTGAATGTTTACATTCCCCAATCAGCTGCATTTGGAGTCTGGGGAGCTTATATATTTCTGCTTCCCTAATGAAGGAGAATATCCGGGAACTTCGTACTTTAGTACCACTGAATGGATGTTGAAGATTCTAGCTTCTCATTGGACCTCATTTGACATCACCTTGACAGTAGCGAAAATAAGGGAATATTGTTACCGTTCCTTTGGGAAGAAACACTATTCATTGCTGGTTGCCACAGGTCTGTTTGCATTTGTGTGTGTGTGTGTGTGTGTGTGTGTGTGTGTGTGTGTGTGTATCTGAGTGTATCACCAATGAAATAGCTATTAAGACGCTAATTTAAAAGACAGACACTAAAAATACATAATTTAACTTTTGAAGATATCTATCTATCTATCTATTTATTAGGCTTTTGCTTTGTTTTCTTTGTAAGTGGGGACTTTCTCATTTCTCTCTCTCTCCCTCTCTCGCTCTCTTTCTCTATCTCTTCCATCTTCTCCGCCCTTGATAAAAACCAGAGATTACCTCTTGTTCCTCTCAAGAGAACAATGGTTAGACATAAAACAGGAGCGTGGAACAATAGCCTTCTCAACTGCTCACTCTCTTGGGATGAGGGCCATTTATGGATCTTTTCCACAGAGACATTCCCATGTGTGATTTAAAATGATAATTGAAGTTTGTTCCTATACATCGTGTTGTAAGGACTCATTACATAAGTGATGAGTTCTTCAAAATCGGAAAAGTCATATTTTAAATCGCAAGCTTTTTATTATATAATATGATATTTTTGTTTTCTATTGCTTCTCCATAAATTTTTAAGCTTCTTTTGAATTTATGTTAGGATCATCATTTTCATTAATTCTAGTAGCAGTAGTACTAATGACATTTGCATGCAGGAATGTTAATTTCAAGTTATCATTTATCAAAATATATCAGAAGAATTATAGTAAATAAAGGAGAGTTAATCCACTGTTTTGTAGTTGCTTGTCAAATATAATATAAAAACTTGAAAAATGCATAGGAGAAGCAGGGAGAAATATCTTACTAAGCAACTCCACTGATAAAGAGAAGATACAATCAGTCCTTTCTATTGAACTGGATTTGCTACGGGTCACTGCATATTGCATTCAATGGAATAAAAACCAATAAAAATACGATAGATAAATAGAACAGAAATCTCCAAGGGTCAAGTGCTAAATCTTTCTGCTGAATCCAGTCAATTTCCTTTTCTTCTTGAGCACATAGGAAGACATTTTACCGTATACCTCAGACATAGCAGTTTTCATAGGCATTGTCACAGCATTTGCACTTTTACTTTCCCTTTTTGTCTTTTCCGTAATCCCCTAGTCATTTCTGCTCTTTGCTAAACTCTACCTTTGCTGCTGATTCTCATGTATATGTTTAACACAATACTATGTTGAGTACTTGTCCTTTGTACAAACAATATGATGTGTAGCAGTGGCCAATACCGCACTGGTTTTACATTTATTCCTATTGTATACAGGGCTGATTCAAATCTTTTTGTTTATGATAGAAAACTAATATCAAATATAGTTATATATTTAACTGATCGTTGTATCATCAGTACAACAGATTAAGCTTCTAAAGCCTATATTCTCCACCATTTTAAGCTGTCTGTACAGATCATTAAGTATTCCTCGCCATAGGTCAGTTGCTTAGCGACTGGAGGAGTAGAGAACCACTAATTGAAAGCATTCTGTACTGCTGGCAATGCTTGCTGCAGGACATTGGACTTAGACTTGGCAGATACTGTGCCAGATGGGAATGTTGCAGGGAGATGAAAGAAAAGATTTTGGTGTTATCTTACTAAGAATGATTATTTATTGGATATATATGGTACATTTTTTTGAAGTATTTTGTTGTATTTCTTCTTATGACAAAAGTCATTAAAGTTGTGCTTGCTTCAGCAACACATGTATTAAAACTCATTAAATTTGGTTTTTGCTCTTAAGATTCATTTGCACAACCAAGGTAAAAATCAGTATCATAGCATCTGTGTTTGCAAATGTACACTGTGGCAGTGCTAATGAAGATGAAGAAGAAGAGGTATAAGGACCAGCAAATTGATTCAGTTTTCTGAAGAGAAATCGCTTCAATATGGACTATCCTGTTCCCTATTTTATTTTGTAATGAACACAAAGGAAGAGGAAGAGAATGGAGAAAATGAGAGGGGAAAGAATACAAAATAGACTGAGATGAAGAGAAAAAATGAACACATAGGAAAAAGAAATTGAAAAACAAAAGCTATGTGCTAACAGAACAAGCTATAAAAACATTTGTTCAAAACACTAACTTAATTACATGTCTGTCAAGATCTCTAATCCACAAATTACATAAAATCAGGATTATATTTCCTTTTCTTTCTGTGTAGTATGTAATTAATATGTCCATGAGAAGTGTATGAATCATTATTGTGTGACTATTTTTATTTAGAAAAAAGATTGTGTCAGAAGACAGAAAATGTTTTCCAAAAGATGGAGACTAAGTTATAAAGTTGGCCTAATTTCTGTAATAGCTTATTTGATATGAGAATTGGTATAATTACTTATTTAAAGGCATAGTCTTACCCTACCACTCTCTTACACTATCCAAGTATGAGGACATAAAAATATGAGTCTGTATGTAACAGACTACCTTATAAGAACTATAATGGATAACTTAGAAAATTGATTCATACCAAAAATTAGCTCACTTTACAATATCCAAAACATGTTTTATGTAAAAATCATTTTAAAAAAGAATTGAAAATCATCTAGTGAGTAATTATACTACATGAAGTATAATTTTTGGAAGGTCATTTATCAAACAGGCAGTGGGCTACAGAGAGAGGGTAAGGGGAAACACACACGTCCAGAAAGATATCTTTTCTCTGATTCTCTCCTTGAACGTCCACGATACTTAAGCCCGCCTAGAACAATGCCATGAACTGATAATTCCATCCAGATCTCCAAAGTACTCCAGTCATCATACCCTGCCTTCCAGGAGCATTAGCAGGAATGCAGATGAAAAGAAAGAAGCCAGTACCCAATCCCAGACATGCTGACAGTCAAAATGACCATCTCAAGTGTGTAGTCTAAGCTACTGTGCCTTAACTGTGGGTTGCAATTTTTTTTCAGTCAATAAACATTTAAACCTCTAAAGCCATGTATCATCAGAATTTAGTTCTTAATATACAGTATAATTTCATGACAATTCAGGATCATCATATTTATCAGTTGTCCTCTGGTGTCTGAAGGTAAAGGGAACAAAATAAGAAATGTTCCTAGTGCTGGTGAGACATTTTAAACTGAATCATAAAGAGTAGATTGTCATTTATCTGTGTCTCATGAAATTTGAATGTACAGTATGTTAAACCAGCTCAGTTGTTGGTATTCTTGTTATACTGGTACTAAATTTTTCTTTTAGTATTCCGGCATAGTATAGTCTATTGAGTTACACATGAGTTTTATTTTCTTAGAAATTTAGAATTAAACAAGCAACGGTTGAGAAAGGTGCAAGAGGGTTGAACATTCTCAGTTGATTAAAGAAAATCAGACTTATGTTTGTCATAATACACTAAGGCCATATGCATTCATTTCCTTTGCTTATCTTTGTTTTTTAAAAAGTTTTTGAAATTAACGTTAGTTACAGTTGTCTCTAAATACATAATAAGACAATAAAAGAAAAAACCAACTTAAAATAGCTGAATGACTGGGCGATTAGGTCTCCTGGTTTTCTATTCTTTCATTCTTCTTGACTTTTACTCCGGAAGGCCTCTCATCCTGACGAAAACTAACCTAGACATATCTGCAAAAGAGCTCAAGGCCAAAGAAAAACAGATGCTACAAAGCTTCCCTAGGGGTGGAACAAAACATGCACTAGCAATGGCTTTTATACTCCCTTGGTTTGAGTAATCTACAAGGCTAGACTACGTTCAGGTCAGTGGGACAATGCAAAGATGTCTACTGAAGAGGCAGGAAGATGCACTGGAGATTGTTTGCTATTAGTATGAGTGAGGGTAAAATCTGCTAAAATGCAACCTGCTCTAAAGGCTATTCTTGCCCAAAGGTTCAGGTTTTCTAGGGTTGTCATTTCAAATAATCATAAACCCAGTGACCAGAAACAATAAAAATTCATTATCTCACAGTCTGAAGACCAGAAATCTGAAATCAAAGTTCGGACCTTGTCAGTCCCTGTTAGTTCTGAGCCGACGCCCATTCCACATGGTAGCAGTCCCGGTCCTTCTTGGCGTACAGATCCTTCACTTCCATTTTTGTCTTTGTCTTCATTTGACTTTTTGGTTTTTTGCAACTTTTATCTAGCAAATTCATCACTGGGTTGAAGACTGCAAACCTTAAACCTTACTTTATTCTCATCTTCAACGACTGCTATTCCAAACAGTCAAGTTGTAAGGTTCTAGGTAGATAAATCATTTAGGCAAATATCTCAAGTCTTTTAAAAAAATATTTAAATTATTTTAAAATTATTATGATTTCTTACACTTTACCATGACAAAGTTTTGTAGGTATGGGAATTCTCCCCCTTCCCTTGCCTTTTTCTCTATTTTCTCTTCCTATGATTTCGTCACATATTACTATATTGTTACAGTTCTTCAGCAACAGTTACAAGTCTAATATTCTGCTATTCAAGTGCATCATGGTATTGTAGGTAAAGAAAAAGGCAGTAAACTACTATCATACTATCAAGGCATGCTTAACTGTTCACTAGGAGCCATCTTTGATTTGTGAGTAGAGATACCCACAGCACTGTGTCTTCACTTCCTGTTATGGCATTCTCCAATGTACACATCATCTAATGAGAATATATGTATATACTTGTTCACCTATCTATCTGTTTATTTTATATTTTGCATAGCTATTACCTTGTATCAGAGAGAACATATCAATATAACAGAATAAAAACCCCAGCAGCAAACCCCCATATGTATAGACAAATAATCTTTGACAAGAGACCTTGAGAATAACACAGGGAAAAGGTTGATATCTTCAACAAATGCTGTTAGAACAATTGGATAGCAGTTTTCAGAAGTAAGAAACAAAACTCCAATCTTTTGCCTTATACAAAAATGGTTCTAAATAGATTAAAGATGTAAGTATGTGCCCAGAACCCATCAAGATATTAGAGGGAAACATAGGAAGCACTGTACAAGATATAAGCATTGCTAAAGGTCTGTTAGAAAAGTCAACAAAAACACAGTCAAAGCCAAAACAAACAGATGGGACTACATCAACTAAGAAGCTTCTGCACAGTAAATATGAAGATACAACCAACAGAATAGGAAAACATTTATGCACCACACAACAGATAGGGGACTAGAATCCAAGATTTACAAAGAGCTTCAAATGCTCAACAACAGTAAAACAAATAACTCTGCGAGGAAATGGGCAAAAGAAATGAACAGGCATTTTTTAGAACAAATTCAAATGGATAATAGCCATGGAAGTCAGGAGGGAGTTTGCTTAGACAACTGAAAATTCATCTGCTATATGACCCAGATATCCCAGTCCTGGAAATGAAATTCAATAATGTATATTTGAAAGTAACACATAACCTTATATTTACAATTGAATACACAATAATGAAGACATGGAAACAACCCAAGTGATACATCTATTCCACAGAATACCATACAGCCATTAAAAAGTACGAAATTCTATTATTTGAAGCATAATGGTTCTAACTGGACAGCATTATGCTTAATGAATAATGTTCTCTCTGATATAAGTTATCATTCATGTAAAATACACCACAATTATTTATTGAAATGTACAACTTCTTTGAGATATTTTCAGTAATTTCTGCTGCCAAAAAATTGGGCATATGACGTTTGATTTCTGCAAAGATTAAAAAATAATTTCTCAAAGCACAATTTTAATGGAATGTATTTATTATTATTATTAATTACATTGCATTATGTGACACAGTTTTATAGGCACTGGGATTCCCCCCACCTCTCCCCAAACCCTCTCCCCATGGTGGATTCCTCCACCTTGTTGCATTACCACAGTTCAAGTTCAGTTGAGAGTCTTTCATTGCAAGCACATACCAAGCATAGAGTCCAGCATCTTATTGTCCAGGTAAGTTCAACGGCTTCTTGGGGAGACCATCTTTGGTCTGAAGGTAGAGCTGGCAGAGTATCATCCCAATCAATTAAAAGCCCCAACATAACATCAGCCACAATTTATAACGTTATGGAATTATGGAATGTATTTTTTGAATAAAGATTTTCTTGCTCATACAATTTAGGAAAGTCCTGTTTGCTATTTTAATCTCCTCAAGATGGAAATTCTGCATTAGTTTATTAAAAAACATTATATGGGGCCCAGTGTGGAAGCCTAGCAGCTAAAGTCTTTGCCTTGCACACCTGGCATCCCATATGGGTGCTAGTTCTAATCATGGCAGCCCTGCTTCCCATCCAGCTCCCCTTTTGTGGCCTGGGAAGGCAGTCAATGACGGCCCAAAGTCTTGGGACCCTGCACACACGGGAGACCCAGAGGAAGCTTCTGATTGCTGGCTTTGTATCGAATCAGTTCCAGCCGCTGTGGTCACTTGATGAGTGAACCAGAAGATCTTCCTCTCTGTCGCCCCTCCTCTCTGTGTATCTGAATTTGCAATAAAAATAAATAAATATTTAAAGAAGAACATTGTATAAAAAAAACACTCTAAATGTTCAGAAAGGATATTTTTTCCTAAGCATATACAAACATACCCAGCCTATTCCCTTTTCTTTCCAGCAACACTTAGAGAAATAAGGCCATGTGTATCAAAGTTTCAAGTCTGAGTATGTTGCATTCAGACATATTAGTTTCAAATGCTGAATAAAACAAACCATGCGTATAATGCATAGATATTTTTAATTATCTCTTTCCTAGGACTTGAATTAAACTTTCAAATACTTCGAATGTTACTTCCCTTTTTTTTGGTATAATTTCTGCTACTGTGGATTTCAGAGGCCATTTTCAATAAAAATATTTTTTTAACTCAATAAAGATTCAGCCAGATTTTGCTCCATTCCTTTTTTTTTTTTCTGCTGCCATCTTCTTAACGTCAATATATCACAAAAATCACCCATTTGTGCTCTCCCTGAGTTGTGTTCTTTATTCAGTTCCCAGGCATATGTTTGCTGAAGTTTAGAATCCTCTTCTGATTGAGTCCTGGGACACAGGTGGAATTCAAACAAGGCTGCCTAAGTAAATGAGAATATCTGGCTTTGAATGGAAACGTTGAGGCCACTCCAACTATTCAGAGAAAAGAATTTTTAAAAATTGATTTTGGTGCAAATATTTTGAAATCCATGCATAGTTTTCTTATCATATACATTTTCTTCAAACTTACGAAACTTCGATGAACATAAACAAGTGTAAGCAAAAGGAATCCTGAAATAGCCTTCAGCTTTGAACTATCGTGGAGGCCGATGGGTGCTGTGTTGTAGCAGGTGATGCTGGCGTCTGTTTCACCCACAACCCTGATCAGAGGGTCAGCTTGAGTGTAACTGACTTCATTTTCAGTCCAGCTTCTTGCGAATGCATCCTGGGAGGAATCAAATGATGACTCCAGTGCGTGTGTCGCTGTCGTTCATGAGGGAGACTGGGAAGGACTCCTTGGATCCCCAGATTGGCCTGGCCTTGCTTTGGGCATTTAGTTAGAAGCAAAGGGTGCAAAGTCTGTCCATCTGCCTCTGTCCCTCTGTTTCCTTTCATGTAAATGAGAATGAACATAAAACATCTTGCACTGAAATCACTTTATGCTTTCAAACTAATGGCAAGTAAGGACTTTGTTTTCCACAGTTTCTTAATCAAAGGACTTAATCATTTGTGCTGTGAATGTCTGGCATAAATAATTAATTAACTAATTAATTAATTAAGCTGATAGCATTGTTAGAAGAAAGAAAGATACTAAGTAAGATTCACTGAAGAAGGCCCCGTGCAATAGCCTAGTGGCTAAATCCTTGCCTTGCATGCATCCTGATACCATATGGGCACTTGTGCATGTCCCAGCTACTCTGCTTGCCATCAGCTCCCCACTTGTGGCCTGGGAAGGCAGTAGAGGATGGCCTAAAGCCTTCAGACCCTGCACTTCTGTGGGAAACCTGGAAGAGATTCCTGGCTCCTGGCTTCCGATCAGCTCGGCTCCGGCTATTGGAGCCACGTGGGGAATGAACTAGCAGATAAAAGACGTTTCTCTCTGTATCTTCTTTCTTTGCCTTTCCAATAAAATTAATAAAGATTCACAGGCCATTGGACAAAGTTTATAAAATTCAGAATTTTTAAATTTCTTTGACTCAAGCAATCATGACAAAGTCCATTCATATCTGATATTGATTATCTCAAATAGTTTGTGTTTACTCAGAAAAGCTATGGATTTTAGTAGTGAAAGTGTCTTCTTTAATAGTCTGTGCAAATACGACTATTTTCCTTCCCAAATTTTCTTCAGAAATAATGGTTTGATCATTTTCATACTTAGTGAGAATCATTCAATTAGATGAACTGTTCAGCAAAAATTTTAAATCACTGTGGAAGGCACATTTTTAGTTAGTGGGCACACCTTTTTCCGGGTTTAATATTTACCATTAGGAGAATAGAGGGTGAGTGAAAGTGAACAGCAGAGACCATAAAATCTGGTAAAAATAATCCAAAATTTAAAACAAAATTGCTTTCAGCCTCTTTATACCCCTGCCCCTGAGACACATATCCTATTTGGAAAATGTTAATTATGACCTAATTTAGAATATTTTACTCAAAAATGTCTTACATTTCCTGCCTAAATACTTTTGGTCAATGTAAGATTTTACAATCCAAAGAAACTGGTACAGCAGTCATTTGAAAAGAAATTTCAGGGCCTGGTGCAATAGCTTAGTGGCTAAAACCTTGCCTTGCACACGTGGGGACTTAAAGCAGTTGGGACTCTGCACCTCTGTGAGAGACCCAGAGGAAGCTCCAGCCTTCGGATCAGCTCAGCTTCAGCCACTGCGGCCACTTGGAGAGTGAACCGGACATTATCAGATCTTCCCATTTGTCTGCCTTTCCAATAAAAATGAAGCAATCTGAAAAGAAGAAGGAGAAATTGTAATGAGGTTTCTTCTTGATAAATAATATAGTGGGGTGGAGTGCAAGTACTTTTACTGACGCAAACATTAGATCCAGGAAACTTGTTCTATCAAGAACAAAGCATGTGTCTGATGAATGAACAGATTAGCAATGAATTTTACAGGAAAATGTGAAGAAACAAAGATTTTCCTATACTTGACAGACTAAAAGGGAATCACAGTCAAGGACCGAGAGCTTCCTCTGTATTCAGGCTAGGGCTTTTACCAATGTCTCTGTTCTCTTCTGGAAAGGTATGACTTGGGGAGCCTTAGATCTGGAACTCCCTTAGGCACCAAGATTCTCATCTGTTGGAGAAGCCAATGACTCCCTCAGCCAGGTGAATTACGACTTTGTTGGAAGAGCTGTAGTGCTGCCTCAGCTCAGTGCATTCCTTTTGAGAAGATAATGGATAGACCCCCTTGGCCTAGGGGACGGTTGCCAAAGGCTGGGTCCTACTTTCAGGACTTGTTTCTCATTCCATAAACTTATTTTCTTTAAAACGTCTCATTTTCTTTGCCCCCTCTTTCCTCACAGTGGTTAATATCTACTCAGCATCCATAATAGATGCTGCCTGAAACCTAGGTTTCAGTTTACAGAAATACACATGTAGGTTTGTTGAACATTGTTGTCTTAGGGATGAAAAAGAATCATGGGTCCCCAAAGCATTTTTTTTAAACTTGATTCACTTCTGAAAATGTAATTTCCATATCTTTGGTTTTATATTGAGGGCTGGAATAGATACCTATTTTTTTTTAACTGAGTGGAATTCAATTACATCATTTTGTTCACTTTGTATTCCTGCTTGAACACATTTTTATACTTATTCTTCTCTGAGTGTGGATGGAATGGTAAAGTCTAAAGGCAAATGTTCACCCTGGTTGCCCTTCTGCCAGGTAGAGGCAGCTTGCAATTCCGTAAGTAGTATTTCATGATAATTACACAGGAAGGACATCAGTATCTTGCATTCTATGGCTCCTTTTCCCTTCGAGGGGACCATATACACACACATTTTTAACCTTTGCATTAGCTGCTGTCCTTCAGAATTCTGGCTTATCATGAAAGACCCCAGAAATACAAACTCAGGCAGCATTTCTTTCTTTTTTTTTTTTAAGATTTATTTATTTATTATTGGAAAGGCTGATATACAGAAAGGAGGAGAGACAGAGAGGAAGATCTTCCATCCAATGGTTCACTCCCCAAGTGACCATAATGGCTGGAGCCAAGCCAATACGAAGCCAGGAGCTCTTCCGTGTCTCCCACATGGGTTCAGGGTCCCAAGGCTTTGGGCCATTCTTGACCACCATCCCAGGCCACAAGCAGGGAGCTGTATGGGAAGCAGGGCTGCTGGGATTAGAACCAGTGAGCATATGGGATCCTGGCACGTGCAAGGCAAGGACTTTAACCACTACACTATCGCACTGGGCCCCTCAGACAGCATTTCATTAAGCTGACTTCCACGGCTTAGATTCAGCATGCATTTACCTGCTTTAGTTTTCCAGCACAGCTCCAGGTGCTGCTTTGTAAGATTTGAAAGAGATACTACCAAACTCCTTTTTCCCTTGTCAAAACTGTCAAAATCACATGCTGTCCCATGTGGAATTCTGTAGCTCCAGTAATCACAAGGGGAAAAATGTCAGGTTTAAGTCATATCCGCTAATGAAAAAAACACATAAACCTCTAACTAGACTGTGTTCTGGATTTTATGTGATAGCTTACAAAACCTAAAATCCACCATGCCTACAAATAGGAAGCACATTTTGGACATATTAAGCCTGCTCCATGTCTTCTCTCAGAGTTTATATGTATTATAGATTGTAAGACAGTGGACCCAACAGAGATGACTTTAAACTATTTTTGTTTCCTGTGGAACTTTAGGAATCTGTTCACTCCCTGGGAAATCTTTCACGCGTTGTTTTCCCTTCCTTATTTCTGCTCACACAGATACAAACTATTTTCTCATCTATTGTGTATACTTGGCTGTTATTCTGGGCGCAGTGTGCAGCTGCTTTGATATGTGTTTATTATCGTCTATAGCTTTCCTGATTCTATTTTGGAGATGGGCACTCTAATTGTAAACAATTATTTTTGTATTTAAAAATCTTTGCTTTTTATGGGCCCAGCAGCGTGACCTAGCAGCTAAAGGTTCTCGCCTTGAACGGGCCAGAATCCCATATGGGCGCCGGTTCTAATCCCCGCAGCTCCACTTCCCATCCAGCTCCCTGCTTGTGGCCTGGGAAAGCAGTTGAGGATGGCCCAATGCATTGGGACCCTGCACCTGCGTGGGAGACCAGGAAGAGGTTCCTGGTTCCCGGCTTCGGATAGGCGCAGCACCGGCCATTGTGGTCACTTGGGGAGTGACTCATCGGACAAAAGATCTTCCTCTCTGTCTCTCTTCCTCTCTGTACATCTGACTTTGTAATAAAAATAAATAAATCTTTTAAAAAAATACTTTGCTTTTGCAATTGAGAAACAAAGGATGAATGTAGAGCTCAATGAGTAATAATGAAGAATATCAAAGAATATCAAAACCCAATGTTTGATTTAAAAGGATAATAATTAATATCCTGCAGAAAACAACAGGATTATTCTTTTTTTTTAATTTATTATTATTGGAAAGCCGGATATACAGAGAGGAGGAGAGACAGAGAGGAAGATCTTCCATCCGATGTTTCACTCCCCAAGTAAGCCGCAACGGGCCGGTGCGTGCCGATCCAAAGCTGGGAACCTGGAACCTCTTCCAGGTCTCCCACACGGGTGCAGGGTCCCAAAGCATTGGGCCGTCCTCGACTGCTTTCCCAGGCCACAAGCAGGGAGCTGGATGGGAAGTGGAGCTGCTGGGACTAGAACCGGCGCCCATATGGGATCCTGGTGCGTTCAAGGTGAGGACTTTAGCCGCTAGGCCACGCCGCCGGGCCCAACAGAATTATTCTTATAAACAGTTAAAATTTTAAAAGCCTAAGGGCCTAAAATCATCTCCTTGAAAAAGTGTTTATAAAATCCCTTATATACTAATGTATTTCTGAACATTGCAAATGTTCGGACTTCATTGGATCAATATCCATTGACCAATGTAATCTTTAAACACATGACATCATGTAAAGTATTAACTCTTGTCCCCTAATTATAAGAAGCTGTATACCTGAGGTACCAAAGCGGACTAACAAACATTTGAAGATCACTGTTCTTGCCTTTCAAGTAAATGTTATCATCGAGTTTGCACTGGATTCTGAATAATAGTAGTTTAAAATTTGCAATCACCAAAATTCACATTTATAAATTAGCTACATGACTAGATGATTATAAAGGAAGGGAATATCCAAGAAAGAAAAATACAAGGAAAAGTTGTTCAGAAAACATATCTGGAGATGCAAAGAGACAAGCAAAGTTTTGTTACCAGAAATGCCCGGTGGGTTCTTTCCTCGGCTTAGTATAGAAATAAAAAGCCAGGAATATGTTGCAGACAGAAAGTTTATTTGCGAAGGGACCAGGTGAGCAGGGAAGGGAGAGAAGGGGAAGCACCTCCCGAAAGAAAGCCAGGAGGTGGGGTGCCTCTCCACAAGAGGGAGAGAAAGACACCAAAGGTTTGAGGAAGGGTCTTAGGATTTTAAGCATTCCCTGATCCCTCCTTGTTGGGCGGGGAACCTACAGGTAAGATGTTCCCCATTGAGCTGTTTCGTGTCCATTTCATCTTAGTATTTAGCCAGTTGTTGTGTTGAAGTAAAATTTTGCTGATCTTGGCAGATTTTAGGATAATCCAGACTGGCTTGTAACTCTAACAAGATATATGTCAACATTTTAGGTGCAGAGCATTTTTTTTGGGGGGGTGGTGTGCAGGAAAATCCTCAACACCATGGTGAGGAAACAGCTGAATGGTGCCTTATGGCCATTTTAAGGTATAGAGCAGCCGGTCCTGTATATGAACTAAAATTGAAATGTCAATGAGCTAATCATAGGTTGTGGCTAGGACTTGTTTTCCGTTTTTTTTTTGTTTTTTTTTTTTTTTCTTTTTAATACACTGGTTACTCAAAACCATGTCAATTCCATAACATTGCAAATTGCTGTTGATGTTATATTGGGACTCTTAATTGACTGTGATGATATTCTGCCAGCTCAAACTTCAGACCAGAAAAGGTCTCCCCAAGAAACTGTTCAACCCATCTGGACAATAAGTAGCTGGACTCTATGCTTGGTATACGTTTGCAATGAAAGAATCTTGATTGAATTTGAACTGTAATACTGCATCAAGGTGGAGGAATCCACCGGGGGGAGGGGAGGGAGGGGGGGGGATTCCAAGAGCCTATGAAACTGTCACATAATGCAAAATAATTAACAATAAAAAAAAAATAGAAAAAAAAAAAGATGTTCCCCATTGGTGGTCTCTTAATTAATTAGGAAATGGGTGGGCAATGCTGGTGCCGCCCTCCTGAAAGTGTAGCCAAGACCTCTGCAGGCCTGGATGGTCTCATTGCTGATTGTTGAAATCTGGCCAGGAATCTCTGGCATCTAACCTACCAGTTACATTACCTTTTAGCTGTAGAGCATCATATGCTGAAATTGGAGTGTAACTAACCAACAATGCACATCCAGTAACGTAAAGCTCAGATGTTATTTAACAATTGCTGTATAAGAGCCAGCTTATTAGTATTATACTGGAAAACAAATAAATTGGGTCTCAAATATTTTTCCCTATTTTACCAATAATAAAAAGATACTGCATTTTCTAAAATCATCCTCCCTTCTCTCAGTCTTATATATTTTAAATATTTTTCTTTGTCTGTCTTTCTTCCTAGTTTTATGTATTACAAATATTTTAAAATCGACTGCCCTGAAATTCTAACCAGAGTTTTTGACATATTTGTTACGAATATTTGTTTCCTTAGGATACAAATATTGTCTGCAATTTCATTATTCTAACATTGATTCAGCTTTGGGTTTAATTTATATGCAAAGCAAATAATTTACCCAAACTAGTAAAGGATATGCATTATCAGAACACAACACCTGCAGGACAAAAGAGAGGTTAATTTCATTGTTGCTCCCAAGCAAAAGGAGATCACAATGGAGCCTGCAGTAACCAAGCTCTGTGAAATAGCTGCATTAGTCATTAACTTTCTAGCACTAAATTTCATATCAAACTCAATTAACTACTACATAGCTTTTAATGACAATATTTTGTTCAGATGCAGCTCTTATTTACTAATAAGATTTCACATCACGACTCTCTGTTCCATTACTTCCTCCATGTTAATATTCAAGGGTTGATTTTCTTCAAAGAAAATGGGGCAATGAAAATTGCATTTATTGAAAGTTCTTCTTGAATTATGTTTCAACATTTCAAGGGCATTAATGTAATGCTGTGGAAACGAAAGGGAACGATTATATAGGAAGCCACAGTTCCCTACGTCTATCTCGTAGGGTGATTAAGTTTGCTATTTATGCGCATTTTCCCACAACATTGCTTTATGTGTTGGAATTTATCAGGATCAGAACCATCTAAATTGGAAATGCCCCTCAGTATATTTTTATCGCACTGAAAGTCAAAACCTGGAATAACAAAAAGGCATAAAATTAATGTCATCAGGAAACAATTTATACAGCTTATTAGCATAACATTCTCATATAAAAAGACAGATGGATTAAGGGATCAGGTCTTTCACAGCCTGCAGTAAACTGCCTCAGCCTTCAATTCCCTGCTGTTACCTACCAATTGGCAGTCTTCTTATGGACTTGGGTCCCTGGAAAGATTTAGATTCTCCCATTACGTTGATTCACCTTTTTACTTTTTACTGTTCTTGATGACGTATTTTGTTATTTTCCTATCTAGTTAGATAATGAAAACTTCAAATAAAGAAATATCTGAATATTTCCCATATAATAGCTTACGTAACACACACAAACACATCATACACTCTTCTACTACACAATAAATAAGCCACAGCAAGGCAAATACACATGAATTATTTTTCACTTGAACTGAGGTTCAAATTCCAACTTTATAGATACATAACTCTTGAGACAATAGGCACATCATAGCATCAGCAAGTAATGATTATGAAAAATGCCAAATTCTTCAAATGGATATAGTCAATCAAAAAAAATTTTCCATAGATTTTTCAATAAATGTTTCCAAAAATTAAGCATTACGAATGATTCTTAATTTTAAATAACAAAAAAAGAAAGAAAAGGAAGGAGAAGAAGAGGAAGAAGAACAAGGAGAAGGAGGAGGAAGAGAAGAACATGCTGGAAAGGGTTGTTTCTGGTTTTAAGCTATGGGAGGCACCTTTGTTGAATGGTCATTCCAGAGCTGCTGTAACAAGCTACCACAGCAGAAGTGTTTTAGTCTCCCAGTACCATCAGCAGAAAGTCAGGGTCAAGGTGATGCCTTGGAGGTTTGTTCATTTTGGAAAGTTGTGCACATGAATTTATTCCTTGCTGCTCTTCTGATATCCGGTGGCTGCCAGAAACCCTGGCTGTTCTGAGTCATGCATATTCTGCTCTGCTTTCTGCTTCACATGACTGTTTCCTGTGTGTCTTGGTACCCACACATACTTTCCTTAAAGCAGCCAAATAATCACAGTCAACGTCATCTTAATCTAATTACATCTACAAGGGCCATTTTCTTAAAAGAAATACTTTATGTGTTTGAGATTATAACTCACTGTATAACAGAAATAAACAGTCAGATTGTTATCTTACTAATTTCTAACAGGAACTATATTCCCAGAAAATACAATTCTTACTTCATTCTGAATGGTTTGCCAGTCTAAATGGACAGCTAATGACAATATTAAACACATCCATAATAGTTGAGAATTAGGAAATCGAATTTGAGTGATTAGAATATCTAATCCCATCTAGTAAGGGGGAAAAAATGAACATATGTATTCGCATGATGGATGGTTCACCAACAATTCTGACAGTTTTCACCAGCCTGTACTTTCGCAGTATTTGGACTGACATTTGAAGGGAACAGCTTTACCTTTAGGAGATTCATTTGCATTTTAGCTTGCAAGCCTAGTTAATTCTCCTTTGATTGATAGGCTTTTTAATTCCTTATTTATTTGAAAAGCAGAGTTACAGAGAAAAAACAAAAGCAAGCGCCTCCAACCTCTGGTTCATTCTTCAAATGGCTGTAATGGCTGGAGCTAAGCCAGTCCTAACCCAAAAACCAGGAGTTTCTTATCGGTTGCCTGTATGGGTGCAGCTACTCAAGCATTTGGGCCATCTACTGCTTTTCCAGGTGCATTATCATACAGCTGAATTGGAAGTAGGGCAGCTGGGACTTGAACCCACATCTATTTATTATGACAGCACTATATTGCAATATTTGTCTGCTATGCCACAGTGCCAACCTGACTAAATTATTTTATCAGCTTAGATCAAGTCAGTTCCTCCCTGCCACATCGTAACTAGGCTACTTTATAAGGTTTCAGTCCAATCATTCTTCCTACTGTTTTTTAGACTCTATCTTTGCAATGCTTTTTGGCAATCCCCATACACCATAGACTGTGATTATTTCTAATAAGTGTGTATATATTGGTATCCAGTGTATCCTATTTGGGAATCGTAAGACCACTCCTTATCCCATTCTTTGCTTTCAACAGTCATATGCAAAATTGTTACATGTTTTTGAATAATCACAGCTTTGATTTATTTTGAATCTTTTTTTTACCGTTTGAGACTTGTTTTGCATTATATTTCTTCTTGAATTTTTAATAGTTAAATTGGGAAAATTATTTATTTCTCTTACTGAGAAGAGGAAATAAAGGCTTCTATTACTCCCACCACTCAATGTCTCCCGAGTGGAGTCAATAGCAGCAAGCATTCTTAGTTTTTCACAACTGGAGAGGCCTTGTTTCATATCATATACCAATTAGCAACTTGTATTATTCCCAACATTCTATAGCCTGAAAAATTATAAACTTAATGCCTTTAAATGCAGTAATTCCTACATGTGAAATGTCTCATTTCAAACTAACGTAACTCCTAAAGATTATTTTAGCTATCAGGAAAATATCATTGTTGGCACATGGGGGCTAAGCTCCTGCCTGCAAAGACAGCATCCCATATGGTATCAGTTCATTTCCTGTCAACTCCATTTCTGGCCTGGCTCCCTTTTAATTATTTGGGGAAACAGCTAAGTAAACCGAGTATGAAGGGCCCTGCCACTCCTCCCAAGATGGTGCAGGGTCCCAAGGGTTTGCACCATTCTCTACTGTATCCCAGGCCACAAGCAGGGAGCCGGATGGGAAGTGGAGCAGCTGGATATGAACAGGCACCCATATGGGATCCCCGCACACTCAATGCAAGATCTTTAGCCACTAGGCCATAGCACTGGGCCCTATTTTTGTATTTTAATACTATCATGCTTTTTCCAAAGTAAGGTTCATTTCAATGGACACACACAACAGCAGATATTTGATAATACTAAACTTTTACTCACATTAAGAATGGTAGGAAAAATATATATGGAGAAAATCAAAACAGTTTGATAGCTGCTATATAAAATCCTCCAGCAAACTCCAGAATTAATGTGCATCTTCCAGCAAAGTCTGTCCATTCTCAGGAATAGAGAGACACTTTCCAATCATAAAAGAAAAAAAACTTATGTTGAAATTATGCATATCAAAATAGTACCTGAGAATCAGTCATCTTATGAAAAGATGAAGAGTTAGGAAATTAGATATTGGAAAAATATAAAAAGGAATTACACTGATTTTCTACTGTAGATTGTGTAGCCTATGTAAAATGTAAACAATACCAAATGGCGAGCTGTATCAAGAATGGTTACAGCGTTCATTCATTACTGCTTGAAATACAAACACCTGCAACTACTTTGGAAAAAAGCAGATCCAGAAAAAAATATACCATAAGCCAAAGATACAGCCCGGAAACTACGCATAACGATTTTTCAAAAAAGAAACAAAAACATATGTTGCTGAAATATGCATGCAAAAAATTTTGGTAGCTTTATTTATAATATTCCAAATCTGTAAACAACCCAAACTTGTACCAACCAGAAAACATATAATCCAGGTGTACCTTTTAACATGATAATGATACACACAAGTAAATGGAAATGTTTTAAAACATGTTGAATAAAACAATATAAACACAAAAGAATACATACTATTATTTCACTTATAAGAAGCTTAAAGAGAGGCAAAACCATCTCGCTAGGCTTGTAAATACTGGATGCATGTAGTCACAGAAGGAATACATTGGCAAATGGTACAATGAAACTTTTGGTGGTGATGTTATATATTTATAATGCTATAAATTTATTAGCGTGTAGGGCTGTTGATCAGACATGTTTATTAAAACCTAATATTTGTGCATTTTACTCATACTCCACCTGAATTTAACTTTTATGTCTAAACTCCCTTATATTTATATTAATACAGACAATTTAGTTTTGTTTGTAAATCGCATTCTAATTTTTTTAACATAAAGGCCATGCAGATACAAAAATTTTTTAAGGTTTATTTATGTTTATTGGAAAGGCTGATATTCAGAGAGGAAGATCTTCTGTCTGATGGTTCCTCCCCAAGTAGCGCAACGGCCGGTACTGCGCCGATCCGAAGCCAGGAGCCAGGAGCTCTTCCGGGTCTCCTACACGGGTATAGGGTCCCAAGGCTTTGGGCCATCCTCGACTGCTTTCCCAGGCCACAAGCAGGGAGCTGGATGGGAAGTAGAGCTGCTGGGATTAGAACCTGCGCCCTTATGGCATCCCGGCACGTGCAAGGTGAGGACTTTCACCACTAGGCTATCGCGCCGGGTCCCGCAGATGCGATTAATGTTTTCTCAAAAGGGAAAAGAATGGTTGCATAGATGGTGAATCCTCTATTTGCAAAATCAGCATCCCACATGGGCACCAGTTGGTGTCCTGGATGACCCCCTGCTGATCCAGCTCCCTGCTTATGAACTGAGGCGGCAGCTGAGGATGGCTCAAGTCCCTGTGTGCCTGCACATGAGTGAGGAGACCAGAAGAAAGCCCTCGCTCCTGCCTCCAGATCGGCTCGTCTCTGGCTGCTGTGACAATCTGGGGAGTGAACCAGGAGGTGATCTCTCTCTCTCTCTCTCCAATATATATATATATTTTTATTATATATATATATAATTATATATATTATATATAATATATAATTCTTTCCATAAATATGCATTTCAAATAAAAATAATACAGACATCTTTTGAAAAAATGGCTTCAAATCATTTCAAAGTATTTATTTATGTATTTGAAAGTCAGAGAGAGACTGTCACAGTGGGATCTTCCATCTGCTCTCTCATTCCTTAAATTCTTGCAACACCCTGGACTGTGCCAAGCTAAGCCAGAAGCCAGGAGCTTCATCATCACCTCTTACATCGGAGGAACTCGAGTACTTGGCAGCTATCCACAGCATGAACACAAAGCTGAATCAGAAGCAAATTTTCTAGGACATGAACCAGCTCACTAATGTGGAGTGTGGCCGTCCTAAATGGCCACTTAACTTGCTATGCCACAATGTCTGTTCCACCAAAAAAAAAAAAAAAAAAAATTTAAGTAACTAATTAGTTAACTAACTACACATTAAATATTATATGTTTATATGAAGATATTGGTTACTCATTTACCTTAACTTTCGAACATGTTTCTCACCCTTTACTCAGTAAAGTGTTATAAGCATATTGAAAGTCATCACAGGGAGTGGACCTTGTGATGAGTTTTGTCTAGCCACTGCTTGGGATGCATATATTTCCTACGGAACAGCCTAGGTTGAGTACATTTATTCTTTGTTTCTAATCCAGATTTCTGCTAATGCCTTAAAGAAGCAAAAGATGAAGGCTTCTGTTTCTTGGATCCATGCCATCCAAATGCAAGACCAGAACAGTCTCTTTCTTTTTGGTTGCTTCTAGTCCAGCCTTGGCTGCAGTAAGCTTTGGGAGAATCAACCAGCATAAGGAAATTATCTCTCTGTCTCTCCCTTTTACTCGACCACTGTGTTTTTTCATATAAATAAATAAATAAATAAATGTAACTTGGAAAAAATGATCAACGGTTCTTGTGTGTGCAGAGAATGTTTGAAAGTCTAGTTTAGAATCTATTAAAAAATTGTAACACTTACTTTTTAACTAGTAAAGTATCTGAAGCTTTCACAGAATTCCTTGAGATGATACAAAGCATAAGAGGATTCCACCGTGAGTAGACAATGAATTAACGAGATGCACATTTCCCAGGCTCAAATAGAAGAACAATTTTTTTCCAGTGGAATGTTTTAAATAGCTGAGATTCTCTTTTAGAAGCTTTGGAATCCATGTCCTGAAATATATAGAATGATGTCTGATGTACAGTAATGAAGCCAATTGTATCCCTGGCTACAGTGTGTAACAAAGTTGGGTTCTGGAATTGGCCCTATGTATTCTAACTGCAGAGACTGAGAATGGTTTTAGCAATTTTCATTCCACTCATTGATAGAATAATAGAATAATGTTGTACTATATGTAGAATACAGAGCACAATGAACTTCAGGTAAAGTTCAGATTTTATTAGGAAGATGATCAGTCATTATCAGACCGTCATCCTATTGCCATGCATTGCAAAATCACATTTCAGCAATGATGGACTATAAATAGGATAGGGATCCTATCAGATTCAAGTGGCATAGTAAACTTATAATTGCCTGGTGATATTCCAGACATCCAAATGCTATGATGCAACACCTTACTCACATGTTTTTGTTATTGGTGTTGTGTTGCCTATTGTTCTTTCCATTATTAAGAATATGACATTACAGTAAGAACACAGCAAATAATGATTGATAGTGGCAACACGGCTTTTATTTATACATTGGAATCGATGTAGGTAAAATTGGAGGATATTATGTGAAGTGAAATAATCCAGGAACAGAGAGGCAAATGTTACATGTTTTTATGCTTATGCAGAGGCTGGCATGCTGATCTTGTAGAAGCTGAACTCAGAACAATATGCACCACAGCCTAGGAAGGGGGCTGTGATAGAGAGAGGTTGGACAGTTACACAAGAGCAACGACTCCTGGTGTTCTACAGTACAGTAGGATACCTTCATTTACAGCAATTTACACTATTTCAAAATAACCACAAGAAGAGATTTTGAAGCCTCCTAACACAATAAAATGCTACTTGCCCTTATTTGCTAATTCTAATTATGTAATTTGCAATTATATTAAGGTATGGAATTACCACACTACAACCCAAATATGTACATTTCTAATATTTCAATTAAAACAAATACTATATGTGTTATATCTTATCACATGTTGGCATGTTTCTACTTATTAAAACATGTGTTTTTAAGCAGTGCAATGTGTTACATTTGCAAGTTTCTCCTAAATCTTGTGTATACTCTGGCTCTTGATGGCAAGAGGAGTCATGTCAAATAACTGACCCATGTCAACCACATTTGTATAAGAACACTCTTTGTCTAAGACTGTTTGCTTGAGTTAGATACCCTGCTCCGGTTCCCCAGTACATTTGACGGTAACATCACACAGAAGCTCTTACAAAAAGAATTGCATAGCTTTCTACAGATGTTCGGTAAATGGAAAAGTTGCTTCCATTAGTACAATTAACAGAACTGTGCAGCAATTTACAGGGTTTCTTAAATTATTTTGAGTACAGAAACAGGTTGACTGAAATAGGTTCAAAACGTGATATAATTTCCACTGTTGGAAAAGAGAAAGTGATGTCAGACATTTTCAAATATATTCTAACACAACTGGCAAACAGACATTATGTTTAATATTCTTCATATTGTGCTTACGGTAATTATATTAAAATTGATTTTCATGGCACAACATAATTGTTCAATTGGCTAAATCTTCCCTTGGAAATGCCAGAATCCAAAATGTGTGCAATTCATGTCCCTATTGCTCTACTTCCCACTCAGCTCCCTGCTTTTGGCCTGGGAAAGCAGTGGAGGATGGGCCAAGTCCTTTGGGCCGTGTATCCACGTGAGAGGCCTAGAAGAAGCTACTGACTCTTGGCACCTGACTTCAGAGCAACTCAGTGGCCACTTGGAAAATGTGTCAGCAGATGGAAGATCTTTATCTCTGACTCTTTTCTCCATAGATTTGCCTTTCTGATAAAATATATGTAATTACATAAAATATGTATGATGATGATGATAGATAGATAGATGGTAGATAGACAGACAGACAGACAGACACAGTAGCCTAGTGGCTAAAGTCCTCACCTTGCATGTGCTGGGATCCCATTTGGGCACCGGTTCTAATCCTGGCAGCCCCACTGCCCATCCATCTCCCTAGAGGACAGTAGACAATGGTCCAAAGCCTTGGGACACTGCACCTGCATGGGAGACCTGAACAAAACTGCTGGCTCCTGGCTTCAGATTGGCTCATCTCTGGCCATTAAGACCATTTGGGGAGTGAATCATTGGATGGAAGATTTTCCTCTCTGCCTCTCCTCCTCTCTGTATATCTGCCTTTCTGATAAAAATAAATAAATCTTTAAAATAAATATTTAAAAAGTTTTAAAATTGATTTTCAGAATATGCTTCTTACAACTGTATCATCTTTGTATCTAGAATGTTTTCATTTATAAACAACTTACTTTTTAGTCATTGTTCAGAATGATTTCATTTTTAAAGTTTACTGTAATATGATATACTGTTTTTGATTAGAATACTGTGTATTCTAACCTACAAAACATACAACTACAAAGCTCCTACACTCATTTAATCACATCCAGCTCCAGAAACAGAACATTCAAATCACAAGCCCATTATGCCTGCAGTTATCACTCCGCTTTGCTAAGTTATCATTATTCTGAAATTGCTATAGCAACATCCACTTTTTTTGGTTCAAGTTTACAGGGAATAATTTATTTCAATATTTAATTTATATCTATATGTACTTTTGTATTTAGAACATCTCTTAGTGCCTGTTTGTTGTCAATAAGTGACTTTTATTAATTTATGCTAGAATTAATAACTTGAGACTGGCTGTGCAGTGGTATCACTTTTTCACCCATTTTTGAGCTACTCTATATAAGAGCAATGCACTCCATTTGTGATATTCTTTTCTAGATTATTTGATTATTACAAAATAGTCATTGCATTTCTTTCATATTGTTTATTTGAGAATAACAGAGACCAACAGAAAAATAGGTCAAAAAGAAATATCCATCCCGTATTGTACCTTCCAAATGCCACGATAGCAGGTGATGTATTACTCTGCTATTTGACAGGAACTGAATCTGAATTTCCTGATTTGGTGACATGTACCCAACTAATAAGAGTCACCCTTTACTGATTCTCAGAGCATGTATTAACTGCAAGTGGAAATTGGAAAATGGGGTGAGGGAGGACTTAGCCATTGGCACTTCGATATGTACATCCCAAACAGCTTTAAAAAAATTTTTTTAATTGCCAATGCCAACTATATTTCAAGTCGTCACGGTGGGGTATTGGGAAAAGCTTACAATTAACAATAATCACACCTCCGATTAACCTCATTGGCTACGATACTGCCACTGCGAAAAGCTCCAAACAGCTTTTCAATTGCTGCTGCAGCAAATGCCTGGTTCATCCAATAGAAAATGAAATCAATTTTAAAGGCTAACAGTCAATATTGGTCACTTCCTGTTATTGATTGTTAGCTGTTTCCTAATCAGTAATCTCTCCCAGATTCAATTCTTCACGCACCCGCTAAAAAATTTATGAGTCGCCTAAGTCATAAACTTGAATAGCAAATTCAGTTTGTGAATCACCATGAATTTGATCTAGATGTTAATATGAGAAAATGAAACCATTTAAAATTTTAAGTAATGAAGCTTGTTCCAAAAAAAATGATGATGTAATTATGTGTTGAGAAGGCAATCCTGAATCCTGTCCTCAGGCAGCGGCTGAACTGGTTCACAGTCATCCACAAACGTACTACACTTCAGGCTATCAGTGGTAATTTACAGACAGCGATACTAATGTGAACGCTCCAACTTTCAGCCTGTGGTGGAGGTATTAATAGACTGCATAAGAACATTAAGTTATTAAAATAGTGTCTTTTATTTTGAGCATTAAAACACTCCAAATAGAACTTAAAATGCTGTTGACAAAGTGCTTAGTAATACAAGCCCAAAGTGATTTACTTCAGAAAAAAAAATGTGTTCCATTAGACTCTAAAATGAGAATAAAATTTGAAGAGCAAATCTTCAATGTTGTTCTACTCAACCTTTCTTCTACATTTAGTTTCATTCCCACATACCCCTGTTGTTTATCGCATCTAGATCATTTAATGAATATTTCATCTTTATTGAGAAGAAATCATGATCATAGTAGATGAGAATGGACCAGATCACTCACTCAATTAATTTCTAAACATATTTTTTAGAATTTAATATTTGTAAACTTAATTTTTGTCAGGAAGATTCACATTTATTTTATATCCTTCTAAAACACTGCAGAAGACAGAAAATAAAGCAGGAGAAACTGTAATACATACAGTTATAATACGTATGCATGCTTTTTGGCTTGCACAAAGTCAATGGGAATGGTATTTAAGATGCTTGCATATTTTGTAATTTAAAAAATTCATGAAATTATTCTGCTGTTATCATAATCTGCAAAATAGAAGTTACCATCATTAAATAATATCAAGAAATTTCATTTAGCTGTGATATCAGAATCTCAAATTCCAAAAGCTTTATTTCTCTGGCTAACAAAACTAGAGAAATTTATGCCTTAACCTAATTCATCTGGTTTTGACTGCTTTCCTATGAAAGCACTGCATGCAATAGAACTTTGAATTTTATACTTTTAAATTAACATTTATGTCATTAAATATGAAACCCTTAAACTTCCTGCTCGATTTTACTTATCTTCTCTGTTTTTACATGTAATTTACAAAGTAGATACCAACAAATATTGTGAAAACCCTTCAGTGAAAGTGGCAAACATTCTATCAGCCTGAATATTCCATAATAGAGTTTTATCCAGGACTAAGTTATTTTTCATATATTTAACTGTACATGAACCCGTACATAGCCACATCATCTTGTGAGTGTATATTTTTTTTCCACCAACTTTAGAAACTCCCGACCAATGTGTTCAAAAAATATGATCTAACGATTCTACTTCTGGTATGAAGGTCACAGAGAATACGTAAATAAGTGATCCAATCTGTAATATTCGTACCAGTTCCAAGAAGCAAATTTCTAATACGTACTTTAAAATCAGAATGAAAAAAAATTAATATTTTCACTTGTTAAATAAGAGATAATGACCTTCCATTCAAATACAAGCATAATTCAAAAATGTAAAATTAAATGAAAAGGTCATCTTTAAAAGAACTGATACCGGGCCCGGCGGCGTGGCCTAGCGGCTAAAGGTCCTCGCCTTGAAAGCCCCGGGATCCCATATGGGCGCCGGTTCTAATCCCGGCAGCTCCACTTCCCATCCAGCTCCCTGCTTGTGGCCTGGGAAAGTAGTCGAGGACGGCCCAATGCATTGGGACACTGCACCCGCGTGGGAGACCCGGAAGAGGTTCCAGGTTCCTGGCTTCGGATCGGCGCGCACTGGCCCGTTGTGGCTCACTTGGGGAGTGAATCATCAGACGGAAGATCTTCCTCTCTGTCTCTCCTCCTCTGTGTATATCTGGCTGTAATAAAATGAATAAATCTTAAAAAAAAAAAAAAAAACTGATACTGGGCCCGGCGCCGTGGCCTAGCAGCTCAAGTCCTCGCCTTGAAAGTCCTGGGATCCCATATGGGCACCGGTTCTAATCCTGGCAGCTCCACTTCCCATCCAGCTCCCTGCTTGTGGCCTGGGAAAGCAGTTGAAGATGGTCCAAAGCCTTGGGACCCTGCCCACGCATGTGATACTTAGAAGAAGCTCCTGGCTCCTGGCTTCGGATTGGCTCAGCTCCTTCCATTGCGGCTGCTTTGGAAGTGAATTATCAGATGGAAGATCTTCCTCTCTGCCTCTCCTCCTCTTTGTACATTTGCTTTTTCAATAAAAATAAATAGATCTTTACAAAAATAAAGAATACTATATATTCATTTGAAGAGCAGACCAACAGAGACAGAGGTTGCCTATTCTCTAGTTCACTCCCTAACAGTCAGATCTGGGTCAACCTGAAGTCATTCCCACCTGTAAATGGTCCAGAGTCTAACTACAAGATTATTCTCTGCTACCTCCCAGGTTCTTCAACAGATTTGCATTGGAAGCAGTTTTGCAGAGATGTGAGCCAGCACCATCATAAGGAATGCTAAAATCTCCAAGTGATGCCTTAACCTAGAGGACCAAAATACCCACCATGAAAATCCAATTTCTATAATATTGTAAAATGAATTATGACAATTAATTTTACTAATACAATTTCTACTTTCTGAAAGATCTAAAGAACTTGGATTATGGGTTACAATGAAATGTATTAAAGCTACTTTGCTTTGAAAAGAAGTAACCAAGCCAGTCACATGATATTTGAAGTTATACTCTATGGTTAATCAATTGGATATTGAGATTGGCTGCTAAAATCCATAGAAAGACGTCTGTGTGTTGGTCCAATACACAATCTGAACATTCTGTCAGTTTTAGCTGTCAAACATTGAGCATGCTTCTGCATCTTATATGAAATATGCCTTTCACTGTAGAAATTTTAGGTTAAGGTGACACAGTTATGTTGACATGGTTTTAGCTGTAAAGACTTGCAAGTTTAATAAACTTCAGGCACATTTACTTTAAAAAATACTTCATTTGAAATATTAACTGCTATTACTAAATTTGTGGTATTAGTTTTTCTTTTCGCATATGTTCTGTTGCTGTCAAATACAGGATTATTTTACCTTTGATAATAAGAGATAAAACCAAAAACACATCAAGCTAGGATGTGCGAAAATCCTTCCTCCGAATACTGTAACACTGGAGTGACAGTGTTAGGATGCATGGAATATGAAATCTACAGAGGTTCTATCTGCTAGTGTTCTGCTTTTTCTCATGTGTTCTGCTCCACATAATTTACAAGGGCTTCGTAGAGATAAAATATTGGGAGTATTACTTTCATTGAGTTTTTCCTTCATCATACTTACCTATACAGCTTATTTTTAAAAACTAAAAATCTACATATTTAGAAGGGCAAATGAGAAGTCACAGATCTAGAACACTAATCAACTTGAAGTCATGCTGTTAGCACAGGTGTAGCTCTTTAATGTCATCACAGGCAAGGGGATGATTTCAGGCACGCTTTATCAGTTGGAAGCTGAGGAAAGCATACGCACAACCGTTGATACCAGCAACCAGCCTTTGGCTAGCAAGAAGGAAAGTAATCATGGACCTGTGTTTTAAGTAAAAAGTTGTACTGAATGGTTTTTAATCTTAGGCTTAAAATACACATGGTGATTTTTTTTTTTTAAGAAGGCTGACATTTACAACCAAAAATAGATGTTAGGAAGCTGGTGTTTTTATATTATCCCTTACATAAAATAACAGATAATTAACACTCCAAACACACAATTCTTCTTGAATTCAAATTCTGTTTAGTTTCAGCCAGCTAATGGGTTCATTTTTGGGCATTTTTAAAAATAATAATAAATAAGAAAATGAGAATTGATACTCCACATTGTGGATATTTACTTCCTCATGATGACTCTATAAGTATGAAGTTCATGAACAGAATTGTTCTGTGGTTTTTCCTAGGATATATGTTCTTCAAAAATGCATTGTTAATGATCATCTACGGATATGTGTGTATATGCGTGTTTCCACAGACGTTGCAAGCTGCTTGAATTTCTCAAAAACATGTGTTGCCACCCACGCTATTTGCCATCTAATAGGCTTGTCTAAATGTTCCTTTGCAGTTTGAGATGAGGTATAAAATGGAAAAGTCTTCACATTGTTCACCAAAGAAGTAGTGTTGATATGTTTTCCTGAAATATAAGCTCCATCTAAACAAACTTATATTTTTATGATTATATACATATGTGTTCTATTTCAACTCAGAAATATAAAAAGGGAGCAATTTTTAAAGTGTAAAATAAAAATGGGTTGATTAACAACTGAACCACAAGTTTTTTTTTTGTCAAAAACAATCTTATGTGTGCCTACTTAAATTGGCATATGCTATTTTTAAAAACTATTAAATAACCAATTGGTAAAATTATGTCCTAGCTACAATTTGCCTTTGCAAAAGAAAAAAAATCATGGTTAAAAATTCATAGCAACGAAAAATAAGGCTGGTTTGTAAAGTTGTAATTTTCACAAGTCGTAGAATTATGAGAATTTCCTAATTATGTCTATAGAAATGTTAGATACTTCCCATGGGATTTAATATAAACAAAATGTTAAAACAGATTTCCAATATTTCAATACCTTCTACCAGGTATTCTCAGACAGTATCAAACATACACAATGAAACCTGATCTGTGTTTGAGCATGACCATCAGTGATGCCTGCTAACAAATGGATACATTTAATATTATTATCAAACATTATCTTTATCACTTATATAATCCCTAGCATAGCACCACTAAAGACTTAACTAAGTACACAATAGTTTCAAATCAAAATTATGGACTCATTATTACAGGTTATAGAATTACCATTTTTTAAGATAAAAATAGCCACCTCTGAAGTTTTAGCCAAATGTATTTCAAGAAGATGTGAATGATGATACAGAACTGAGGCCTTTGGATTTTTTTTCACTCTTGTATTCCTATGATTTAGGATAATGGTTCGTATTAAAATTCTATTCTATTTTCTTCTGTGTACTAAAGAATAAAATAGGAGGTTAAAATCTCAAAAAGAGATAATCTTTTCTTCAGCTTCAAATAAGACATTGTTCACAACTCGAAGAAAAAACTAATGCCATAGCACTGTCATTGTTTAAGCCACTGCTTTGATTTACATGAACCTGGAGGAAGAATTCTGTTTTACACTTTCTTTAGTTTTGCCTCAACTCCAGGTAACAATGGGTCACAATGCAACTTTGGAGAAATAACATGAAATATAGGAAACCTATTATTATAAATTTTACTTTTCCATTTTGATAAAGGTATAAGAATCTCCATTTAGACACTTGACAAATTCCATGTATCATACAAATGTATGCTTTAAATAAACTCTTAACTTTTGGATATAGGGTGATTCTCCTTTTCCTGCCCTTAGCCCTTCCACAGCAATTGCAGTGTATCCTCACAAGTGTGCAGCAACAAGACGCCTGAAGCGTATGAAATACCCACAGCAGTGTGATGCCATAATTTACTTTGTCAGCACCATCCTTTTATTTCTCATAGATCCTTGCACTTACGAGAAATAAAATTGTCTGCATCATTAATTTCTAGGCCCAAATAAAGAGTTTCGCAGCAGGTTGCACATGAGCTATTTAAACTGGAGTGGTGGTGAGACGGTCATTAATTATCTAGAAATGAATCTTAAAATTGTAAAAATTACATTCCTGAGAGTGTATATCCTCTGAGAGGGGCTGGCGGAAAGCTGGACAATGATGTATTGGCACCATCCAGCAAAAAAATATTGAGTGTTATTTCACACACTGAGGGACGTCAGGCCACAGGTTAGTCATTTACTGTGACCTTAGAGCAAGAGGTGAACATGGCAGAAGTGTAAACCATTTTATCTCTGTCCAAGCAAGAATCATGAGTGGCTTTTTAAACTTTCTGCAAGTTAAATTCAGTACAACATTTAGACAGTTTAAACAAAACACATTTTGCCTTTCTTCATTCATAGTCTATATGTACATATATATGTTATTATATTTTTAGACATTTGCCAAAATCAGCATCCAAGTACCGATGCATATCCTCTTGTTTGCAATTAGTATATATTAATTAATTAAATGCTCACGGCAATGATATTATATAGGAATCCAATAAAATTTTCACTTGTCCTTTGTGAGAGTTAAAACAGGAAGAAGTGAAGCTACTTATAGCTAGAATTCTGATCCAATCAGTTGGCTACACAATTGCTCTGCACAGCACCCGTGGACAAAGTCCATCAGCTTGTTGCTAGAGATGTGAAATGAAATGCTGGGGACACAAAATCAATCTTTAATTACTTTCTATATTCACAGATCATGAGTCCTAAGCAGTGGACATTATGAATCCTCAGGTAAAAATATTAATCCTTGCAAAAAAAGTAGTGCAAATAGTTTGCCTTTTAAAAAGGCTATTAGTTATATATAAAGCTCAAACTTTTTAATTTTATTTTTTAATCAGCTTGTGTAACATGAATGAGGAAAATTTTAAAGAATTTTTTCAAGTTAATTCCAAAATTTCCTTTTCAGCTTTATAGATTGTCAATCTGCCACTAAAATTTTTACATTGTTCCTTAGTTTAATTTCTCTAGCATAAGCATTATAAAAAGTGCACAAATATAATATTTCATAGGTATATGATTTATCATAACTTCTCCAATTGTGCTTCAAAAATTATACATCCTTCAAAAAAAGCAACTACACAGAAATCACCTGCTGGTACAGACACTAAACCAAAACCCTTGAGGACAAACCTGGATTCACAAAAAAATTCTGGGTCTTACAGGACGTGGAAAATATAGGATATAGGATAGTCAATGTATTATTAATATATTAGTTAGTACAGTAGTGTGAATCTAAGCTACCTCAAGCAGCTGCCAGAATTATGAGGTCTGCTACTGTAAAGTTATTAATGGTTTTTATGAGCTCCACATAATTTATGTAATAATAAAATTGGTGTAAGGGTACTTTAATACTCTTGATTTCTTTTCAAATATTTACTTCAAATGATTAATTATGTCTTTTCGTACTGATACTATATAAATGCATCTACACACACCTATGCAACCATTTAAACTATCAAATAGATTGTCTCGAATGAACATTTTTGTCACTAAAATACTAATATCATTGCATTATACCTATCAACTTCAGGTATAATTTGACCCCAATATTTGTTATTTGTAGATTTCATATTAATAAAAGCCTTAAACATCAATAGAAGTATCTAAAATACAAATAAAGATACATAAAAAAATCTATGTTATTCTTTTTTAGGTAACTCTGATAGTTGATTTTTCTTTTATTTCATCTAAAGTAGGAGACCAAATCCCCTCCAAAATTTTAGGAGACTGTCTTTCTAATGAATGGATTCCCCAGCTTCTCAATTACAGTGCTGTTTCTCATTTTAAATTGTCTAATCAAAAGCAAATTATTTGTCAGTGTTACAGTCCCACACTAGAGCGCTTTAGGTTCCTGGCTGCTATCATCCTGTCGTGTATCCTAAATCATGCCTGGAAATTCACTAGATAACAGTCCTGGCACTAGGGATCTGCCATCCATGGGATACATTTCCAGCAGTGTTCCTGCTTCCAATTGCCCCAACCTTTGTTGTTGCATCCATTCAGAACGTAAACAGCCCATGAAAGATTTCTCCCACTCTCTCGTTTCTTTCTCACTCCTTCATTTTCCCATTTCTCTTTCAATTAAATAAATCTTGCTATAACAAACAATTTTCATTTTCTCCCATTCCATTGGTTGTTTCTTCTCTTTCGTGATGCCTTTGCTGTACCAAAACTTTAGTTTGATGAAGTCCCGCTTCTTTATTTAGTCTTTATATTGTTGGTGATTTTTCTAAGAAGTCTTTATCAAAACCTGTATCTTGTAGAATGCTTCATATATTTTCCTGTAATATTTTGATGATTTCTGGGTAAATATTTAATCCTAGATCCATTTAGAGCTGATTGTTTTATAAGGGGACTCTTGCAGGGTCTTGATTCTTACTTCTACAAGCTGCTAACCAGTTGTCCCAGTAACATTTTTTGTTAATACAGCAGGCTTTTTGTTTCTGGATTATTTTCAGTTCTCTTGAAGATCAGTTGGATGTATCTGTGGACTCACTTCTCAGGATTTTATTCTGTTCCATTGATCTTCTTTATTTCTCTACCAACACCAGATTTTTTTATTGAAAAAGAAAGAATTCCATGCAGACACTACTGACAGTAATGTGATTCAGGTTAAAATCACAGATGCTATCTTCCTATTCTCAAGTACAATTGCAACCACAAACAGGAGAAAATCTGAGCAGACAATGGTGCAGCTCATCTTGGGACCACATAGGACAGACAATGGCACCCTGGGAGCTGTAGATGTCTGCAAATCCATGGCAGAAAAGTAATAAGGAAACTCAGGACTGACCGTCATTGGAGGGAGAAGTGTGAGTGACAGCCAATGGAGAACGGGGCACTGAACTGGATCAGTAAAACCAACCTGTAGACATACGGATGACACAGTTTAAAAGCATCCTCAAGGAGAAGAATTTGCTAATCAGAGTTACAATGCCCAAGGACAAAAAAAGAGGCACAGACACAATGAACGAGTTTACTGATGCTTCCCCAACAAAGCAGCAAAACTCAGAATTAACTGAGGAAGATAGTATAGAACTGCCAGATAAAGAATTTTTAAAAATCACCATAAAGCTCCTTTAAATAGAGAGAAGGGAAAGAAAGAAAGAAAGAAAGAAAGAAAGAAAGAAAGAAAGAAAGAAAGAAAGAAAGAAAGAAAGAAAGAAAGAAAGAAAGAAAAAAAAGAAAAAAAGAAACACATACAGGAGTTCAAGGAATTTAAAGAATATATGACACTAGAAATAGCAACATTGAAACAAACCTAATTGAATTATTAGAAATGAAGAATATAATACAGTTTATTTAAAACTCACTGGAAAACTTCAATAAAATAATGAATGAGGCAGAAGAAAGAATCTCAGAATTGGGAGACACTTTTTTTCAATAACTCAGAAACAATCAAAAAGCTGGAAGAAGAACTGAGTCAAATGAAGAAAATCATTCAGGAGTTAAAGGACACCACAAAAAAATGCTGAATACATGAGTTAATGGAGTTCCTGAAGGTGTGGAAAGATAAACTGGGTTTAAAGTAGTATTCAATTCCTGGTACAGTAGCCTAATTGCTAAAGTTCTCGCCTCACATGTTAGGATCCCATATTGATGCCAGTTCTAATCCCGACAGCCCCATTTCCCATCCAGCTCTCTGCTTTTGACCTGGGAAAGCAGTGGAGGACAATCCAAAGTCTTGGGACCTTGTACAAGCGTGGGAGACCTGGAAGAGTCCCCAGGCTCCTGGCTTCGGATTGGCTCAACTCCAGCCATTGTGGCAACTTAGGGACTGAATCATCAGAAAGAAGATCTTCCTCTTTGTTCCTCTCCCTTCTCTGTGTATCTGACTTTGCAATTAAAATAAAATAAATCTTTTAAAAATTGATATTCAATGAAATATTTAAAAAGTTCTTTACATAGTGAAATCATTGGAAAACAAAATATGGGGGGTGGCTGATACAGAACACAAAAAGAGCCAACTAAAACTGACCAATTCTGACCATGACACAGCATAATCAAGCTCTCTTCAGTTGAAGATAAATACAAGATACTTACATATGCATATGAGAAAATTCAATTAACTTGTAATGGAATCCCAGTGAGACTCACAGCTGACCTCTCAGAGGAAACCCTACAAAACAGAAAAGAATGAAGTGATATTAGATTGTAAGAGAAAACAAAATTATCAGCCCAGAACAACATAACAAGGAAACTTTCCTTTGCATTTGAATATAAAATTAAAATTCTTCCACAGCAAATCAAAGCAGACAGGCTTCACCTCTACCAGACTTGGCTTACAAATATTGCTTAAAGACATGTTACAGAGGAAAAACAAATACCAAATACCAAATCCAATACCAAATCAAAGCCAACAAATACCAAATCAAAGCCAATTGTGGAGAGTACCTCAACAAAAAGATAAAAAAACCCATTACTAAAATCACAGGACCAAATTACTACCTAGTGAAAATAACCCTGAATGTAAATGGCTTAAACCTATCAAACTTCATTGGTTAGAGGACTGGATCAAAAAACAAAGCCCATTGTGGCCTGCAGGAGATGTGTCTCACCAACAAAGATTTACAGAAACAGAAAATGAAGGAATAGAGCAGGAAATGACAGGCCACTGAAATAAAAAATGAGCTAGTATATCCATTCTAATATCAGATAATGTAGACTTTGACATGAAAAACAATAAAACAGAGGAAGAAGGACACCACACAATGAGCAAGAGGCCCATTCAGCAAGAAGAAACCATAATAAATGTATGTGCACCAAATACTAGGTTACCTAACCATGTGAAACAAATATTAACGAAGTTGAAGTAAGAAATAGTCTCTAATTTCACAAGAGTGGGAGAACAAACCTCTCTACTCTTACACTGCTGAGTTAAAGTCTTCAATCATAAAGACACACATAATCATGTACCATGCTGAAACTCATGTTTGTTATTTGATAAGTAAATTACAACTTGGAAGTCTGTAACTACTATGAAGAAACACAATTTTTTTTATTTTGTGTTTTTGCCTTTTTAAAAGAGGAAATGCAAACTCATGGATGCTTATTTGAAATCTCAATGAGTTTTCTAGATAAAGGGAAAAATTACGTTATTGTGTAGTATGATTGGATAAATTTGCAGTTAATCAAGTTTTACTGTCAGCTTTCTTAATTTTTACAGCACATCATAATGGTCATATGATACAATTGATGATCACACATTTCTATGGAATGTTATGTTGACTTTATACAGATTTAAAATACTGGTGGAATTGAATACTTCATGAAAATGTTAACTTATTTGTAATACAATTTGCATTATATCACTATTCTTTGATATTCACTCCAATTTGTATTCATTTTAATTTAAACAAATATTTAATAATTTCATTCAAAATGAGCATATATAGTACTTCTGTGCATTTATTATTTTTAAGCTAGATATTCTACTCTAATATTTTAAGTCTGTGTAAGGCAATCAAATTTTTTCAGTAAAAAATATAAGGGTAAGAAAATCAAAAAATGTAAAAGTCAAATAAATTATAGAGGTAACCTGGAATTCAAATTCATAATTTATAACATTTATGCAATTCTTAATAATAGTCATATTACTTTTTTATGAGCACAGAAGGAAAGGAAAAATTGTGAAATTATAGACCATTTGTAATGTTTTACCTCAAGTAGAATATGTTGAAATTATATTATATTATCCAAGAGCAATAGTTCTAAAATGCTAATGTTCCAGAGACTTTTATAAAATGCATATTCCTGGAGGAAGTTCCGGGCTCCTGGTTTGGGATTAGCTCAGCTCCAGCCACTGCAGTCCCTGTGGGAGTGAATCATCGGACGGAAGATCTTCCTCTCTGTCTCTCCTCCTCTGTGTATATCTGACTTTACAATAAAAATAAATAAACCTTTAAAACAATAAAATACATATCCTGTGCTTCACTAGTAGAGGTCTTGCATCATTGTGCCTGAGAAATAGCCTCCACATTTGTGGAACTATTCCATTTTGAAGGTATACTTATACTGCTGCTCCAGAGAACCAATTTTGAAATCCAAACATAAACATCTATTATTCTTTTTCTTTTTTTGTTTTTAATATTATGGTACAGGGTCTAAAGTTGTGAAGAAGTGTATGTTTCCAGGTTCCAAATATTGGCACTTCATAGGTATCTATATATGAGAAGAGAAAAAATAAAATATGCAAAATAACTGGGGGGCTGAATATGATCCTCTTAGATTTTGATATATTTCATGTGTTGAAAAACATTGGGTAAGAGAATAAATCAATTTAGAAAGAGCGCAAACACACTGATCTAATGCATTCCATACTACTTCTATAAAATAAGAAAATAAAGTCATATTGGAAAATAAATCCGAAAAGATTCAGGCACTATTTTTAAATAAATGTGTCAACAAAGAATAACACCAAAACAAGGAAGATTATTTCATGTGTAAGATGAGTATTGTGGAAGAAATACCAACCTCATAATCAAATTCGTGCAGTAGAGAGATATGCTTTATGAGTGCAGGATTTTTTAGTTATCAAATATGTTCCATCTATGAGCTCTCTGCAAAATCTACAAGCCTAGGACGTAGCTAATGTTAGGTCAGTGTAGTGCTGAGAGAGACTACCAGAGTACTGCTCACAGATGGCCAACTCATTCCCAGCCTCAGCAGGTTTCTAAAAAGCTATTACAGTTTCTGCTGACCGAGGGATCACTTGCATTTCCCAAAAAGAAAGGACTCCGTAGTGTGTCACTTCCCCACTTATGTGTAACACCATTTCAACTCCAGCCGAATTATTATTCAGCAATAATTTAAAAATATCAAATTGGAATTCTCTGACTCTTAAAATATTTGATAGCACAGTCTTCTTATGTACCATACAGAGCAATTAAATATACTGGCTAAAAATTTATAAACCATAATAATAAGAGGGAAGCAGTGATGACTTACCTTTAAGAACATTTGAAATTTATTTAGATCACATTTGAGTAAAGCTCAAATGATTTCATTATTTTGTTTATTCATTCTACCAACCTAAATTTTATAAATAAGTATTTCATGCTTCTCTAGATGTAAGAAGTATCTGTGGAAACAATAGGCTGTCTGACAACATTTCTTTAACCTTTTAAACACCTGCTTTCCTGATGTAGGAATGAGCACTATGGCTTTACAAACTGTTGAAACATTTGACTAATCCTGATCAACAGACAGCTCAGAGATTTGGTTCACATTTGAACTAGATCCCTTAAATGCTATCACAAAATCGTTCAGGTGTTTCTTGGTTTGCCACTAACACACATTATTTATTTTACTGCAATTTTATAGTGATCAAGCAGGTTCTTTGTACACTGTAAGAATATTTTAAATATATTGTGGAAGTCATAGCCTTACAGCCAGTTGGTTCTGCATTAGCCTCGGGTGGGTGTAGGGGAGATGAAAGGGGACTGGGACGAGAAAAAAAGGTGAGACAAGTCTTCAAGCTCTCAATTTCCACATTAAGTTTTTTTTTGTTTTTTTTTTACTATAAATGCCACTTTAATCCAGCACTCAACTTCTGTTTTTCATTCTCTGAGGAGGAATAAAAAAGCATTAAAAGTTGTGTCTTCCGAAGCATTCATCACTTCGTTAATTATATTCATATGCTGTGTTTACACATCGTTTGCATGCTATCTCAGTAAATACTGTGATAGATCCATATTGCATTAACTCATTTTATTTTTGTCAAATATATCCCTAGCACCTTATACAATGCTTCACAGGACTTTAACATACACACATTGAGTTGACCTTACATGATCAGCTTAGCCTAGCTACTAGCAGGCTTGTGTCCCGCTTCACTGTTCCTGAGTTCAGTTCCCAACACTCACTCCATACTCCAGATTCTTGATGATGCAAATCTGGAAGGCAGTGATAATGATCTAATAGTTGGATTCTTTCCTCCCACATCAAATATGCAGATTCTTTCTCAGCTACACACTCAGGGCCCAGCTGTTAGGAGAAATAGGAGATGAAATCAGTAGATAAGATTTGTCTGTCATGAGTATCAAATAAATAATAACATTCTCACTATTTGAAGTTTCAAAATAATGTTTTGATTACTAGGCATCCATCAAAAGTCATTAAAGTTTTTGGATTCTTTTTCTATCCTGCAAAAAGTGTGAATAGTAGTTTGTAAGGATGCTAGGCAACACTTTACATACACACAGACAGCTTAAAACATTAAAATAATGACAATAGGCTATATCCGTTGACTTTTGTTTTTGTGTTCATAATGTTAGTATTCAATGTGCATGTCTTTCATTTTTTTGGTTAGTTTTGTCTCTGAATAATTTGTTTTTAGAGCTTATGCTAAATATATTGACATTTTCTTGGTTTCCTTTTCCATGTTTTATTGTTCATATACAGAAGTACCATGGACTTTTCATGTTAATTTTGTATTATACAGGTTGCTGGATTCGTCGTCGTTTGCAATATTAGAGAACAAAACTTAGTTCATAAACAAAAGATTATATATGTAAACAGAGATTAAATTTTAGGTACCAAAAGTACAAATCCTTACTTCTTTCCAATCTTAAGGAGAAACTCTGTTGTCCCATGAGTAACTATGATGTTATTATGACTTAATAACACAAACTGTACCGAGCTGTGATATTTCCTCCTGGTCATGGTTGGGGTTTTCATTCCATGAAGTGTTGCTAAATCTTGTGAAATGACTTTTGTCTGCATCAGTAGAAATTAGTATGTGAGAGGGTAATTTTTGTCCTCATTTCATGTAGTACAAAGATTTACAGTACATTGATGACTTTTATATAATTAAATGCCTTTGCATATAAGAATAACTTTCACTTGGTCATAGATTGTGGCACTATGTTCATTTGACTTCATTTGCTGAATTTTATTGAAAATTTTTACATCAACATTCCTTGGGAATGCTGGGTTTTACTTATAGGATCTTTGCTTTGAATCAAGATAATGTGATTTCACAGGATGAACTCTATGTGCTGTCACATTTTAAATTAGGGGGGAATTTATGTTGATTACTTATTATTTCATTTGGACCTTCTTTGTCTATCCATTCCCTTCTCATGGTGGTCCTTATTTCATTTATTATTTTAAGCATTTATTCATTTGAAACACAAAGTGACAAGAAAAGAGAGAAGGACAGGCAGACAGAGATACCTTTTCCCTGATTGCTGTCACTCCATCAGTGGTGATGTTTCGGCCAGGTTGAAGCCAGAAGACAAGATTTCCATCTTTTCCCAGAAGGATGGCAGAGATGGAGCACTTGTGCTCTCAACTTTTGCCCCAGGCGCGGTAGCAGAAAACTTATCTAGAAATAGAGCACCCAGAACTTGATTTTGTACTTGAGTTTCAGAAGCTGATGTTCAGTGTTTTAAGACACTGTACCACAACACCAACCCTTTCATTGATTATTTTTTAATAAATTCTTTCCATTTCTTTTAAATTTATTTTGTGTCAATCAGGGTTCCATACAACAGTTTAAATTTTTAGCATATTTTAATATCAATCACATAAACTGGACTCCCATATAGACTCCCCATTTTTACTTTATCTTAATGATGTTATAAATTACCTCTGTTTGCATTACATTGCCATTTGCACAGATTTACAGTTTTTTAATCAATTCCAAGCCCTGTAGCAAAATTAAATGTACAGTTTTCTATGTATGTGTGTGTATGTATATATAT
This sequence comes from Ochotona princeps, assembly GCF_030435755.1. Taxonomy (NCBI): domain Eukaryota; kingdom Metazoa; phylum Chordata; class Mammalia; order Lagomorpha; family Ochotonidae; genus Ochotona; species Ochotona princeps. The sequence continues at coordinate 50,708,755 of NC_080837.1, forward strand.
ATATATTGATTGATTGATTGAGCCATGTTCCCCTGCTTCTTTATATACCTTATTATCTTTTACATGAATGCATTTAAAACACAGCAATTGCTCCCAGTCTTTGTGCTATTTTTGTGTATGGAAAGATCTTTAACACACAGCCCAGCTGGAGAGTCTAGTAGCTCTCAAATCTTTTCTTACTCTCCTGGTATCTCTATGTCAAACTTTAGTTATAATCCTTGATTCCTGTGCTTTCAGGCTTCCAGACTGTGGCCATTGTTCAGTACTCCCAATCAGATAAGACAGAAACAATCACTCTCATAGCTACAAGATAAGCAACTGACTTGAATTAACCTAGCCTTTGTTTTATGGTAAGATATCTGGCATGGAAAGTTTTCTACTATTTCTCTGCCCTATTCCATTTAGGAGAAACACAAATTGTGAGACAAATACTATGAATTATCCTTCCTCTGTCAGTGAAATCCATTCTTCATTTTAGATTTGCAAGGATATTATATCACCCTAACATAATTGGTTTGTAGAAGTTTCAACAGGTGTATTTGGTCAACTTGCTATATTAGTTTTGGAAGAAACATATGAAAATTTCCAAGATTCCATCACCTAGCGATCTAGTTTACATGTGTGTTCCTTTTTTTTTTTTTTGTCTGATTCAGAAGGTAAGAATAATCCTAATCATGCCAGGTTGCATTTCAAGTCAGAGGTACATGGTACTCCTTATAGTGAAAGATGAGAAGAGAAATAAAAGTCTAGAACAGTAGTGTAATTTTTCAGGATGTTTCCGTTTGTTGATTAACTCCGCAGAAGTTGAAATATATTTTCCAGACCAAAGATAGTCACATTTTCTTCTATCAGTTTTACAATTAAATTTCAGTGTGTCATGATTTATGACATGTTTAGATATGGTTTGTCTTACTCTAGAAGTTTATGATGTAAAAAAAAATAGTTGTGTTTACACATGTCCCTCCCTATTTCCTGTCCAAGATATAATGGCGAAAAGACAACAGGATAGCAAAATATTGAGACCTCTCTTTGAAAAGAAAGAATGACAAACACACACTTGTTTGTACTGATTTTCAAACACATGCTAGGTAATTCTATTGTCAAGATTTGCGCTGAGCATCTTAGGGAATATTTTGTCATGAAGATCTGATTCCATTCACTTGGAACACTTTTTCTATTAGCTTTTATCCTTGATATAGATCTATATCTATCTATTCACAAATATATTCATATATAAAACGGTGAATCAAATGAATATATTCATCATCTCAATCACCAAAGGTAAGGCAGTCAAATTTGGATACTCATATGCATTCCACTTAACTACATAAATTGCAGGCATACTCCAAACAATTCATGCTTCCTGGAGTTGAGAACTGCAGAACTCAAAATTCCTGTACTATCTTTCTTAAAGTACATTTTTCTGTGTCTGAATCACTAACAAGTTCAAAATTGGATCCTTACATTGAAATAGCTTTATGCATTGTTACTATGGAAACTATCTGTTCTTACTGAAAAGATTTCACATTCTTTACATTCTCTCTCTGTGTCTTTCTTTGCATGTTTGCCTCTCCGGACCTCCTAGTTTTCTTAGCTGCCTCTCTCTTTTTGTCTTTGCTCTGACATTGAGGAGAAATTTTTGATCTTCAGACTCCTATCATAATTTCTTTAATCTGAAATGTTGCTTTGTTAAGAAAAGGAAGAGTTTAAGATATTTCAATTCTGTTATCTCATTAATTTTTAGACAGAAAATTATATAATCTAAGTAAATCTTTTTAACAATTAACTATTTTGGAAAGATTTATTTATTTTCACATGAAAAGCAGAATTACACTCTGAGGAGAGACAGAGATCCTCTATCCCCTGGTTCAGTCTCCAGATAACCACAGCAGTAGAACTGGGCTGATGCAAAACCAGGAGCTAGGATATTCTTTGAAATCTCCCACATGAGTTCAGGAACCCAAGGATGTGGGCCATCCTCTGTTCTTTTCCCTTGTACAGTATCAGGAAGTTGGATCAAGAGTGGAACAGACAGAACACAAGCTAGCACCCATAGGGGTGATTGTTAATCATGTGTGCCAAATTAGCATATGAAATCCAGTTATTTAATCAAATACTGGGATTGATATTTCCATGAAGATAATTTATAAATGCAGATAATACTTAAGATAAGTGGAGTTGAGTAAGAAAAATTTTCCTAAATAATGGACCTTAGTCTCCAATCCACTGACAGCCTTGTGAGCAAAAACTGCGGTTTCCATGGCTTGGGATTCTGATTTAACATTAACACAAAATTCTACATGAGTGTCTGAATTCAAAGTTGACCCAACAGCATTTGAATAGTCAGCCCATACAAGCTCACCAGCCAGTTACTTGAAATAAGACTCTATTTACACACATTTGTATTTTACTGGCTCAGTTTTTCCAGAGCAGTGTGTGTGTGTATGTGTGTGTGTGTGTGTATGTGTGTGTGTGTGTGTGTGTGTGTGTGTGTGTGTGAAAGTAACCTGGCACATATTAAGATAGTAACAGGAAAGTATCTGAAATTATTTCAATAGGATTATTTGGGTTAAGAGGAAGTTTAAGGGTTCAATTCCACCACAAAGAAGTAAAGTGATAATGTATGGGCAAAGAGCAGGGAGAGGAATAGGGATCAATGAATGGATTATCACTAATAGAAGACACCGAATCTAGAAGGTGTCCTGCTAACCCCACTAAAAAGGTGTTTGCTGAAGCCACAATTGGGGAATCAGATATTAAGGATGGTGGATTAGGAACTTGGTCAGGTTGGCATAGCCTGGCTGAGCAGAATTCTTGCTAAAACTGAACTTGCCTAGAAAAATACACAAGTCCAAGATTGAGGTCCAATCCACAGGAAAACTCGGAAGAGGCTCACTAACGTTTGCTAAAGGACAGAGTCTTTGTCATAACCCTGATGATAATGTCCATGTTCTTCCCCCAAAATATCTTTGTCTCTATACCTAAAAAGCATAAATATCTTCTAGTCACATTTCACAGACATAGAGGGTTTGGTTGATTTAAAAGTTATGTGTGCATGTGCACTGAAGTCTAGGAATTCCAATTCTTCTATAATCATTGATCAAACAATGAAGTCATTGAGCATCTGTGGAAAATCCATTTTCCCACAGTGAGTAGAAATTTAGCTTCTAAAGGGTAAATGTAGGATGTATCTATGTATTATTAAAGCATATATTTTAAATGTATTATCTGAGTCTTAAAAATAGTTTTAAATTACCATGTAGAATGCAAAATTACAGAACTCTATGCTCTTGGATATCTACGAGACCAGCTGACTTCTCACTAAATAACCTGCAGTTTCAGCAACACTTATTATTTTGAAATTCCTCGAATTGGATCTGAAAATAAGAGCAGATAAAACTTTATTAGCAAAGATACAAAAAAATGTACTGACTGAAATTCCGGGACATGTTTCTATGGTGTATTTTAGTAGCATACATGATGAACAACTACATAAATTCTATAGGTATAAATATTCATTTATGCACCACTATCCATAACAATGAGTCATTTCTACTATCAAGATGAAGAGGTAATAATAGTGTCAAGAGATGCTATGTAAATGAATCTCACAAGTATTGTAGTAGCACATACTAGAAATGACTTTCTCACCTGCTAAATGACTTTCTAAAAGGACAGTGGTGGGACAAAATTCAATTATTGAAAACCTGTGACTTTGTTCCTCTTTCCTAGTTAGTATATCTTTTTTTTTTTTTTTGATCCCTCGATAACAGGAAAGAGTTTGCAAGATGATAATTGAGAACAGATACAGGCAGCTGAAGTAAGGGAGTGAGAAATGGAGTATATCGTATCATAACACAAATCTGTCACTCTCCTTTGAAGTGCTAGAAGTTTATCTAAGACAGCAAATGACCAAAAGATCTCAAGTACATTCACTCTAGTATTTATAAGAGCATTTATGAGTAGATGAATTTTCTGTCAACATGATACTTTCCTGCACAGCAGTTCAGATCCCAACTCCTTGGTAAAAAGGTCTGTGTAAACAATATAACACCAAAGCTTCATCTAAAGAATTTCAAGTTTAAATGAAGATATTGTGAACAACTTCATTATAAAATATATCTTCACATGTAAAACAATATACATGCATAATAAAGTCCCTGAATAGCATCACTTAACCAGTTTATATAGCAATACAATTTGAAAAAAAATAAGTGCTCTAAGAAGCGTAACTATGACTATTGTAAATATTTTAAAATGTCATAGACTTTATAGCTTATTTTTAAAAAGAATACTCATTAGTAAAGCAGAGTTACAGAGGAAGAGACATACTGAGAGAAAAGAAGAGAATATTATTAGTTAACTCACCCCCAAAATGTTCAGAATGGTTGGGGCTGACCAGGGTACAGTCAGGATCCAGGAGCTTCATCTGGGTCACCAACATAGGTAGCAGGCGCTCAAGTACCTTTCTATTTTTCTATATATACATAAATGCAATATTACTTAGCAAATGTCTTCACATTCCAGAAATATAATGTGTTGTAGTATTTGTTTTGCTTATTTAGCATTCAATTTTTCACATACTTATTTTTTTTAAGATTTATTTTATTTTTATTACAAAGTCAGATATACTGAGAGGAGGAGAGACAGAGAGGAAGTGGAGCTGCCAGGATTAGAACCAGCGGCCATATGGGATCAAGGCGAGGACCTCTGCCACTAGGCCACGCTGCCGAGCCCCTTCACATACTTATTTTGATACAAATTAATATACTTCATGGAATATAATTATGAAATATAAATATGCAAATATACTGGAGTATATTTAGTTTTACTTATTGAGCATTCACCTATACTTACTGTCAGCTCAGTTACAACCAGTTTTTTCATCTACAAACAATGTTGATATGAGCTTCTCTATGCATAACTTTATTTTTGGAGAGCATGTAACTAAGCATGGTGTTTCTTATTACTATTTACATGTACTCAAAACTGTATCAGATATTTTAAAACTAATCTCCAAAAAGATTTTAACAATTACTTCTATTGACCAGCAGTGATTGATGCATTATTATATGCAAAACAGAAAACTTAATGAAGTAACTAGATGAAATGCACATTAGACTTTTAAAAAGAGAAAGGGTAGGCCTAGCAAAGCAGCCAAGTGGCTAAAGTACTCCCCTGGCATGCACTGGGATCCCATGCGGGCGCTGGCTTGTGTCCTGCGTGCTCCAGTTTCTTTCCAGATCCCTGTCTGTGGCCTGGGAAGGCAGTGGAGGATGGCCCAAACCCTTGAAACCCTGCACCCATGTAGGAGACCCGGAAGACACTCCAGTTCCTGGCTTTACTGGCTCAACTCTGTCCATTGCGGACACTTGGGGAGTGAACCAGCAGATGAAGGATCTTACTCTTGTCTCACCTTCTCTCTGTAAATATGACTTTCTAATAAAAATTAAAAAATCTTTAAAGAGAGAGAGAGAGAGGGCCCGGCGCGATTGTCTAGCATCTAAAGTCCTTGCTGTGAATGTGCCAAGATCCCATATGGGCACTGGTTCTAATCCCAGCCACCCTGCTTCCCATCCAGCTCCCTGCTTGTGGCCTGGGAAAGCAGTCGAGGATGGCCCAAAGCCTTGGGACCCTGTACCTACGTGGGAGACCCAGAAGAGCTCCGGGCTTCAGGTCGGCACAGACAGCAGATCTTTCTCTCTGTCTCTCCTCCTCAATATATCTGACTTTGCAATAAAAATAAACAAATCTTTAAAAAAAGAGACAGAGAAATTGGTAATTGGATATTTACATAAGGAATACAGACACCTATTTTATGATTGGTACTATATCACTTAGAAAATATTATAGATAAAACAAAATAGTTTGAGTTAAGATATAGTTTGATTATTAGAAAATACAGTATCTGCTCAAGGATTAACTGGCAGAATCAACGGGAAAAACAAAGGAGGAATGCTGCTTGTTTCACTTGGGCATTTAGGACAAAAGCAAAGTAATGCCTTTGATAAGAAACCCTGGTGCAGGAATAGGTTTGAAGAGCAAAAGTAGGAAATAGAAATCTGTTTTTTGTATGGATGTTAATGAGGGAAGATGCTAACAGCACCGTTACATATGTTGGCTTGAAAGTAAGCCATTTTGGACAAGAAAGATTACAAGTTATCAACTTATTTGTATTCATTTATTAGTTTGAGGTCACCCAGTTATGATGTCAGAACCAGACTCTCAAAATATTAGAAAATGGAAAATAAAGACCGCCACTAGATTCATTGTTAGAACCATTGCTAGATGGGCCCGGCGGCGTGGCCTAGCGGCTGAAGTCCTCGCCTTGAATGCCCCGGGATCCCATGTGGGCGCCGGTTCTAATCCCGGCAGTTCCATTTCCCATCCAGCTCCCTGCTTGTGGCCTAGGAAAGCAGTCGAGGACGGCCCAATGCATTGGGACCCTGCACCCGTGTGGGAGACCCGGAAGAGGTTTCTGGTTCCTGGCTTTGGATCGGCGCACACCGACCGTTGCGGCTCACTTGGGGAGTGAATCATTGGACGGAAGACCTTCCTCTCTGTCTCTCCACCTCTCTGTATATCTGACTTTGTAATAAAATAAATAAATCTTTAAAAAAAAAAGAACCATTGCTAGAGCTAGCAATGAAACCAAGAATCCATGGCATATCGTGGTGATGACTCTTATTAGTTATTATGAATGATCAGTTGTAAAATCACTGCAAAGTGATAAAATAAGAGGGTAATGGAGAATGAATTTAGCCAATAGAAGCATTAAAGTGTTTCCTAAGGTGATGTTTCAGTGGATTACTGAAATAAAGTTCTACTTGGAGTAGACAAAATGGAATGAATATACAAGGAAGAATAGTGTATTCATGCGAGAATTCTATATACTCGATTATCCTAATTTTTATAATTGTACCTCTAATATGTAAGACAATGTTCTTCTCACCTAGTAACTATAAATTGAAACTAAACAAGCAAATAAGTGTTGTGTATGAATCCTTTCTTTCAAATGGTTCAGAAAGGCAAATTTTCCAGAACTTTTGTGTGATGTAACTTACACTGAATGGCACAAGTGCATACACTACAGGGTAGCATTGGATGACATGATATGGTGTGCTAAATTCTTGTGTTTGTTGTTCTCTCTGCAACCACTTTGAATATGGATTGAACTTTGTAGACAACAAACAAAGATTAGTCACCCACTACACAATTTCTACTTCTCCAGCTTATTCTACTTCCTCGATATGTTTGAGCTAACCAAATACTTTCTATTGCCACCAGAAACAAAGCAACCAACTGAAAATGTTAGTGGGATAGCAGCAATTGTTTGTTGCTTCCAGATAACAAGAGAACAACAAACTTTGAGGGACCAATGGAGATAAATGGGTTGTATCCAGGACTTGTTCGCTTTGCAGTGGTAAGCAAGAGGGAGAGCGAGCATGGGTTGTGAAGGACCCAAAGCACTGTGAGACCTGTGGGTGTTACCTGTAGGCGGATCTCATGTGTTGATTTAGGACAAGCTCCAGCTATGACACAGAGTTGATAGTATCTGTGTAGTATATGCAGAATTTCATGTTATATGTTTCTGGTTGTGGTCTATATCAATAAATCAGAAATTTTCTTTTATTTTTTTTGTGTGTTCACCCTTCAGGTTTTTTCTTTCTTTTTAACAGATTTTTTTTTATATTTATTTGCATTGCAAAAGCTGATCTACAGACAGAAGGATCTTCTGCCAGCTGGTTCACTCCCCAAGTGGCCATGCCAGCCAGAGCTGAGCCATTCCGAAGTCAGGATCCAGGAGCCTCTTCCAGGTCTCCCATGGGGATGCAGGGTCCCAAGGCTTTGGGCCATCCTCAACTGCTTTCCCAGGCCACGAACAGGCAGCTGGATGGGAAGTGGAATTGCTAGCACACGAACAAGCACCCATGAGGGACCACTTGCAATGTGAGGATTTAGCCACTGAGCCACCACTCTGAACCCCGGCCCTTCGGGTTTTGACACCATCTTTTATCTATTTTGCTTAAAAATGTCGCTTTTTTCCTATATCCTTTTTCTTTTTTTCTTAATTTCCAACTACCCAACAGATTGAAAGCCCCATGGGGAATTTGAGTTCCTAGAACCTGACACTGATGACCCCTGCACAATGACCACTTAATTTATGTTGAATAAATTAAATAAGCAGAAGGTGAGTTATAAATATTTCTATTTGGATGAGTTCGAAGCTGTGAATGGAAAATAAAAACACCTTGTAAAGACACTAAGAATTCACTGGTAGGACACATGATAAGCCAGAAAGATGTGCTACTCTGAGAGAACTGTAAAGGAGGCTTAAACAGTAAAGGCAAATTTCAAACAACTCTAACTTTGCCTTTAGCTAAACCTGGGGCTGAGACTGTTAGATTTAGCAGAAAAAGACAGCAAGGATTGTGAGTTTGGAATACAAAGCACTAGAAACCTAAGTTGTTATAGATTGTCATTCCTCTCAGCATATAAAATGTCTGCCACATAGGCTACCAGCCAAGTTCTTACAGCAAAATGCATGTCTTAACTTTCCAATATGGCATTTTCAGAATGCAGCATAGGCTCGTAAAGGTTAACAGGCTGTATTTCCTAACAATATATGCATAGCAGATAATTTTGAATTGTGAAAGTGAGAATTTTTCAGGCAAAAATGATTAGATTCTGCCTAAAGCAAAGTTACATTTATGATGTATTGATGTTTTTTTTTAACTTAATCATTGTAGAGGGCTTATATTAGAAAAGCAGTTTGCATTTTCTTGGTGAAATTTGACCTAAACCTAATAAATGACAATCTATATTTATATTTTACATTAGTATGTTCCAAAGAGCTGGAAATACAAAAATATTTCAAAGCATCTCTTTTACCTTGAGGAATGTTAAGTTATATCAAGGTTTTCAATTGCTGAATATAAAAAATATGAGGTTCCATTGTTAATTAATTATCTGGTATAATTTAAAATGTTTTATATCAAAGAATAACCATGGGTAGTGAGATCAGTGACAAATTATCCTCTAAATTTTTCCAGAAGAGTTAAAATAATAATCAAGGCAATTTCATTCTCCACTGTTCATCTTCCCTGTTAAATCAATGAATCATTATCTGTAAATTATAAAGAAAGTGTAGGAATTTTCTGTAATTAACAATAATAAAAACCCCCAAGGTTAATGCAATCAGTGTATTTTGGTTTTAAATGCTGAATATCTCGTTGTATAGGTATGCAGGGGAAAAGGAAATGAATAGATAAAATTTATAATTTGAAAATCATACACAAATATTTAAAACTATGGAAACTAAATAGAAGAAGATTATAGGATTTGGGGTAAAACAGATTACTTTTAGAATTACTAACTGCAAGGGCTTAAGCGATTATTTTACCTGAGTTTCAATTTCCTCCATTTTACTAAAAGAACAAATTACACATTTCTCATTCAAGTAATTTTGTAAAGATTAAATACAATTAACTGAAAAAGACATGTCAAAGTGCTTCCGAAGATGCACCAGACTTCAGTTGGCATTACATAAAGTGTTGGGAAAGCTTTCTGATGAAAATTACAGGTTTTTTGAAGACTATGTTCTCAAGTGACTTATGTAAATCAGACTGGGCCCTGCTGTTGTTCTCAGATTGTTTTTGTTTGACCTCAAATTAAAAAGGAGCGTTCACTGTGTGTTTTCAAATGACCATTTTTAATCTAACTGATTTTTTAAGGAATCTATTACCCGATTACTATTGAAGTCTCTTTTGGAACACAGCTTAGGCTCAGACAGCACAAAGATTTTCTGAACATGCAGAATACATTGTATTTAGATTTCAGATACATGATGAATTGTTTTACTTTGTCCCAGAAATAGTTAAGACACAAAAACACCCCCCAAAATCCTTTGTTTCTATGAAATTCAAATATGTATTTATGTATATCCATATATATGTACACACACATATATATTATATTATACAGTATTCCCTTTAATTCATAGGGCGTATGTTCCAAGCAACTGTCTAAAATAGTAAATAGTACCAAATTCTAGACATACTACAGTTTATCACACAATGCTATAAAACATCTAATTTATACAATGTGCCCAGTAATTTGCTGTAGAGCTTAGCAAACTCAGCATACTATTTCTGTCTCTAAGCAGATAGTTTTTTCACTTTTACACTTAAAAAAATCATTGTACAGTTCGTCTTTGTTGTGCATGAATTGCTGGCATCACTACTCTTGAGCAATATGGTCATGATTAAGAGCAATAAGGGTTACTTGAAAACCAGACATGCCATACTGGGACAGCTTATAACTGTGATGGCAACTACATGTCAAACAGGAGGGTAGATTCATTGTACAAGAGGACGATTCACATCCCAGGTGGCACAGAGCAGGACAGGGCAAAAATTTGTGTGTCAACCGAAATGACACATAATTTACAGCATATCAAATTCTTTCAGTAATTTTCCATTTAATATTTGGCCTTCAGTTGACAGTGGATAACTAAAATTACAGAAAGTAAAAGCACAGATTAAGGAAGACTGCAGTACTTACTAAACTTGATAACCCTAAGTTTTATACTGAGGGTTCAAATTTTTGAAACAATATAAACCTTCATATTTTTGAAACAATATAAACATGCCATATTACCCAGCTATCCCACTCCTAGAAATATCTCCAAAGGAAATGGAAACTGCATGTAAAAAAGGTATCTGTAACCTTTTTTTTACAACAGCACAAACTACAATAGAAAAGACATGGAAACAACCGAGATACCCTTCCAAAGAGGAGTGGTTTAAGAAATAGTGGTACATTGGGCTCGGTGGCGTGGCCTAGTGGCTAAGGTCTTCGCCTTGATCCCATATGGCCGCTGGTTCTAGTCCCGGCAGCTCCACTTCCTCTCTGTTTCTCCTCCTCTCAGTATATCTGACTTTGTAATAAAAATGGAATAAATCTTTAAAAAAAAAAAAAAAGAAAAAAGAAATAGTGGTACATCTACTCTGTGGAATACTACTCAGCCATTAAAAAAGAATGAAATTCAATCATTTGCAACCAATTGGTCCCAACTAGGGAGGGTTATGCTCAGTGAAATAAGCCAATCCCAAAAGGACAAATATCATATGGTCTCTCTGATACAAGGCAAACTTCATGCAAATTATAAGGCCAATAACCCTTTCCATATTGTTTTTGCTGCAACCCATTGGTTTTGATATTTTTTTTTTGCTTTTATTGTCATTTCTTTCAGTTTATTTTCTCTTATCAAATACTTCATTCACTCATGGATCACACAGTAGCATCATTTTCTTCAACAAGATTTCGTGTTTTCTTTCTCATTTCTTGATTGGCACAAAGGTTATTCAGGAGTGTGTTACTTAACGCCATAGTGCTGTAAATTTTTTTATCTTAATTTTATTCCTGTTGCTGACTTTTTTCATGGTTTATCATTTAAGGGAATGTATAATAACAGTGTAATAGAGACTATTTCATCCAGATGTGAAGATACAATGAAGTATGCATCTCTATTTCCAAATCAAAGATGAACTCCTAATGAAAATGTTGGATGTATCTTGACAAGAGAATGCTGGACTATCACCCTTTGTCTGTACCAGCAATGTCAGGACACACTTCAGTAACAGAAGGACGGACTTATGATTGCTTATGAAGGACTACACTATTGTAACAGTATGATGGAAATCAGTTGAGGGGAGGGAGCTTGAGGAGGGGGAAAGGAAGTCCCAGAGCCTATGGAATTGTACCACAACATTAAAAAGAAAAGGGGGGTTACATTATTACCACTGAAGAAGCCCAGCAATTTCTATAGTTAGTGTTCTGGCGTAGTACACTAAGCCTCCTCTTGCAATACCAACATTCTATATTGAAATCTCGTTCAAGTTCTGTTTTGCTTCCACTACAGCTGCTTGCTAACATGCCTTGGAAAGAAAAAAGATGGTTAGAGTACCCATTAACCACAGGGGAAACTCCGAAGAGGTTTCTGGCCTCTGGCTTCCACTTACCTTATCCCTGGCTGTTGAGATCGTTTGAGAAGTGAAACATCGGTGATGGTAGCATGCTGTTAGTATCTCTCTCTATCTCTTTCTGCCTTTTAAGCAAATAAATACATCTGATTAAAAATAATAAAAGCAATGCTATTGCTAAGGTTTATAATGAGTGCTTTGATCTTTTTCTTTTCATCCTCCAAATGGCAACAAATAAAACTATGTTATTTATAAAATAAATAGTATTGTGTTGTAGTTATACTAATAGTTCAAGACATTGCTCTGCCTTAGAGTTAACATAGATGAATACAAAACTACTGAAGAATTTCAGTGGCAGTGCTTCTAAGTAATTCTTGTGAAATGGGAGGCTCAATCAAGCTTCACCATGCTGTGTGAGGAGGCCTACAAAAGGAAACTCCCTCCATACTCTGTTCCTTGTGATGGCGTGTTTACTTGGTTTTGTTTCTGCTTTCTACATTTGCTATTGATCTCTCACTCAGTGTTTGTGCCCTAAAGCAGTAGAATATAATGCCAAATGGAAAACATATATGCTTAGTTAAAACAAACATAAGGGCCCGGCACGGTGGCGTAATGGCTAAAGTCTCACCTTGAATGCGTTGGAATCCTATATAGGCACTGGTTCTAATCCTGGCAGCTCCATTTCCCATACAGCTCCCTGCCTGTGGCCTGGGAAAGCAGTCAAGGACAGCCCAAAGCCTTGGGACCCTGTACCTACGTAGGAGACCTGGAGGAAGTTCCTGGCTCCTGGCTTTGGATTGGCTCAGCACCGGCTATTGCGGTCACTTGGGGAGTGAATTATCAGACAGAAGATCTTCCTCTCTGTCTCTCCTCCTTTCTGTATACCTGACTTTGAAATAAAAATAAAATAAATCTTGAAAAGAAAACAAACATAAAAATTAAGCTTTAGCATTACTTAGTATGAGATACAATTGTCTCAACTTCCTTATGTCAAAATCTGAGCACTCTTTGAATATCCAGAGAAATAAGCGATATTTTCACCAAAAATGAGGAGTTCATGGCAGCGCTTGTTTTTATGTTGCATTCAAGTTTTTACAAAATATTGCATTTGAGGGCATGGTCATGGATTTTATTATCTAATATTTACTATAGACATTATCGAATTAAAGTACTACAGATATCTAAACCAAAGTATGGATTCAAAACAAAACAAAACAAAAACCATTAGGAATGCAAGCAAAGTAAGACAAGGGAGAAGTAAACTATGCACTGTTATCCCAGAAAGATTTTTGATTATCTGTTACTATAGTGTATAAGTGATGAAATGCATTAAAATAATATGAACTTTAGCTCTTCAGGAAAACGATGATATATTGAGAGGGATTGGACATCATTAAGGAATTATTTATCATGGAGAGAATATTTTGAAAATATTCCCACTACTTTATGCTGATATGACCCAGACAGCTTAAAGAATGTTATCATTTTAGGAATGGAAAGTTGTACATTTAAAAGCTATGAAAAATATCTTCTGATCCTTTTCAGATACTTCTAATAATAACACTGTCATGTTTAAAACTTATATTAAAGATTTATTCATACTGTACAAAGAGGAGGAGGAGAGACAGAGAGAGAAAGATCTTCCATCTGCTGGTTCACTCCCCAAATGGCCATAACTGCCAGAGCTGAACTTAACCAATACTAGGAGTTCCTTCCCACATGGATGCAGATGTTCAATGACTTGGGTCATCCTTTGCTGCTTTCTCAGGCCAAAAGCAGAGTGTTAGATTGGAAGTGGGGCAGCCAGGACATGAACCAGTGCTCATAGGGTTTGCTAACTTCACAGGGCAGAGTATTAGCTATGGGGAGCAGCAGGCTAAAGCTGTTCCTGGGATTTGGAGGGGCTGTTACAAGATGGCGGCTGGCCCAAGGCCAGGAGGTGGAGTTGGTCTCTCCAGCAGGTAAACAGGAAGTCACAGGGATAGGCTAATGCCCTTGCTGTGATTATGTCATTGCTACTGGCCTATCACGTAGCGCCAAGTGGACACACGGGGAGAAGTGATTGGTGGAGAACGATATAAAAGTAGCCAGTAAAAGCTAGCGGACAGACGGGATGAACGGATGGACGACAACTACTCCTACTATGATAAGAAAGACGGGGAGGAGAATGAGGGCCAGAATGAGAAGAATAGGGCAGGGGAAGACGGATGGAGAAAGACAGAGAAGGACGGGTGGGAAGAAGGGTGGTGGAAAGAGGGCTGGAGAAGCAGGGAGGAAAGCTAATGCCACTGAGAAAAGGGGCAGCGAAGAGAGGGGTTTAAACGCAGCCGCTTTTGGCAGTGAAGGGTCCGGTTGCGGTTGTGGCTTTTCCAGACCTTCCAGAGCATGCCTCATCATTTTAGTGTCACTGCGGGACAGCACCAATTAACCTTTTGCACTATTGTGCCAGTCCTTCAATTTTTTTAAATGTAAAATTTCAACACTTTCTAATTATTTTTTTAATTACTGATTTACATTGAGAAAATGGACATTGACTAGACAATGGTCAGCATTAACAAATATCCATAACTGATTACTCTAATTAAAAGGAGAGTTTCATAATTCAGTAATTTACTGACATAAAAGAATCATTTATGTATATATATAGATAGATATGTACACGCTATTTTTATAGTATTATGGGGAAAGCCAAGCACCAGATATTTTAAAGGATTTTTACAGGGTGAAACAAAGATTGATTCAAGATCCAAATCACTGGTTTCTGTTACTGTTCCTTTGAACAAAAAATGTACCACCATATTACTTTGGGCTTGGCCATATTACCAACAGAAGCTTTAAGTAGGATCTTCTGATGCTCTCTGATCCTCTCGTCCCCCCCTACCACCCACATGACGTTACCTGGATACCAGTTGCACAGGGTTCAAATTCAAATACTCATGGGTCCCAGGTGATATCAGTGAAATGCAGACAACTTGCAGCTATCATATTATACACATAAGTAACAAATCCAAGTTAATTTTATAAACCAATAAAATGAAATGTTCGTATTTTTTCTTTGTTTTACTTTGCATACCTCTGCAAGAGCTGGAAAAGTTTTGCTTAATTCCAACTTCATTGGATGTCCTGAAGCTACTTCATCAATATTTTAAATACATGTTTATGTAATAAAATCTACTATCAATGAAGCCTTAGACATGGCCATTTCTGGTTTTTTTTTTCAGACAAATAGTATGATCTTGCAATTATCTACTGCAGGAATGAATTTAGAACGTTGTAGAGACTAGCTATCTTGAATTTCGGTGAACTCCATTGGGATGCACAGTAAAATTTTACAAAGGAAAAACTGTCCTGCCCAGTAACCCCAGAAATTGAGTGAGCAAGTATGTAAATGAAACCTCTTCTGCACTGCTTTTACTGGACATGACAAAGGTAATGTTAAAACAATATTCATAGAAAATATGTCCTATGACGTATTCTGTAACTGAGATTTGTTTACATATTGGTTGCAGTTAGATCAGCAAAAGCCGGCTATGAAGGTCTCACTGCCCCACTAACAGAACAGTTTACCCAAAATGCAATTCTTTCTGACATTACCAACTGATACTAAGTGCAGTTGCAAAAACAGTCTCATGAAGCTCATTTCTCCTTGAGCCTCCTGTAAGAATAATTTGAAGATGTTGTTTATTACATAGCAGAGAGACTGCTATTTGCAATTTACACAAAGCATAATACATGTTTCATTAGTGAATGGCTTTTTTGGTATTGCTTTTGCAGTCCATTTGTTCCACTAACCAAGTTACCATTTGTTTTCTCAAAATTAAAATAGTTAAGACTAAATATGGCACTGATTTTAGTTCTCCCTCTCATACAGATCATTATAATCTTTTTCATGATATGGTTAGTTGTTTGGGTTCAATTTATCATATTATCGCTATCTATCATTTTAAACCCACTGAATTTTATCTAAAAAACTTATGACATCAATATAGGAATACACGTTTTAAATAACACATACATCTTTAGCTGCTTTTCCAGAATATCAAGGTGATACAGCAGTATATTTTGTTTCTTCATGTAAATATAGGAATATATGATTAGTTTAAGCTCAAATAATACAAGATTCTATAAACTCCTCTTAAAATAAAAACTTGTCTGTTTGTTTCTATTCACACTAACATGACCTAATTTGGAACCAAACATTCTGTTTTGAGTAATTCCTTTCCTCCCTTGGTCTTTAATATAGCAACTTTAGCCACGCTCTCATGTTGATTATTTATCACTTTAGGAATTTGTTAAAACATAGTTGTGATTTAGTATTTATGAAGTGTTGGAGATAATGCATTTCCAACAAAGTGATACTGAACTACTTGCCTGCAGTTCACATGTGAAAGGGATTAATTAGAATCAATCATGTTATGGGGGAAAATTTGGTCTGAGATACCCAGCAAAGAAGATTTTTACTGAGGCTTTCAAAGTTTTAAATTATAACAAACCCTGCCAACCTATTTGTGCCTGGATATTCCAAAAGCCATTAAACACTATATTTAACTTTGTATTGACATGAAATCCCTCATTTTTCAATAAAGGGGAGATTGGCATTATGTATCTGTAAAATCAATCTATAAGGAACAAATGAATCCAAGGAGCACTAAGTAAACAGCTCTTCATCTTGAGAAAAAAAAAATGAATCAAAAAAGAATTCTCTAGCAAAGAAGTAGAAATTGCAGCATATTACAAAAATAAGTTCTGGAATTTAGGATGGTATAGTTAGCTGAAAGGAGACATGATTGTTTATGCTCTTTGTTTTGGTTTAAACAAATCTGTTGGCATTCTCTGAAGAGAAACAAAGACAGACCTTCACTCTGTGTTTCAGTACACTACCATAAAACAAGTTGGATAAAATTAAGCATGCAGCGAGATGGAAAATTTTTGCTGGCGTTATCACAAGTGCTTACCATAAGTATATTATGTACATGCAGAAAGACTTCAGGGAAACTAGGACTATAAAACTATGGATTGATTTCATCTTTTTTATTCTGGCTGATTTTGTTTGTTTATTTGGGTTTGTTTTGTTTCATGTGATTATCATCCATGATTGAAATATGCAGAAAAACACACCATTAATTTTCTCCATTATTTGTGAACATTAATGATGAATTATGTAAACACTGATATTTTTAATGAAGACAGCTTTCCATTTTGAGTGAATTCTTGAGGTTAAAAGAACAGGAGAGCATTCATATGATTAAAAATGAATCCGCGGGGGAAAAAACAATTGCCTTGACACTTGACTGATATTTTTAAAAATATTTTCCACTTTTTTCATCTTTGCATCATTAGATAATCAAGGAAATGCAGGTAAACTATTACTCATTAAATGAACGCTCTGTAATGTCGCATATGACGATATGAGAAAAATCATTGGATAAAAGGTATTCTGCATTAAACTCAGCTTTCTGATACTTAGAATAGCATGTGGCTTCATTACAATTGGACGGGCATCTCACCATATGATTTTTTTTCATTACAGAAACAAGTAAAATGTAGAAATGTTAAACTCTTCATTTTAGCTTCAAATATATGAAGAATCAGCCTTCATCTAAAAGAAATATTTTATCGTGATCTATTCCTGATAGTAAGATTTGCATTTCTGCTGGTTGGACTGCCCTCATAGGCCGAGAACTCTGAGGTCAACCATTCTCTATCAGATCTTCCACACGGGATGGAAGAAGCTCAGAACCCTCCTCACAGGGTCTAATGACATAAGAACAACTGCCAGGAGCCCCAAGTGGTCCCCAGAAACAGAACAGTTAACTTCCTTCGGGACTCAGGAGAGAAGCCTTCTCTGGTCCTTACTCAGCTCCAACTTTGGCTCCCCACCCTCTGTTGCAATGAGCATCAGGGTCACTCCAGAGCCCCAAAAGTTAGATCAGAAAAAGTCAGCTTGCACATCTGATTTGTACAAACTGGTTTCTACTGACTTTTTCAAGGACACCCATTTGGGGGTGTGTGTGTGTGTGTGTGTGTGTGTGTGTGTGTCAGAGGAGCTGGAGGTTTTGCTTTTGTAACATTGTCTTAAAGGATATATTCTGCCTTTTACAGGAATAGCATTTCTGCAGAGGAGAAAAACCTTATAGAATTCCAACATAATGATAGTTATAATATGCACTGAAATAATTTCTGAAGTTCTTTTAATCAAAATTATATGCATTGATTCATGACTGAATAGATTAAATTAATAGGATAAAAAACAAAATATATTAAGCTATATTTAAGCATTCTGTATGGAGTCGGCACATGGTGACCCACAGGCTAATCCTCTACCTCCAAGCACTGGTATCCTGTATGGACCCTGGTTCCTGTCCCAGCTGCTCCACTTCCAATCAAACTCCCTGCTTATAGCCTGGAAAAGCATTGGAGGATGGCACAGATCTTTCAGCCCCTGTATCCACATGGGAGATGTGGAAAAAGCTTCTGGCTTCTGATTGACTCATCTCCAACTAGTATAGTCATTTGGAGAATGAACTAGCAGATGGAAGATCTTTCTCTGTCTCTCCTTCCCTCTGTAGTCACGTCTTTCCAATGGAAAAAATGCATTTAAATATTCAGTACATGTAAAAGTATCAAACACATAAATGGGAAATGACATCTTAAGAGATGAGCTAAATTTGAAAAATAATTTGACCAGGTTTTGATGCTACATATTAGAAAATAGACAATTTTTGTAAATCAAGTAGATATAGATAAAAATTTATGACATTAAAATATCTTGGTAACTTTTTTTATAAAAAGATTATAAAGAAATATCCTTAGAAATGCCTCCAATAAAAAGTAGTAAGACAAAAGATAAATTCAAATGACTAGATAAAAATAAAAAGTATAGTAAAATATAATGAATGTTTAAAAAGAAATATGGAGGAAATTGCTAAGGGTTAGTATCTGAAAATATTAGAAACTTCTAGAAATGATAGGAAAAAGACCACCATTTGTGGTAAATTTATGAATTTACAAAAATCCTACAACTAGGAGAGATACATGAATACCACATCTCAACCATTGAGACAGCTCATAATTGAAAACTTAGTCTCTCCTGAAGGAAAAGTAAGAAACAAGATATGTCACAAGCCACTCAACCAAGAGGCTGTATTCTGGGGAAGCTGTTTAGACACAGCACGTGGAGCTGACATTTGATGTTCCTCATCCCATATCATAACAAAGGTTTCCATTTCTTCTACTCTACTTCCACCCGGCTCCCACCTAATGCACCTGGGAAAGAAGTAACTTAGGCTCTGATTCTTTTTTGTTTTTTGTTTTTGTTTGTTTTGTGCACGTTTCACTGTTCTGTGTATTTTTGGATTGCATCATATCATGGAAGATCTTGCTGTCTCACTGTCTTTCCCTCTCTGCTCATCTGACTTTCAAAATCAAACCTGTCAGTCATTCTTCATAGGGGATCTGTTCTGAGAAATACATTCTTAGGAGGTTTTACCCTTGTGTGAATGTCTAAAGTGCACCTAGTTGAAAAAAAGCTAACATTGGTGTCACTGCATCTTTCACTTGATGTAACCTTTTGTGATCCTGCAATGTGGCAAAGCCTGGGGAAGGTGCGGACAATAGCTGAAGTGCTTGGGTTCCTGTACCCAGCCAGGAGACCTGGAAGAAGCTTCTGGATTCTGGTTTCAGCCTAGCTGGGCCCTCGCTGTTGCTGCTGTTTGAGGAGTGAAACAAGAAGATGCAGGATTTCTCTCACTCTCTCTTTTCCTCTCCGTTGTTCTAATTCCGCCCTTCAAATAAATACATAAACCTTTCTCTGGAAAAAAGCAAAGGTTATTTTAAACAGAGAAACATTTTTGAGAAAGTTGAAGGAATGGAGGATAAAACAAATACAGAATTTTATTAAAATAATTACAAACATGATGATGGCTTTAAAGATAAAATGGATATTTAAAGATAAGATGGACATGTTGTCAATTGTAAGGAAAAAATAAATGCTCAGAAAGTGCCTTTATAACATATTGGAGCAACACATGAGGAGTGACGGTTCAAATTCAAATCTTGGGCCACCACCCAAGAGTGCCTATTGTGTCTATAACAGTACAGCCCGGAAACTCTGCACTTAACAGGTATCTCACAAGATCCTTATGCACACCGAAATTTAAGAACAGCTTCTGAACATAACAATTAAACAATCTCTCCTATCGTCTCCTTGGGAATTTTCACTGAGAGAATGGTTCAGTACAAATCAGCTCAAATTTACTTACTTTATTATCTTTAACATAGTAAAAGAAAATGGATAATGACATGAGATGGATTCTGGTGAGATTTGGAGGTTTACAATGAGAATGGAATACTAGATACCAAATACATCAAATGGAATTTTTGTGTGTATCATAGCACTCTGTTCCGGTATCCTAATGCTGTGAAATAGAACCAGTACATGGGAGAAAAGTAATTTCAGCATTTTTATTTCAAGTATATACATTGATGTCTATATATTGTCATGAAGGAAAAGCTATGGCAGCACTGAGAGCCTCTTGGAACTCTGAAAGAAAACTAGATATCATCTAGTGGTAAGTTCTGTTAGATTATTTGTATGCAAAGCCCTGCAATTAGCATTTAAATAATTCAATGTTGCAAAACCACTTTTTCTGAGATTAGCAGTGATTCATTCTCACATGCTGTGTTTTTACTTGGAGGCGAAAGGTGTAGCGCATGGGACAGAAACAAAGATGGCTAGTTAGACTTACTCTTGCAATGTGCTTGGTATGTGCTTGCCTGCGTGTTTAAAAGCTACTAAACAGAATGTGGTAAGTCACTGATTCACTCCTTAATGAGAATGATATTTCAGTTGAAATATTGCCTGAATCTTATTCTGCCATTACCCAACTTGCAAAAAAACCTGTACAACAATGCACCTCATTAATGACATTGTCATTGGAAGTGACATGTGAAAACCTGCAGTCATTATTAATTATAGCCACACGCATAACCCAGAAAAACTCAAATGTATTACTGTTTGTTAATTAGCTAAAAAAAGATAGACCCCCGTTTTATTGGCATTTCTCTGAAAATAACCCTTCCTTATTAAGGGCACTTTTTTTTTTTCAAAATGGTCAGGAGAATCATAATACACTTTTCAACACAAAGTACTCAATTTATTCTAGCCCAAATTGTCTCGCCCCAAAGAATATGGTAAATATCACAATAGTCAGGAGAGCTTTTCTTCCCCCACTCCATCTCCATGAAAATAGTCTGATTGCCCCTTGTCCATTTCTAAACGATAGATAATATCCTCTTCTCCTTTACTTTTCTTGTCTATTATGTTCTTTATAGAAAACCTAAAATGAGACATTTCCTGCAAGCCTGCAGAGAGAGAAGCCTGAATAGGAAGCTGAAAGGGAGTATAGAGACCGGAATAAAAGACAGTTATTAAATTTGTGAACTCCATCAGAAGACAAGAAAATAAACTGTAGCACTGGTTGGAAGAGTAGTGAAGTATGACATTTCATTTTTATGCAGGTCTCAGCATGATAGAACTAACACATTGAAGAACACTGTAAAATAGCAGTTAGTGCATTCATTGAATGTCAGCATGGCTCCTCTGCTGTTCTTTGGTAGATTCCTTTCTGTGTCTTTGTGGAAAAGTAGTTCAGAGAGTTATATATATGAGATCAGACCCACCATGAACTCTTCGTGAATTCTCTTGATGAGGGGCCGAAAACTCATTCTCTGTAACTGCATGAGACTCAGAATGAGATGTACTTCATGGTCTTCCACATTGTTTGGCTCCTTCAAGACCCGGGTAAAGTCTCACACAATCCCTCTCTCTCTCAAACACACACACACACACACACACACACACACACCAGAATCTCATGCAATATTAAAGGCTCTTTTGTTTAGAATTCTCATTTAGTAAATGTGGAATTTTATGCTTTAGTTTATGAAAACAATATTGAAATTACTTCTCATTTTGTTTAGTTCTTTTAGTTATTGCTCAAATACGTATGAAACCAATGATATTATCAGTGGAAATGACATGTGAAAATCTGCAGTCTTTATTAATTATAGTCACATGCATAACCCAGAAAAACTCAAATGTATTATTGCTTGTTAATAAGCTAAAAAAATAGACCCCATTTTATTGACATTTCCCTGAAAATAACCCTTCCTTATTAAGGGTACTTTTTATTTTCAAAATGGTCAGGACAATCATAATACACTTTTCTTTTTTTTTAAGATTTTTTTATTTTTATTGCAAAGTCAGAATACAAAGAGGAGGAGAGACAGAGAGGAAGATATCCGTCCGATGGGTTCCTCCCCAAGTGAGCGCAACGGCCAGTGCTGAGCCAATCCGAAGCCAGGAGCCAGGAACTTCCTCCAGGTCTCCTATGCAGGTACAGGGTCCCAAAGCTTTGGGTCATCCTCAACTACTTTCCCATGCCACAAGCAGTAAGCCGGATGGGAAGTGGAGTAGCCAGGACATGAACTGGCACCCATATGGGATCCTGCTGCATTCAAGACGAGGACTTCAGCCATGAGGCCATCGTGCCGGGCCCCATAATACACTTTTCAGCACAAAGTACTCAACTTATTCTGACCCAAATTGTCTCGCCCCACAGAATATGGTAAATATCACAATAGTAAGGAGAGGTGTTTTTTTTTTTCCTTTCAGACAAGATGTTTTTGCTTGCCCCGTGTTTTAAAAAGTTCGCTAAGTTGAGCAAGAGGCACAATCAGCACTTCAAGGTTCTAATTACAAAATTGCTTCCCTGCAAATAAAAATGTTTATAACCACTATTGTCTGGAGGACTGCATCTGGGGTAATTCTGGGGGGAAAAATGTCATTACTACACTTATGTGACTCTCAGACCAACTGGAGGCCACCTGGCCATCATAGAGTACCTAAAAAGCACAGCTTTACTGACCAGCCAAAGGAAGGTCCCAAGCTTCACCGGCCAACCAGGAATTTGCACAGGAGCTGATCACACATCTCTCAGCTGCGATTTCCATCACTCCCGAGCATAACTGTCCTGCTCCTTGCTCTGCGCTTTCTAATTAATACCCGCTTTCTCCCAGCAATCCAACATCAGTGCTCTGCTTTCTGCAAAGAGGGGGAGCAGACCCAGTTAGGGTCTGCTACACTAGTGCCTTCAATCGGTTGGAGGTGTTGTTCAGCAACAGGTAAGAGAAGGAGGAGTGTGTGTGTGTTACCTATTTGTTTACAAATTTGTAATTTGAAGTGAAAAGTTTAAATGAGCTGTGAGAAGTAGCACACATAGTTTTTTTCCTTTGCTTTCTGGTTTCATGCAGCACCAATTGTTTTTCATATACTACTCACTCAGGAAATAGAACCTCCAATTCATAAATGTAAAACTTGTTTTGTGATTTTCATGTGCAAACACATGAAGATTTTCAGTTTCTGCCCTTTGTGCTGCTAAAGCTTAGCCCGGGCAGGGAGGCCTGAAGTGGGCAGAGGCTTTCTAAGATGGTTCTTAAGCCTTCACTGCTAAGCACTTTGTGAGATGACAATCTCAATTACTCCGTAATTGATTAGGAACGAGGCAGGTAAAGTCTTCTGTTCGGGGCATTGGCTTCCTGTGGTTTACAGGTGATCTCCAGTTTCTGAGAGCATTTTTGTGTGGACTCGAGAAAATTCTAGATAAAGTCAGGTATCGTGAATCTTACATATCTACTTTTTTTTTTCCTTCCCAATTTTATTTTTTTTAACATTTTATTATTATTATTATCATCATTTTATGATACAATTCCATAGGCTCCTGGCATTTCCCTTATCCCCTCCCCAACTCCCTCCCCCCCACCACCTAGTTCCTCTATATCATTACTAACATATAGTTCTTCATATGCAGTCATATGTCCATCATTGCAGGCATGGACAATAAAAATATGAAACGCTTCACGAATTTGCGTGTCATCCTTGCGCAGGGGCCATGCTAATCTTCTCTGTATCGTTCCAATTTTAGTATATGTGCTGCCGAAGCGAGCACTACATATCTACTTTAGTTGACAAGTATCAGTATGGTCCTGTTCTGGAAATGGCATTTTGCATTTTTACATAGCTTTCCTTGCCTTATGGGTGAATTTTCTTTTTAAAAATTTTTATCAATATAAAGAACATATTTCATTAAGCTTAAGCCATTTACATTCAGAGTTTAATATACATGGGTGTTACGTTTGTCCTGTCATTTTAGCAATGGGTTGTTCATTGGTTTAGTCTTCTGTTGTCATTTTACTGGGATGTTCTTCCCGTTTGCCTTTGGTTTTGGTAGGTGCTATTCCTCTTCTCTGCCAAGAGAACATCTTGAAGTATCATTTGTAGGGCAGGTTTGGATGAGGCAAATTCTTTTAGCTGAATGTAAATGGCTTAAGCTTAATCAAACATCATAGTGTAGTACACTTGATTAAAAAACAAAACCCATCTGCTTATTGTCTGGAGGTGACACACTTCAACAAAGATTAGCGGAAACTATATCACATAGGTTTTGTTATTCTCTGTTAGTTTCATCTCTTCAAAACACTTCCTTCTGATTAAATCATTCAATGACTCGTGTATCATACGGCGGCATCATTTTCTTCAAGAAGGTTCTTGATTTTCATTTCTTCAGCTACACATTAGTCATTTAATAGCATGTTATTTAACTTCTTGGTGTTGTTAATTTCTTTTTTCTCCCAGATGTTGACTTTGTTTTGTGGCTCTTCATGTAAGAGGATGTATAGTAGCTGTGTAATGGAGACTGTCATATCTAGTAACATGTCATTTAACTTCAGGCATTGTAAATTTCTATTTGTTGATTTTGTATCATGATTTTTCATTTAAGGGGATGTACAGTAGTTGTGTAATGGAGACTATCATATCTAGTAACATGTCATTTAACTTCATGGCATTGTAAATTTCCTCTTTTCTTCCTATTGTTGATTTTGAAACATGGCTTTTCATTTAAGGGGATGTACAGTAGTTGTGAAATG
Organism: Ochotona princeps; assembly: GCF_030435755.1. NCBI lineage: Eukaryota > Metazoa > Chordata > Mammalia > Lagomorpha > Ochotonidae > Ochotona > Ochotona princeps. The sequence continues at coordinate 50,733,726 of NC_080837.1, forward strand.
GAGACTAACATTCAGATGTGAGAATGTAGAGTGGTAAGCATTTCTGCTTCCAGACAAAGATAGACTTACAAAGAAACTGTTTACTATATCTTGACAATAGGATTCTGGACTCTCTGCCATTGTCCAGGCCCGCAATGATTGACATATGACTGAGTATGAAGAACTATATGTTAGTAATGATATAGAGGAACTGGGGGGGGAGGGAACTGGGGAGGGGATAAGGGAATATGAAACTGTACTATAAAATAATAAGAATAATAATAAAATGTATTTAAAAAAGAACATATTTCAGATATTTCATAGGTATAAACCTAAGACAATAACCATATTTCCTTCTTTCCTTCCTTAATGCTTATCTTTCTTCCTTTAAACCCTGTAAAACGGTAATTTTCAATCCTTTCTGAACAGAAGTTCGTTTAATATCTTTTTGCAGGTCCACATCTAGTACCTGGTAAACCGCTACACATTTGTCCCCTGGAGAAGAACACCTGCCCAGGCCAACCATTTTAAGCCCTTCCTCTTTGCTCCTGTCTTTATGTTCTTTTCTTCGAATTTCCTTCCTCATTCCTTCCATTCATCTCAAGCCATTATAACCATGGTGAGTCGTGTTTCACTTTGTCAAAGCAATATCTGAATTCTTTCTCCAGGCCTCATAACATTCAAGCAGCAGCCTTTGCAATTTTCCAGCATTTCCTTAAAGATCTCTTCCTTGGTTTGAAAAGAAAGGGCTATATACCTTTCCTTATTATGTCTAAAAATTGCAAAGAGTCATACTCTTTTGTAAGGCTGTTTTCCTAATTTTTTCCTTACTATGTCAAGTTTTGAACTCTCTTTATAAAAGGCCAAATGTAAATGAATTAACTGATATACAACGGACTTTATTTCAATAAAATCAGTTTCATTTTTCAAAACTACAGCTTATAATGATCTTTGTATATCTTTTTAAAAAGGTCACACAACCAGGCAAACTTAGTTTAATATTAATAATCACAAAAGAATAATCATGCTTCAGGACAACTCACATAAAAATGTGTTACAGTTATTTCTTATCATTCTAAACTTCATCACATGGTACTTCTACGCCATAGGGAAACTCCTGAAACTACCGTCGCACCGTTCTTTCCTGGATTCTTCTTCAGTTAGCACTGTGCCATTTGACAACGTGTTTGTTTATGTGATTCTAAGCTTACATCACATAAACTTTCATGTGTAAATACATGAATTGAGACTTTAGTTCAATAAGACCTCGAATTTTTCTCTTACGTTTGACATACAATCATTCAGATTTCATCTTTTTCTCTTCCATCTCTGTATACTTACCATGGTCAACTTACTGATGGTTAGAGCAAATCTTAGTAATGATATGATTTCTTACATGATTAAGTATATTGCTAAACAATGGTACATTCTATAATTGTCATATGTCTTTGATTACCTTAAAAACACATTCATTTTAGTGCTTTATCATTTAAATACCAAATAAAGCCATGTTTCAAATATTGCATGTTTTTCCTCCTTTGTTATGTTTCACATCCCTTTTTAAAAAGATTTGTTTATTTTTATTTGTTAGGTAGAGATACAGAGAGAGGAGAGATAATGTGATAGAGAGATCTTCCATCCATAGTTTCACTCCCTGAATAGCTGCAACAGCTGGAGCTGGGCTGGTCTCAAGCCAGGAGCTTTTTTGAACTCTCCCATGTGGATGCAGGGGCCCATAGATTTGGGCCTCCTCTGCTTTCTCAGGCACATCACCAGGGTACTGGAGCAGTTGGGACTTGAACTAGCATTCATTTGGAATGCCAACACTATTTTTCTTTTCATTGATTTGTTTTAGGAAATATTCCATATTCTGATTTTTCTGACTGTGTCACTTTGATAGTTGACATGTTTTCTAACCCAAAGTCTTTAAAGTGAGTCATCTAGAAAGTAGGTAAGATAGTATTTTTTTTTTGCAGTTATGCTTCATAATTGGTTTTATGGTATTCATATTGTAACACTATGACTAATAGAAGTCTCTTCGGATCAGTACTTGTCTTCTCCTATCATGTCATGAGAAAAGTTTAATAGCGTCTTTGGTTTTCAATATGCATAAAAGTTCCAATTTGATGTTATGCAAGTTCCTCCACGTCCTCAAGGGACGTGTTCCTTGAACGAAGAAATGGTGAATAGACATCATTATATGAGCACTGAATGTTCCTGACTAAAATGTGAGTCACTGTATACAAACCTGTACTGGAAACACAGCTATTAATGACACTATTTTGAAAAGAAAATTGTTGCATGAATACCTATTTACGTGTTCAAATCAAACATTTCATTATTCTGAGTACTTATCTCAAATTTATGTTTCATTTCATACTTAAAATCTATATGTAAAATATCTGCATTTTTACTTTGCATGCAAAATGCATATATAAATATCTATATGCTTATATATCTACTATGTAATACAAATGCATGCATAAAGGAAAATTAAATTTCAGTACTATTATTAGTTATGAGTTTTCAATATAAGGTAAGATTATGCACAGTTGTTCATTTTCCATTGTTTATATTTCACAATAAAAGCTTAACAAATTGCTCTGTTTTAAAGGTACAGAAAATAATTCTCCCCTGTGGGGTAAAGTTGCTTATTAACAATCGCAGAGGTGCTTTTTTAAATTGTTGCTTAATGGTTATCAGTATTTAGAATGAGCATAGAATCTTTTTTTAAATATTTATTTATTTTTATTGAAAAGGCAGATATATAGAGAAAGGAGGAGAGGCAGAGAGGAAGATCTTCTGTCTAATGATTCACTCCCCAAGTGACTGCAATGGCTGGAGCTGAGTTGATCCAAAGCCAGGAGCCAGGAGCCTCTTCTGGGTCTCCCACACGGGTGTAGGGTCCCAAAGCTTTGGGCCATCCTTGACTGCTTTCTCAGGCCACAAAGCAGGAGCTGGATGGGCCCCGCTGGGCCACCGGGATTAGAACCAGTGCTCATATGGGATCCTGGCTCATTCAAGGCGAGGTCCTCAGCCACTAGGCCAAAGCATCGGAATGTTAATGGGAATACAGCAAAAACACCTCTGACCACCTCTTTTCCAAAACATACCTTCACCCTTTTGCATGACTTAGAGTTGACTTATTTGAATAATAAGCAAATAGATGGATTTGCATTCAGCTGATTTCAAAGACTAGAGATCACTGTTAGCAATTATGTATAAATTATCATTCTTAAGATTGTTACCACCTTACCCTAATCCCCCATCTATTCCACTCTTGATGAACACTTGGGATATTTTCATTCTTTTAGTATTTTGCATAACTATGTCATGAATAGACTGTTACATATATTTTGAATTTTCTTTCAAATCTGTTCCTAATCATGGCATTAAATGGTAAAGAAACATGTGCTTTCATCAGATATAGCCAAATTCACCTTCCAAGTGGATAAAATGAAAGCAAGCACAGTAACAAACCAAACAATAATGCATAACATAATGGTTATGAACAGGAGACACATGTAATTGTGATCACACAAAATATTTTTATTGCCCATTGATGTTTTAGTATTTGTATTCTCAAGCGTAATGTATAACTCTCAGTGACGGGGTCACAGTTCTATGGGAGTCATCCATTCCCCGCTGCCCCTTTCTGATAGGTCTCTGCTAATATGCTTTGAATGTGGGTGCAACAGGTGATGCTGAACCCAATGTGTCCTAATAACTTGTTTCATTGGCTTTGTATTTTATTCAGTGCTTATACTATAATAAAACCTACCCATTCCATTTGTTTTGCTATTTTGTTCTATTTCAATATGTTCCTATTAATGTTATTTTTAAAAGTCTTAATAAATTGACTTGCAAATAGATTTTGACTATCAGCCCTAGAACAGAGTGACATCTTTATGTGATGTTTTTATTCATACTTACTCCTATTGTAAAGGAAGTAACCACAGAGGAACATAAATTACTTGTACAGGAAATATAAGATTCATTTACAAGTTAATCTTGCCAGGGCTTTTATTTCTTGAGTTGCTATGCTGTGAGTTTTATAGAACGCTACCTGTGATGATCAGAGTCAAAGCTTTAAAGAGACAAAGCTTTTCTTACTCACTGAGAGCATTCATCCCTTTGCTTATTTGCTCAATTCTGTCCAAAGTGTGCACTTCCACAATTTTTTACTAGTAAGTATCTATGTAAGGAAACTACCCAAACCATACAGACGGTTGGTATTTCATGTACTGGGAGGGTTTACGGCACCTAAGTTGCCTGCTAATTCATGAGATTCCTGTGACTTATAGGAGGCCTCAAAGAGGTTTCTAGTAACTACTGGTTGTGGCTGAAACATTCCAAGGACAGGAGCACTGACCAGAACACTTGGAAAGGAAAATTGCCCAAAGGAGACTGAAAACATGGAATAGAGAAAAATTGGTCTAGGGATGATCGTGTATTCAATATTAAAATAAGAGGGCTAAGACAAGAAGTAACAGATATTTTTAAAAAATAAATAGTAGATAAATGCATAAAATTTTGTGGATTTACTCTCAAGAATCTTCGTTATCAACATCTAGTGCAGATCGTTAATTTCATTACTTCATAGCCCATACCATTCTTCCTTCTACCAACTTTAGCTATTCATAAATACTAACTTTTCAAGTACATTCCAGTAATGAGTTATACTAACTTATTCCTAGTTTAAGCCATATTTCTTATCTAAGAATTAGTTTACTATGTCTGAAATTCACTTGCCATTTGTAATTCATTTAATCTACAGCTTTCATTCACTTTTTCTTTGTTTCCAACTTGACTTTTATGCCTTTTAATTTGTATCAGGATCTGGTGAGAGTATTTTCTTGTGGTAGCTTCTTCAGCTCTCTTACGCTTTAAACGTCTTAAACTAAAAGTTCTGAGTTTATTTTTAAACATTTATCTATTTTAAAAGCAGAAAGACATTGACAAAGATGGGTAGAGATTTCCCATTCATCTCCTCATGCCTCTTGGATTGTGCTTTAGCAGGAAGCTGGACTCAGAAATGGAGCTAGGATATGGACCCAGATATTCCAATATAGAAGACAAGTGTCCCAAGAAGTGCCTTAACTTGCCAAACTCAGCATCTAATATTTTTATTTAAAAAAGAAAACTGGTCTTATTCAAGATTTGGGCTTAACATTTAGTGTCAACAGAAGAACTTTTCATATGATAGAAACACTGACGCTTTCTGCAGTGTAATTATAGCTTTCAGCATCCGTAAATGAATTATAGGACATGATACTCCTGGCATTTCCATTGGTAAGAAATATAATTATTTCTATGTTAATTGCTTTAGATAATACACTGTTGACATTTACATTATGGAAAAAACCAAACAATAAAAAGGCAACATTCCAGGTACAAAGTTAGCCTATACAAAATGATTTGCAAAGCAATATTTACAAATGAATTATTCATTTACTTTATTATTGTCTTCCTAAAGTAAGCATTATGAACAAGAAATTGAAAGCAAGAATTCTTGTTAATTAAATAAATTGCTAGAAAGAAAAATGACTGCTTATGAAAGTTCTTAATGAATTGATTACACGTATACTTCAGTGCTTTTCAAATTAAATGTATTTCTTCCTAAGCAGGATTACTAGAAAAGAGGTGATACCTCAGTGAATTGTTTCTGACTCAGATGTTTGAGTTCCTTTTTTATCCATATTCTAGTGTGATAAGAATTGCACTTCCCCGTTAGGCAAAAATGTCAACCAGGATTATGAGCAGCCTAGGTAGCGGGAATTAAGGTTGTATGAATGGAATTGAGCAACTCAGCCCACGAATTTACAACTGAGTTTTATGGAATACTAAATTTCTAACACTAAATTTCTTAGCAATATCAAAAATTTAAATCACCTCCTTTAAGCATCCAAAGGAAGAACATCTGTGATTCATGCGTTCAAAGATTTAGAATCATTAAAGTTTCACAAAGATAAATAATATTATGAAATTGTCAGATTAAAAAATATGAGATTGAAGAAGTGCACTTTTTCAACAGTGGCTTGTAGTCTAACTTTTTCTTCTGATTAGGTATGTGAACTTTAAGCCAAGCCATTATTTGAATATAAATAAACACAGAGCCATCTTAAATCCAAAACACTCAACATAATCATTCTCAACATGTTTTCTCACAGTTAAAAAATGTCTCCAGTGAAAAGTAAAGAAGATAACAAATAACCATGAAATAATTCCAAATTGACTTATATATAATATAATCTCTATAATATATAATATATTTTATATATAATATAATCTACAGATTATATATAATACAATGTGTATATATGATCTATATATATTATATATTATAATATATGATCTATATATATTATAGATCATATATATAGAGAGAGGAATGAAAAGATTCTGTCTAGGAACTATTACAACTTATAAGAGAGTTGGTAAATTATAGGTTATAAAATAAACACACTAACATGAATAACCTTTGTGTACAGATTTAATTCCATAGCTTAAAAAAAGTTTACCACAAGTCACATCCACAAAAGTTGAAAAAAAAAATCTTAGAATGAATTTAGCAAAGAATATAAGACATATCTATATCATTATAAAGCAACAAAGAAATTAAGGAGACGACAAAACGTTGAAAAAATATGCTCTGTTCATCGATTCATAGCTACTACCTTCAAAATGTCCATAATACCAAAGCGGTGCACAGGTTCAATTAAATCCCAATCAAAATACTATGTCATTCTTCTCAAATCTAGATAAAATAATGCTAAAATCCATGTGGCAACACAAGAGACAGCAAATAATTAAACCTATTTTACTCAACAAAAACAGAGCTGGAGGTATCACAATACCACACTTCAAAGTCTGTTATAGGACAGTGGTATTCAAAACAGCCTGGTACTGGCACAGAAATAGACATGCAGCTTAATGGAACACAACAGAAATCCAACCATCAACCCACATATCTACAGGCAACTAGTTGTGGACAAATGAACTGAAATCAATCCAGGTAGAAATGACAGCCTTTCTGACAAATTTTGAAGGGAAAGTTGGATCTATGTGTGTAGAACTATGAAACAAAATCCCTACCTTACACTTTATACAATGCTGAACTGACAATAGAACAAGGATCTAAATCTGTGACCTGAAACCAAAGTGGGGGGGACATAAGCTTCAGCTTGCACATGCAATTAATGCTAAAATAAATAAAAATTCTGCATAACAAAGGACATACTCAACAAAGTGATGAGGCAATCAACAGAATTGGAGAAAATATTTGCAAATTATACGACCTATAGGGATTAACATAAACATCTCAAGAATGTCAACAGCAATAAAGCAAGCAATCCAATTAAGAAACGGGTAGAGGACATGGCAATTTTCAAAGAATGAAACACAAAAGCCTAACTCACATGAACAAAAAATGCTCAGGTTCATTAGCCATTATGGAAATACAAACACAAACCACAATGAGATTTCACCTCCCTCCAGTTAAGATGCCTAGCATCTAAAAGTCAGAAAACAGTAGATGCTTGAGAGAATGAGGGAGGGGAAGGCAAGCTAAATCACTGTTAGTGGGAATGAAAACTAGGACAACCATTATGAGAAGACAGCATGGAGATTCATCAGAGATCTGAAAATGGAGCAACCACATGACCCAGCTATGCTACTACAGAGAATTTACCCCCCCAAAAAATGAAATCAGCATGTGAGTTTGTATAACCCATGTCCATTACAGCTCCATTCACAATAGCTAAAATATGAAATAAACTCACAAGTCCATCAACAGATGACTAAAGAAAATGTGGTTTGTATGCATTATGGAATACTAATCAGCCATAAAAGAATGGAATATTTATTTTGTAATACAGAGGTCCTCCATCTGCTGGTTGGATTGAACTAGGCTTCGATGCCCTTCTGACATGTACAAGAGCTGAAATGGGGTGTAGGACAGACTGGACCAGTCTCTTGTACGTATTGGTGAGCACTGGAACCAAGGCAGGGGGAGGATCTGGTGGGGGTTATTGCATGTGGCTCCAACTAGCCTGCAGCTCCCACTGGTTTGCGTGAAGGCAGAGTGTGTGATAGACCAGATTGGCCTGGGCTGCAACACCCATTGGTTTGTGTAGAAGGCAGGGCTGGGGAAAGAACTAATCCAGCAATTGCAACGACCAGCATGTGCATGAGTTGATTGGGGCGATGGACTGTGCCGGACCCTGTATTGGCAAGCACACAAGAATCAAGTCTGGGATCACCTCAGAAGAGTTTTCATTGGGGATTCCCTACCTGAATTGCTGGACTCAGAACCCCAGCCATGGAGAGAACTGCAGGTTTCATGGTCTGACCATGGAGTGCATGTGTCAGAGCTGAACCCCTTCAGTGGCTTAGACGGAGCAGTGGACAGCATATCCAGGTGTTCATGGAGGATTTGGCAGTTCATCAGAGCCTGCAGAGGACATCTTGTACCTTAACAGAGGATGGAGGACAGAACAAATTAATCAACTACCCCAATCAAGTGTTGGCAGTGAATATCTGGGCAAATGGAGACTCTAACGTGGACTATTTCAACCAGTGGATTCTGGAGAGATTTCATCATGCTTGGAGTGGCAAGATCAGCAGTAATTCAGAACTGTTGAACTATCAAAACCACTTGAGCAGGACCCTCAGAGCAAGCCCCACATTCGGGACCCTGGGATGGTACCGGGTGACTGTCCTCCATCTCAGGGTACAGAGGCATTTGGAAGGCTGGGTGTGGCTTCTCCCCCCAGATACACCAAGGAAAAAAAGAGAATGTGGAAATAATGGTCTCACCCACCTTCCTGCAGGCCTTGACCCTTTGTTCTCTAATCAACTATGTACAAATCATCAAAAATAGAAAAAGTTATTGGGAAAAAAAAGGAAACCAGCAGATGGACGACTTCTCCCTGACAATCCTCTCTACAGAGAATGGAATATTCGTTTTGCAGCATAATAGATGCAACTGGAAAGCATTATGCTTGGTGAAATAAGCCAATCCCAAAAAGATAAATATGTTTTTTCCTGATCTGTGGTACCTAAACTACAGGGTACCAAAAATTCTATTTCATATAAGTAAAATTGATACTTTAAAATTTGATTATTTACAGTCTTATACTCTATAAAAAACCCAGTGTCTGATCAGGCTTATCTGCCTGCTAGCACTGCTATTAAATGCATGCTCATGTCCCAGCTGCTGCACTTTCAATTAAACTCTCTGCTTTTGGACTGAGAAAGCATCAGAAGATGGCCAAGGTCCGTGAGTTCCTGAACCCTGTGTGGCAACTGCAAGAAACTCCTGGCTCTCACCTCCAGACTGACTCAGCTCTGGCAATTGTGGCCATTTGGGAAATGAAGAACCTCTCTCTGACAATCCTTTCTATATAAAAATCTGTATACAAAAATCTGTCCTTCAACTAAAAATAAAAAAAAAATCTCTTAAAACACAAGCAAATGTTTTCCCCTCTAACTGATATTTAATAAATTGTTTTCTGAATGGAAGGTTAATACTGTGATTAAGAGAAATAAAGTATGTCATCATAACTTTTTAAAAGAATAGTAAGTATGAGAGAGAGTAGGAACATGTGCAGAAGGATAGGAAATATCACTTTGCCCCTGAACCTGTTTTCTTCCACTTTGCACACAATTTATAAATGAGCGCATACATGACTAGTGAATAAATTTAGAAAGCATATTAGTTTAACAAAAACACTCCTATGCCTGCTGATGAAGATCACTTGAGACACTGTGTCATGTGCTATTGACATTTGTGACATTTTCCTTTGCTTAGTGACTACTTAAAACCTGTGTACCTCCAAGATGATGTTGTTGATGTCCTTACTGATGTACAAAAGTCTTCATACTTGGTCTAGATCTGAGTCCTTTCTGCTACATGACATATTGAATGTATCTTCTTTGACTTGCCGCTTTGCATTCTTACTTTCTGAAAAGTAATTTGGGGGTAAAATAATCAATTTCTAAATTTACAAAAAGAGACTGCACAGTTATTAACTAACAAACAACACACAAATACAAATTCAAGTTTTAGTCCAAAATAAACACGCTAGGGCTGGGCTTAGCAGGTAAAGCACTGGTTAGAATGCCCACGTGTTCCACTTGAGTGCTTAGATCCTGTACCTAGATTCAGCTCTTAACTTCAGCTGCACTACACATTGGCCCCAGTAGCATTTTTAGGTAAGAAAAGGTATTTCTTAATCTTATACATTTCTGAGTCATTCCTGTCAATATGAAAACAACATTAGTAAGAGAATAAAAGTATTTGAGTCTTGTATTTAACCAACTATTGCACATATTTTAGGGGAGAGTAGGGAGAAAAATTATTGGAAAATTGGGAAATGATTAATCTCTAGAATAAAAATCTCATAATTAAATGACAGCTATTTGAATCAATTTAGCAGATAATTAAACCTGTCCTCCACTCAGATGTGTGTGTGTGTGTGTAATGACAGAAATTGTAGCAGCAACAAAAACAATACATCATGCCGACACTGGTCTAAAAATGTTCTAATTGTTAAATAGCATTTCAAATATGATCTCATTGATGCCATTGAAGTGGCATATTATATATATATAGTATCATATTATATGATATATTTCTTAACCACAGGATGATTATAGATTGTTTCATCATGTAGTCACAGAAGGAGATTATATGTAGGTAGAATAAATTGAGAAAAAAGCCAGCTAACTTTGACTTCCAGATAATTTTTATTTACTTGAATGTCATATTTAGTGGCTTCGTATACAACTGCTATGTCCTCTGGGCAAAGAAGCATGATGTTCATATTCTCAAACAGAAAATATCAGGCTAAAACAAAAATACATTTATTTTCAGATAAGTGAAAATATTGGAAATAGTTTGTGTTCATCTTGGCATGAAAGCATTTGTGCAAATTAGAAATTAATATTTTCAAACCATATCTCAAACAGCATGATAAAACATCTATTAAAAATGTTTCAGTATTATCATATTCATTATTTTAAAATATGGAATACCTAGAAAATGATTGTTTATATTGAAAAAATGCATTTTAAATGACTAATCCAAATTTTACAAACAGAATGTTGCCTTACATAAAATGATGCATCTTTCATGAATGGGACGAAACCATTGCAAAGAGTCATATTTGTTTTAATATATCCTTAGAATCACATAGTACTGTTATCTTTACACTAAATGTCTTCACAGTAGTAATGCATGGCGGTATCTAGATATACATCTCTGAGGAAATCCTGAAAGAATAATACTGTTGCTACACAAAACTAGCAAAACATTCATTAAAAGAGGAATTAAAAATTAAGTTTATCATGATCCCCAAAATTGCAAAATTCACACATAATTGCTTTGGGGTTTCTTCTGTAATTTTTAAAAATTTATTTGCATTTTATGGTACAATTCCATAGGGTCTGGGATTCCCCACCACCCTAAATGCTCACCCCTCACTGATTTTCCCCATATTGTCACAATAGTATAGTCCTTCAAAATGAGTCATGATTTCATCAGTCTGTTAGTTAATTGTACTCCGACATTGCTGGTGCAGACAATGTCAGACATTCCTGCATCTCATTGTCTAGATACGTCCAACAGTTTCATTGGGAGTCCACATTTGATTTGGAAGTATGGATGCCTGTTGCTTTGTATCTTCACATCTGGATATGATAGTCTCAACTATGCCATCTCCATACATTTGCTTAAATGAGAAGCCATGAAATGAAGTCAACAACAGGTATGAAGTTAAAGCAACAACAACAGCAAATTCCCACACCATGGAGTAAAAAATTGTGCCACTGAGTAACCAATGATCGGTGACAAAAAGAAAACACAAAAGCCTCTTGGATAAAATGATGCCACCATGTGATCCATGAGCCAGTGATGAATTCAACAAGAGAAAAATCATTTGGATGAAATGAAAATGAAATAAAAAACATTGAAATACATGGGATGCAGCAAAAACAGTATGTAAAGGGTTACCGGATTTACAGTTTGCATAATGGCTCCCTTAAATAAGAGAGAGTGTATGGCACTAGTCCTTTTGGGATTGACTTATTTCACTAAGCATAACGTTCTCTACTTGGGGCCATCTAGTTGAAAATGGTATAATTTCATTCTTTTTAATGGCTGAGAAACATTCCATGGAGTAGATGTACCACAGTTTCTTTAACCACTCCTCTTTGGACAGGCATCTGGATTGTTTCCATGCCTTTGCTATTGTAGATGGTGCTGCTGCAAACATGGGATCACAGATCTCCTTCTCATATGCAGTTTCCATTTCCTTTGGCTATATTCCTAGGAGCGGGATAGCTGGGACTGTTGGCAGATTTATTTGCAATTCTCTAAGCACTCTCCATACTGACTTCCACAGTGGTTGTACTAGCCTGCACTCCCACCAGCATTGAAGGAAGGTACCTTTCTCCCCACATTCATGCCAGCAGGTGTCGTTAGTAGAGTTCTAAACGTAGGCCAGTCTCACTGGTACCTCAATGGGGTTTTCATTTGTATCTTCCTGACGGCTAGAGGGGCCTGAGCATCTTTTGATATGTCCGTTAGCCACTTGAATCTGTTCTTTTGCAAAAATTTCCTTCGCCACATCAATTTTATAATATGCACTTCCAAGAACATTTAGATCTTCTGTATAAAGATATCTATGTCATATGGCAATATGTAATATATTTTTATGGAATCAGAAGTGTTGTACAGACCCAGTGCTCACACGGAGCATAAGCTATCTGTCTAGTTAATGTAATTTTGACAAAGTTGTCATTTCTGTTGAGTAGTATTGCATAGTAGTCAATGTAAAATGAATGGTTGTTTTTGTTTATTTTTTACTGGATCCAAAGAGTGTATTGTTGTAAAAATTATACACATTTTTAAAAAGATTTATTTATTTTTATTGGAAAGGTGGATATACAGAGAGGAGGAGAGACAGAGAGGAAGATCTTCTGTCCGATGATTCACTCCACAAGTGGCTGCAACAGTTGGAGCTGAGCCAATCCGAACCCAGGAGCCAGGAACTTCCTCCAGTTCTCCCACGCGGCTGCAGGGTTCCAAGGCTTTGGGCCATCCTCGACTGCTTTCCCAGGCCACAAGCAGGGAGCTGGATGGGAAGCGAGGCCGCCTGGATTAGAATCAGCGAACAAATGGGATCCTGGCACGTTCAAGGAAGGGCTTTAACTGCAACATTATCGCGCCGGGCCCCACATTTTAAATAAACATCTAAAGTTTTCCATTTTTGGTTCCACAAAACATTGGTATTTGTTATCAGAATTATAATTAAACTGAATATTTGTTATTAGTAAAGAAGATACATAATAGAAAGGTTTTATTAAGATGTTTATTTTTTATTTGAAAGTCAGATATAAAGAGAGGAGAACCATGAAGAAAGACCTTCCGTCAGATGATTCACTCCCCAAGTGGCTGCAAAGGCCAGAGCTGAGCCGATCTGAAACAAGGATCCTAGAGGTTCTTTGGGGTCTTCCATGTGAGCGCAGGGTCCCAAGGCTTTGGCCTACCCTAGCTTGCTTTCTGAGACCACAAGCAGGAAGCTGGATGGGAAACAAAGCAGCCAGGATTAGAACCGTAGCCCATATGGGATCCCAGCGCGTGCAAGCAAGGACTTAACCACGAGGCTACTGAGCCAAGCCCAATACAAAGTTTTAATATTGCATTTGTGCCAATACAATTTTTAATTGTGAAATACAAATTACTAAAAGATTCAAATACACTCATGAGTCAACCTAAAGGAAAACATTAATTGAGATACTGTGAGAGGACTGGATTGCTTATTATTTTCAAATGAATGCAATTTAAGAAGTCTGTGTTTACCCAGATATGAATTATAAGTGGCATTATAATTATTTGTTCCAGTTTTCTCAATATCACAAATTTATAGACAACGTGACAGTGAATTTGAGCTATGCCTTGGCTCACTGGGATAGTTCCAGAATATCTCACATTTTGAAAGCTAAGTCACTCTAATAGGTTAGTTCTAGTCCTCCATCATGGCTGTGACATGTGGGCCACTGATTAGTATGTGAAGATAGTCATGTTTCACATCCAATGATTGCATGATTATGATCCAATGATCCATCTTCAGAACACAGTGATTTTTAGCAATTTTCTACCTTTGCAGCTTTTGCCTTATTGCTAATTTTGACTGAAAATTTTAAGTAACTTCATAAAATCAGCATACAAATCATATTAAAGAAAAACTTTCCTTTGTTGATTATAATGTAGAATCAGAAAGCCAAAATTTGATGCATTAATCAGAAACTGAGCATTGTTGTAAATATAGGTGAAATTAAAAAAAAAAAAAGAAAGATTTGGTTTCCTACCCAAAGAAGTCTAATTGATTGCAGAAGAGTGACTCACAATAAATCGCTGCTTTTTCATAGTCTACAAGCTGCATTAGTCCTTAAATGCAATATATTTAGCTTCCATATTCTCCACAAGGAACGCGGATGCAAATAGAAATGTTTAGGGGCTTTTTCGATACCTTTCATGCGTCAATAAACTAAGAACAGAGCAAGACCTAGATGAGAGGTAGAACCTGGTGGGCCACGTTGCTGGCCTTACACCAGTAACATTTCCAAAATGACTCCCTTCCTTCATAGGAATGTGACTGACCTTGGGATATACTGAGCCTCAATGTCTGCGGTATAATTGCCTCTGTACCTTCTTGACCTGGGCTGGATTGTGTTTCCTTCTTAAATTCCTGTAAAACAGCTCGTAAGAATGTGACTGTCATTACTGATACAGTTTTTTAAAAAAATAGTGTGACGTGAAATCGTATAGGTGTTCCTTCTCTAATATGATCATTGTTCTTCGGTGAAAAGGATATTACGAAAGATATTAGGAAATAAGTACACACACAAATGCCTCTGTGAAAACATAATCAGAGAGGGGGGAACACTTAGAATAAGGAAAACTGCCAGTATCATAATCTTGAAACGTTAACTTCCAAAACTGCAAAGAAATATATTTCCATACTCTAAGCCACGTGGTCAGTGATATTTTGTTATGGCAAAGTTAGCAAGCTAGCATGTTTGTTACATCATAGGGTTGACATAAGGACTAAATGGAATTACATATGTAAGTCGCTTTGCATATGAATCTGTGAGCTCTCTTTTCTCTAATTCTACCCCTTTCCCTCAAAGAGAAGTTGGAGAGGAAGAAGTCCTAACATCCATGAGAAACTCGATGCAAAAAATGTATAGGTAAACAAGCTCGCCGGTTTGAAATCTCTGAGAGAAAAACAATAGAAAAGCAGGTTGATAATTTTATTTATTAACTGAGAATAAATAAGCTGTTATCCTTTCAAAAAGGATCTGAAAATGTGTTTCTGAACCAGTAATGAAATAATACAATTTAATTCAGGTTAGTCTTCATAATCATGAATCTAAAGGCATGAAAGAGTTAAAGATTTGCACAGCTCGTTCTTATTAATGTCTGTAATTACTAGCAAAAAAGAAATACTTAATTGCTTACCAAAACACAGCCTATCTGAACAGAGTTAAGCGCTACCAAAATGTAAGAACTGAAGGTAAAAAGTAAAAAGTAATCAAATCTTAAAACTGTTCAGGCTTCATAATGAGTTCAAGACATTTGTCGAATCAATCATCTCATTGACTAATTATTATTGGCTAGAGATAATTACCTTTGAAAAATCCTTTATTCCTTTTATGCTTATCCCACGGCCTTCAAAGAGCCTGCTGCATTAACTAAGCAAACAACTTGAGACATTACCTCAAGATAGATTTATTTAAAATAAACAGATACCATTGATCTCAACTAGACACTTGACCAAACAGGCATTTCTTCTTATAATTGTACAATTACACACTGCTGAGCCATCAAACAAGGACACGGAAATAGAGCTTCAATGTTGTTTAAATGTATTAATGCATATCTCCCACCTGTATAAGAGCTGGGAAGGTAAATGTTATGCACCTTCTTCAGCATAGTATTTTACCTGAAGGACCAAGAAAAATGCTTAAAAAAAAAAAAGCATTCTTTATTTGCATAACCACATTTTTTTCTTGTCTAAAGACAAAGGAAAAGCTAGTAGACAATCAGATACTCATAAGTATTAGCTACATCAACATAACACAGAAGTGAACTAGTTAATCAAATACAATTCGTGTGGAGTGATATAACAGTATATATGCCGTTCTGCAAGTCCATGGATGACAATTTTGGCAGAAACACTGCATAAAGGCATGCTAAATCAATCTTCGTTGGATGAGACTTTCAGTAAGGGTAAATTTGCTGATCATTCCCCCACAGAAGGACCAACGTAACCAACTTCTATCAGACACTCAGGGTAGCCAGCTACTGCAAGTAGAATTGGTGTTCAACAGTGACCACAAGCTATGAGAACAAGTCCAAATTTCCATTACTGATACCACAATTAATTCATTCAAAGAGTCCATTGGGCAAAGAAAAGGATGCCTGAAGAAACGAATAGACTGTAGAATGCACCATCCTGTATGCTTGCTTATCAAAACCCACCTCTGCTGAGGTCGTCTTTGGTTAGCACTCACATAGGTCACAGATAGCATTACTTTTTCTGTTCTGAATCATCTATTCACATTTCCTTCCCCTATATTTCCAGTGGTATTATTCCCAAGTCCCTAACCATCCAGCCACACCATCAGCTAAACCAAATGAATCAGTATACAATCATTCATCCAACCAACAGTCACTTGTCTTATAAAGCAAAGAGAATAGTCAGATAGGACGCTGAAAATCTACTAATTGCATGAATTTTATTTTACTTATATATTTCAGAGGTATGCTGGAAAGGGATCATTGTGCTACAGGTGTCCACTTTTCAAGCAAGTCTGTTTAATGTACAGAATTATGTATAAGCCAGATTTCAGGTTTTACTTCCTCTGTCAATTGACTACAGATCATGTCTCTTCAGGCCATAGATACCAGATGGAAGAGAGGAAATTATTTCAGGTCTGAGTGCAAGCAGGTGTACATCTAACGTAACTTACCTGAGTTTTCACATTGATTATGTATACACAACTTCCATAAAAAGGTAAAGGGATATTGTGCGTGCACAACTTTATGGTTTGGTGGGTCAGATAATGCCCAGTGACGTTCACTGTGGAAGGTTCCATAGTAACTTGATGATGCCTGGTTAAGCATTTTATTACTACCAAAAACTAGTATTACACGAAAGACTGTCACAACAATGGTAACAATCTTCAGAAGATGGCAAGACTGCTTCAAAATCCTAGAGAATGTCATGGTGAGTCACCTATGGATCACTACCAAAGGTTTCAAATCACAACCTTCTCTAATACTTGTATTTCAAAAACACACTAGATCTGCTAAACCATTTGATTCTTTTGTTTGTTTTTTGGATCTGCTTCATATCATCTGGGCCAATGTCTCATAAAATATTTCCTGCTTGTTGCCCACTAAGTTCAATCAACGTAACATGACAATAGAATGGCTCAGTGTTACATAGGGAAAGAAAAGGTGAAAATGATTCTTCTGAACTAAATTATAAGACAGGGCTAGAAAAGTGACGTAGAGGCACAAGATGAGGGTATATTACTGACCTTTTCACCCAAAAATAAATCGATTCTGGTAGTACTTATTGGATGAGGAAGCGTTTACTGGATCAATAGTTACGCATCACACGCTGAGGATTCTGTTTACTTGCTCAACCATTAAAATCACATCTAAATAGCAGCAGTTAATTGGAGTCACCAACTGGTTAACCTTACAATCATTTACGGACACTTCTGTACAAATAAAATAGGCAGGATGATTAGGATTATTGTGGTAATCACTGATCTTTCACTTTTCCAGCCTTAAATGATAGCACTAGTAGCTGAAATCCCTACAAGATGGCATTTGGCTTACTTTACTATTAAAGAGTTTTGGGGGTGGCATTATACAATAGTGGGTTCAAGTGCCACCTAGCATGCCAGCATCCCATATTCAAGCATTAGTTAGAGTCCTGGCTGCTCCATTTGCACCAGCAAATTGCTAAGGTACCATTGAAAATAGCAATTGATGGCCCAAGTGTTTGGGCTCTTGACTTTATGTGGGAAACTCAGATGGAGTTCCAGGTTCCTGGTTGAAACCTGGCTAATTCTAGCCATTGCAATCATTTGAGGAGTGAATTAGCGGGTGGAAAAAATCTTTCTCTCTTTGTCTTTTTTTTTTACCTGTCACTGTGACTTTAAAGTAAGATAAAAAAAGATGCAGTTTGTCTTTTCTACACTAATGCCATCATTCACAAGCCATGTAACTGAAGTTCGATTTATCATCTGCTGAATGCCTATTCCAAGCTTATACTCAGAAACCTTTCTTTGAAAAGATTCTGAGTATCAGATTTGCTCAAGATTGGAAATCAGTTGAGAAGTTTGGATCCTACCTTTTTATGATTCAGGGTGTATTTCTGTTCATTTGACTTAAGAAAGTGTCAGCTTTTATAGATTATTACTTAATAGAATCTCATCTACTTCACTTTTGGGTATGTGATGATCATCCAGTCAATTGTAAATCAGACTATGTAGAATGATGTTTTCATTAAATAGTTTATTTCAAGCACCATGCCCATCTAGCATAGGGTGAATGAGTGCTGCTACTTGGCTATTGTCACTCCAGAATTCAGTCGTTTAAATTGTCCTGTTCAGGGACTGCTATCTCTACTGAACAGAATAATCACAGAACCCTTAAAGGATTCAGAACATTCCACAAAAACACTTCTCATAACTAAAAAAGAAAAAAATCTTTCAGACCCTACCAAATAATGAAAGTGTTCTCCAGTTCCCATCTCCCCAAGCCCTCATACTTTCTTTATATTAAATAAGGCATATCTGTTATTTCTATGTCACCCACTTTTGGTCTGTGTTTCAACCAACTGCTCAAAAAAAAAAAAAACTGTCAAGAATCCTTGGTAAATTCCTCAACTGCATAATTACATAAAATCTCTGCTTAATGAGTCTATAAGGAATAAATATAGTATGATTTAACTTTAGTTCTTTTTACCATTGCACAACAAATATACTGTGAATTTTCATACATAACTACTAGATTTTGATTTGCATCAATGAGAACATTTAAACAGTTCTTTTGGACTATGGCATACCTTATCAAAGATTACATTACATTCCTCACGCTGAGGAAGCCACTGGTACTGGAGTTCAATTACAGAGTAAACCTAAGGTGGTTTCTGTCAGGGGTTGAGATATTCCATGAAAACAACTGCAATTATCTTGCATGGCAGCTTCCTCAATGGTGGCCACTTCTTGGGAATGCAGGATTAATTCCTCAGATAGAAATGCTGTCTTCAGTGGATATGAGATGCGGGGACTTCTTGCATTGGCAAAGAATAATCCACAGAATTCAGCAGTTCATCATCTCTCATTCTGATCATGGAATCACACACCCATCCCAACCTTTAGGATCCCATTGCCTCCTCATCAATGTGCTCACTCTAATGGCACACACCCTGCAATGTTGTGAGCTCAACTTGTGGTGTAACTCAGCAGGTTACTGATGATGGAACTAGTTTTGATTTTAAGCAATTTCAGCATAGAAATGACACAATATAAGGGATGCTTTGGGGATTACGTATCAATGCTTAGGCCATTTATAGTGGGACTTGAGTCCTGAGTTCATATTTTTCCTACCCTTACCCTGTCCAACAAAATTAAGAGTAAACAGCAAACATTATTTATTCATTAATTTTTACAAGCTGTTGAAAGGTGCTCTATGTACATCATCCTCCAAATCTTTGTGTCTTAGAAGGAGTTACCTTGGAGTCAGAAGCAACAGTATTTTCTGTATTTCTACCAGCAGCCCATGTCAAGGGCTACATCAGTGCTTGCCTACCTAATGGAAATGGTATCTTCAGCACCATTGAATACAATCTGATCACAGAGCCCATTCCAGAAACCTCAGCTCCCCACTAGCAAAACTCATCTTCAAAATGTTTTCCTTCAGAACCACTCTCAGTACTAAGCTCTTTTTTATAAAAGGAGACTGCAGAGAAAGACAACAGATTGGTGATATAGATTAGATAGACATCTTTCTATCTATATAGAAATATACACATGCATATATATGATTATGCATATAAAGAAATGTATTATCATAAGTCAGTTCACATGAATATAATGGTTGCTATGTTCTATATGTTTGTTTCTATTTTAAATTCACATATTGAAACTTTAACCCCAGAAGTGATGCTAAGAAAATAGCAGTTGATTAGAACATGAGAGCAAGTTTTCACGTAGATTCATGCTGCACAGAGCTGCCTAACCCTTTGCACTAAGTCAAGCAAAGCATGAAGGCACCGCTTATTAGAAACAGATTTTCATTGTGAATCTGTGGACAGCTTAATGATGGTCTTTTTAGGTCCAAAAACCACCAGCCAAGATATGTGGTTTATAACCTACTCAGCTCATGATTCTGTTTTAGTAACCCAACTGGAGCTAAGAAGTAGCATCATTCCAAAAGAGGCAAATAAGCTCAAAGAAGGCTTAATGTTTCAAAAACAGAAAGAGCAAATGTTTCAATATGGGTCCAAACATAGAAAAACAAACTAATAAAAAGACAGACCAGAGGAACTTCCTTTCATTTGATCGACAATTACCCTTTTGATGGACAATTAGCCTTGCGTTCTATTCAAGCCCTCCATTAATTAGATGAAGATCACATGCCGGGGAGTGCTTCACTGAGTCCTCACTTCAGATGATAAGCTCATCTCAAAGACCACCCTCACAGAAACAACCAGGATACTGTTGGATCAAGTATGTGGCCACACCACGCCCTGTCCAAGTTAACACGAATGGTTAACCATGATAGATAAACAAATGGCAACAAACTTACATATAAGAAAAAAACCAGGAATATGAGAGAGGAACAGAGAAAGGAAGAAAAATGCAGAAACTCAAAGTTGTCTAGAAAACCACACAGCAAACTGTTTGTGACGAGATTAACGGGCTCCTTATTACAGGCATTGTCAGAAGTTCGAATCTCGTGTTAGTGAGGAGTAAATAATCAACACCTCCAATGTAGCTCCTTCTGTAAAAGCACATTTTTACTCTGGTAATAATATTTTTATCTTATTTAATGGATCAGTTACATGGTATAGAAAAAAATTTTTCATTAATCAAAGCTCCTATAGGCTGTTAAGTAAACATTTTAAGGGCCAATTCTGTTGGGAAGATTAAAGGTCTCATGACTGAAATTTCATTCCCTTTGACATTAGACCCATTGATTTTTGTTAAAAGATGTTTCTACACATCAATTTTACAGCTTTCTACAGGGGAGTGTATAATTAAGTATTGATGTTTTGAAATACTTGCTTAAAATAGAAAACATAACTTTTCATTTTAAATTTGATCAAAAAATGTTTGAAATATCTCTTGCTACTTAAGACAATGTTCATTTATGCCGAGGTTCTCCTTCAAAGCCAATCATGATGAATTCATTGCAAAAATCCAGAGGATTGCTTGCAACTATAATTAAACATTTTTGTCTTCATCAGATCCTAAAGAAAAAAATAGCTGATTGATTTTCAAACAAGGGAATTACCTTATGTGTCAAACATTCAGACCCTTTTTTTGTATTAAAAAACACACTTTTCAATGTATATTTGAATAAAAGATCATGGGTCTCTCTCCTCTGGCAATTTTTATTAAAGAATTTTTCACCCTTGTGGTATTACTCCATGAATTTCCACCTCATAATTTTATATAAGGAAGACTTAATTATTTATTATAAAATATGAGACAGAAGCCAATTTACCTGTCAGTGAAAGACTTTAATTACTTCCATCTTTGTTATACTCATCCACCCCACAGCAGAGAGAATTTGATGTAAGCATTTATCATTTAATTCCATGAAATCAAAAATTAATTAATATCCCCCCTCCTGTCTTTCACTGTGAATTTCCCCCAGGAGCTTCAACTGTGAAATGGGCTGTTCTGATAGCAATCCCAAGAGAAATATGAAGAAACTGTGTTATTCATATAATATTTCCTTGAAAACCTAATTCATCTCAATATTTGAAGTGCTGGTAAAATGTCTCTAAGTGTATACAGATATGTATACTGGTACGAGACATAGAATTGGTATCAAAATGCTTTGAACTTTGTTCCCATCAATTGCCAGCTATGTGATTCTTCAACACTTCTGTTTTGTCATTTTATAAACACGTAAGAGGGTAGTAACTATATATAATCACAGTATTACTGAGATGTTTAAATGGAGTTAAGACACTAGCCGAGTATCTGACCTTCAGAAAAATACATATTTTAGTGTTTGCTATTACAATATGCAATGCACAGTAACAGAGTGCTGTTATGTAATGTGCGGTGAGCAATTTTTTTAGTAAGGTTTTAGGTAACCATTCATACTGAAATCACCTAGGAAGATACTCTCATGCAACACCCACCCAATTTATAAACTTAGAGATAATGTAATTCCTACGGCAGATCTAAAAATGGATCAGTTTTGACTTATCCATTATTTAACTCTGGTTTCATATCAACAGAGAAAGCACATTTCCTCTGATTATGAGATTTGCTAAAAGTGATGATTCAGACATTTAATGATTTGTTACAATGTGAAAGCTCATTTCTGAAAGCACTGAATGTAAAGTGTGTCATATTTATCAAATATATTTTAGTATGAAGTGTATGTGTATGACAGACAAAATGAAAGACTTTGGGGGGATAATCAGTACAAATTAAGCAAATGTGCCATTTGGCCATGTCAGCAAATTTTTATGTATTCTTAAAATGTTAAGGCATTTTGCAAAGCCATATGAGTATATTTTATAGAAGTATGTAATTACTATTGGTGAGCATAGAAACATGTCATTTTATCTTGTTCTATATAGTTAATTTACACTTTAGATCATCGCTTAATATTTCCCAGCCACTGTTATCCAAATGTAGTTTTTCTAGGCATATCTTTCATCAGTTACTAAGGAAACATGAAGGGCTTAGGTTAAATAATGTGAACTAGATTTTTTTTTTCTTAATCATGGAAACACTATACAAAGTTGACATATGCTTGCTACAAAGACATTTTGATTCTGTACATACCTACGCTCATTAAAGCAAATTTTTAAAATTAATTTTGTATCACAAAAATTATACTATAACTTCCTTAATCTCGTTGACCCAAGTTAATGTTATGAAAATAGAGTTCTGAAAACTGCTCTAAATTTGAGAGAGTGAAAGAGCTGAAGGGTTAGAGAGAGAGGGGGAGAGAGAATTCATCCACTGTAAAGGGGGAAAGAGAGAGGGAGAAACAGAAAGAGAGTGAGAACGAGAATTCATCCACTGGTTGACTTCCAAAATGAACATGACTGCCTCAAAGTAAGCCAAAGCCTGGTGCCAGGAAGTAGGTGAAGGTCCCCAACCAGGGTGGCAGAAGTAGACCCTCTGAACACACTACCTAGGCTTCTCAAGGTCTATGGCATCAGGAACCTGGAGTCAGAGATCCATATAAAATCCAGGCACTTGATTTTTAAAATTTACTCTATACAACTCTGCTATACTTTCAAAATACAACCAGTAAGAATAGTCCGCACAAAGAAAGAAATGTGCCATTTAATGGGAAAAGAAACTAACATTCTTTCCACCATCAAACCTGAAAGTGCCATTGAATTTCAGATGATAGCCAACATAAATTTAATCTCAACTTGCATTTGAATGGTAGGACCAAATTGCATATCAGCTGAAGAGGCGAAATGCCCAGGCCCTAGCTGTTGAATGGATTTGTCTTCAATAGCGAAAATGAAAAATTCATCTTCTTAACATCTGAAAGCTAAACATGAAGCAAAAGAGTACATTGCAAAATTTTCTTCTGCTTTCACTACATGTGTACTAAACTGCACTGGCTACCAAAATAATAATTTAATGTCAAGGCTTACTGTGATTGTCCAAATCTAATGACAATATGCTAACAGTTAATGTAAAATTAATGGACTAGGTGTTTCAAAGCCATATTGTAATTCTAGATGTTTTGTTGGATAAAGATAGACATTGAACAAGGAAAGGTAGACTTACATTTCAAAAAAAAAAAAAAAGAAGTAACTTATGTGTTGATTCTGCTCCAACTCAGCTACTTCAATAACTTAAAATTTTCTTTGAAGGCCTGTGCTGTGATGTCAGAGGTTGAGCCACAATCTGCACTTTAGGAGCTGGTTCGAGTCCTGGCTGCTCCAAGGTCTGGTGCTCTACTTCTGATCCAGTTCCCTGCACAGGCACCAGGAAAAGCAGCAGAAGGTGGCACAACTGATCTCGCTTGGGAGACCTGGAAGAAGCTCCTGACTCCTGACTTCGTTCTGGCCTATCCCTGATCATTACAGCGATTTGGGAAAGCCAATCAGAGAAGGGAAGATACTCCTCTACCACACCTCACTCCATCTCTCTTTTTCTCTGTTGCTATGAAATAGTGAATACATCTTTATTAAAAATAAATAAAATAAAAATGAAATATTTCTCCACGAAATTACCATGATAAAATTAGTGAAAATGTGTAGCAAAATACCAGTCCTCTTTTGGGCATCGTTTTATGTTTGAATCCTCAGATGAGGTTATAACTGCCTAATTTCTTCATCTATGGCTCTAAAAATATATTTATTACAAATATATTGGGGAGGGTCTGGTGCAATAGCCTAGTGGCTTAATCCTTGCCTTGCATTCTAGGGATCCCACATAAGCTCTGGTTTATAACCTGGCTGCTCCACTTTGCATCCAGCTCCCTGCTTGTGCCCTGGGAGAGCAGTCAAGGATAGCCCAAAACCTTGGGACCCTACACTGCCTTCTGGAGACCTAGAACAGACTTTGGGCTCCTGGTTTCAGATTGGCTCAGCTCCAGTTGTTGCAGCCACTAAGAGTGAGCCAGCAGAAGGAAAAATCTTTCTCTTTGCGTCTCTTCCTCACTGTATATCTGCCTTCCCAATAAAATAAATAAGCAAATCAAATAAATCTTTAAAAAGCATACACACTGGGGATTGAACATTTTCTGCACTTGAATGTATTGCTACCTGGATTAGTTAAAGCAAACATCCTGATTTCTCATTCCCATCTGTTTCTTGCTAACCATACTATTGCAGTGTTAATTCAGTCATAGATCATCTGTTTTAGGGACTTTTTAACAGCTTTGTGTGTTTTACACACTTTAGTAATTGTTCATTTTTTACACATATTTATTATCTTTATTATTTTTTGAAAATGTAATAATCCCTGTGTATTACTATGTTTCCCAACCGGGTGCCATGTACCCTCACACTGACGGAAGATACTGATAGACGGAAAATACAGCCGTGGATTGTTAGGAGTTTGATATTGTTTACTGTCTATTTTTATGGATGGAAATATTGTTATATTGAAATGGTACATGAAATAAAAGAGAAAATTGCACTTACTGATTATAATTCCAAAATTTACATTGTGTTTATCATGTGGATGGTGTTTTAGATATTCCTGGTATTAATAAAAGAACACCAGGTGCTAGCTGCTCTTGCAGATTGTAAGTGTAAAGTGTGGGAAATCACTCTGCACAAGACACACTTTGCAAGAGCTGTGTACTCTGGACTGTGACATAGATGAGATCAGGGCACGTCTAGACTGACGCAGCGCGATAGCGCCTTAGGAAATTTTATTCTTGAAGAGGGAAGACTTAAAAACTTAACTCCCCTTATTCTCACCTCCCAAATAGTATATGAAGATACGTCCCTACTCGCAGGGGTAGCAGAGATTTAAAACCACTCTTTCACTTTGATTCCAAGAATTTATCAATCTATAGATACAACATCGTTTCAGCTGCCAATGTCTATGCACTCTGATTCCTCACAGTTCTTCATCCTTTTCTCATATTTCTATATCATTATGTGTGTTCTCCTGCCACTTCGAAACTCCCCAGTGACAATTTTTATCTGTTGTCTATTTGTTCTCAACACTGAAACTCAAGAGTTGAATAATTAGTTTTTTAAAGTTTACTTTCATGACAGCTTGCATGCATTTCCATAATATTTAATGCAATGTTTAAAATGTAAAATTTAACATATCACATTCCATATGTTATATATGTGTATAGGTATATGCATATATATATGGTTTTTATACACAGACTGAAATTTTTGGAAAAGAAAAGTCATGTTTGACTTCTAACTCCAGTACTGTGCTGAGGTATTTGCTATAGGATGAATGTTCAATGAAAAGTTGGTGAGCTAATGAAATTCCTTGAGCTATAGTAAGTACTAAAGTTCCCTTGGTAAGCTGCAAGTCACACTGCATCTCAAACCATATTTTATTTGATTTCAGTACTTTCCATATGGAAAAACAGAAGTTAAGACTTCAAATCATTTCAAAAATCCAACCTTTGTTTATATGGTGAATTGTGTAACCTATGTCATATAACACAGACAATACGTTGAAGTTAAGAGTAAGTTGATTCACTTTCCCTCACTGTTCTCCTCTCCCTGAACTGAGCTTTGTCTAGCTACGTCTATGTTTGTCTCATTTTCTTCTAAGCTTTGCTCAGTTGCTATCATTTCACTAAGGCCTGCCTGATTGCCTCTATTTAAAACATTTTATAACTTTTTTAAAGTAATCAATCAATTATTAAAATCGGAATTCAGAGAGACAAAGAGAGAGAATAAAAGTGAGAGAAATCAAACCACTCACTAATTCCCTGAATTCCAGTAACAGCCAGTGATGAACTAAATCAAAACCAGTAGGCTAAAAATAAATCCAGATGTCCCGTGTGCACAGCAGGGTCCAGCTAATATAATCCAACACCTGCTATCTCGCAACCCTATAACTTGATTATTAAGGATAATTTATGATAGTTTTAGTTTACTTCGCCTAGCATTTATGATGCAATTTCCACCAAAAAAATGGGATGTCTATTTGGCTCACTTGTGTATTCTAAAGATCTAGAAACATTCAGGGAATAACGTGATAACTGAGCAAATGTAGAAGGAATGAGTGGTAATGAATAGATGCTTGTGTTTATATTCTTTTTTGTCTGCGTCAACCCACAGAAAGTTCCTATAAAGGTATGTACAAGAGCTTTTACTTTTCTATGTCCATTTTTAGGAATCCAAAATAGATGTTAACTCATTTCTATTATGCTATAGATTGAATAAGACGTGATCTCTCAAATTCATGTAGGAATTTAATCCTGAAAGACAAATGGTAGTGGTATAAAGAATGTGGGAGCAATCTTAGTACTTTGACTAGACCACCTGTGATTGCTTGGTGGCTTTTACTTATTTATTTACTTATTCTTACAATTTTTTATTATGCAGTTCCTTAGGCTCAAGGTCGCCCCCACTACTGATTTCCCCTATATTATTACAATAGTATATAGTCTTTCAACAACAGTCACAAGTCTATCACTCTGCTATTTAAATGTATCCTGACATTTTAATTACACGCAATGCTAAAACATTCAGCATCCTGTTGTCAAGATATTTTTAACAGTTTCATTGGGAGTCCATCTTTTATTTGGGAGTAGAGATGCATACTGCAATGAATCTTCACTTCTCAGTATGCTAGTCTCCATTATACATTTCCATTACATTAATATATGTACATGTATGTTTACATAAGTATATATGTGTGTGTCTGTGGGTGTGTAGATCAATTGATCCAGTATTTTGCATGAAGGTTACCTTACATCAGAGAAAACACATATTTATCCTTTTGAGATTAGTTTATTCCACTGAGCATAAAGGTCTCTAGTTGGGACCATTTTGTTGCAAATGATAGAACTTCATTCTTTTTAATGGCAGAGTAGTAACCCATAAAGAAGATATACCACAGTTTCTTGATCCATTACTCTTTCAATGGGCATATGGGTTGTTTCCATGTCTTCATTATTCTAGAGAGTGCTGCTGTAAATATAGGACTGAATATCCTTTTCTCATATTCAGACTTCATTTCATTTAGATATATTCCCAGAAGTGGGATAGCTGGGTCATACGGTCGATCAATTTTCATTTGTCCTAGCACTCTCCACACTGGCTTCCGTAGTGGTTGTACCTACACTCCCACCAAGACAGAGACATAGGAACATAGGCAGATGCAAACACTTATTGTATTATGTTCTGTGACACCCTGGGTCTCTGGCAGCAAGAAGTTCATCTATTGCAAATTTACACGTGGGTTCCTGGGGAGGAGATGCAACCAAGAAGAAATGGACGGACAGTGTTCTCTTGAGCAACTGAGTAAGTTTATTTCCAGGGTTACAGTTCTTATACACTCAGTAAAACAAAAGTTCAAACACAACTTAAAATTAGGTCATGTCTGTGAGCAGAGAGTTCAAGGAAAGCTTTTGATATAGGATTAGCACATTCAGAAGGCATGTCAAGAATTTTAAATGTATTAGAACAAAAATGGCCTGGATTTTAACACATAATTCTTAACTGCATTCCTTTCTTCCTCTGAGTGGGTGTGTGTGGGGTGGGGGGAGAAGATACACTATATTTTGTCTCAAAAAAGTAATGCTTGTTCAAGTTAAAAATGTATTTTACTGTTGCTTAGGCAATTTTTTATGGAAGGGAATCTACCGTTAATGTTAAAGTTATACTTTATGGACACACTCATACATTTTTGACTTCTCCTAACACGTGTTTGCTTGATTTGCCTTTGTCTTTGCCATATTTTATAAAAATTTCAGTCTACTCAACCCTTACAGATGCCATCTGAACTGGACATTAGTCTATTTCTGAGAGAAATTAAAAGTTGATATTGTTTACTCAAAGGCAATTAATCGTGTGTCCTTTTCTCTGGATGAATGTCAATCTTTTGTTCATGAGGTTAAGTGACCTCTCTGATGTGCCTGAGAAGGTTTTCTTCATAGTTCTCCTACTTGAAATTCCTTGAGCCACATGAGTCTTTGCAACTGTAATACTCATCAAACTATTGCCTTTAACCTGCTTCAACCTGTTTGTACCCACTGATTGTCATACAACTAGGACTTACATTTTTATTTGTGCATTGCATTTTTTTTTTACTGCCTGCTGGACCTTATACTCCTGGTGCTTGACTTGTTTATTTTTGGATATTTCAGAAGTGGCATGATGCCAGGCATATCATGAAAACAGGAGTGTCAGCAAAGAATTTGCTTTTAATTAGCTAAAGATGATCATGAGCATGTAGCTGGCATGGTGTGATCTGTTTGGTTATTTGGAACTGCACATTTCTAAGTGGTGTTTCTGTGAAAGGGGAGGGCTGCTAGGGAATTTGGTCTGCAGGAGAGGCTTAAAATCTCAGCTCCTTCTTACTAGCTAGCTGCTTACCAACATCAAATGTACTTGAAGACGACTATCGCTCTACAGACCGTTTGAAACTAAGGAAGAAAAGGAGTCCTTCAGGTTGCAATAAGTGATCCCTGTCAGAGTATTCAACTTTAGGCTTCCTATTTTATTGCAAGCAAAGTAATGTCACAGTGATATATTCTCTCTTGATGAAAAAGTTATTAAATGTTCTCAGATTTGAACATTTCCTCACTCTCTCAGATTGAAAACAACACCAAAAAATACTAAAGTCTAACTTCAGTAAACAAAGATGAAACAGCTGGACAATCTATGCTTTAAAAACATACAGCGATATTTTAAACATCACCCACATGTTCATCCTTTACACAGGGAAAATTAACAACTTGAGTACTGTGTCCTGGAACATTAGCATAGACATTCTTTTGCATTGCAAACCTTGTGGCATGACAATTCTCTTTGGCCCAGTGTTAATGATGTTCCATGCTGACCCTCTTGTGTGAAGGCAGAGCTGAAGAACACAGCTTTGATAGCAGTGTTTACATGAATGTTTGATAAGCATCTGTCAGCTCCCAGCCCTCTACAAGCCTAGAAACACAAAAGAAGCAGGGGAACCCTGGAGCTTCTGCCACCTGAAAGCATCATCTGTGTGTTTGCTGAATTTTAAATCAGCATTGAGATTGTTCTCTTTGTAGCTCAGATTGCAGTTTATGTATTATTTACCCAGAAAAATAGGGGAAAAATGATAAAAGAAAATTACTTCTAAAAAGCAATTTGAGGATGGAGGTCAGATTTCTTTTAATGCATACTTATTTTGCTACAATTTGTCTCATCCCAGTGGACACAAAATATCATGCAGATTGAAATAGATTTGACAGGTTAAACTCAGTTTCAAAAACACGAAGTGTAATCATCTATTTCCTCCCTAAATCATTATGCATTTATCTTTTGTAAGAAGAGATGGTGCTCAGGAAAATTTTGCATGTGTATAACTACAGCAATCTATATTTTGTGTCTCACAACGTGAGCAATACAGAAAAGAAAAAATAATTTGCACACATTAATTGGATTTGAATTTCTTGAGAGCCTCACACTTTTATTTTGGCAGCATTCTTTGTTCAATAATTCATGACCCCTGATATAGGATCGGAGACAGCATTTTGTTTTTTTGACAGTTCAGAGTTAGAAGTTAAAATTTTTGTGCTGCCAGACATATCAACTTCATTCTCTTAAAATAATGTCTCTGCAAATTTAGTCATTTTTTTTTGGTCACAGAGAAAAAGGGATAAAATAACTTTCTGGTGTCTAGTGTTCTACTAACATTAGAATACTTTCAATTTGTATTGCAGTGGTCTGCATAATATATTATCCAAATAAATGTTTATCTGTGAGTATGCTTTCATTAATATAATATCCACCAAAAGAGAAAACGGGGATATACTGAAAATAGAGAACAAGACGAGACTGTAATGGCCTGCAGATGGATGTCTTTGATCTTTCGTACTGATGGGCTGTGTGAAATTGACAGAGTTGTGGGATGTCTCCCAGCATGATAAAACTGTTTGAAATTCTGGATCCCACTATTGAAGTAAGTTCTATCTCTCAGATTTCTGATTTACATGAGCCAAAGCATTTTGCAAAAACAACAGCAAACAAAAATGTTTAAGTTAGCTTTAGACTTCATAAGAACTGGAAAAGATTTGGAACAGTATTCCGGGTCTTTTTTTTTTTTTTTAGAATAAATGCATTAATCTAATTTGTATGAGATATTCCATTTCAGTCATCAGGTTTCTTTTGTACTTTTGTACGCCTTCATTCTCTCTATTACAATTTGCATTTCCCTAAAAGTGTATGCTAAAATTGATGATTTGGTGTTTTTTGTAATATCATTGTATGAACCTTTTAAATTGTAAAACTAGGATATGGAAGAGCTATTAAAGAAATTCATTAAGTAAATGCATTAATGAATACATATTTTACCTTTATAAATTCCAATAGCGATCTTTGTGGTATACATGATCTAATGAGCCTTTTCAGTGACTTTCCTTCAAAATCAGAGGTTCACTACAAGATGCGTGATGCTGCGCTCTGCTTCCCGTCCTACCTCTGCTTCCTGTTTGGGTGTGATCTTACCAGAAATAATGATGTAGGTAAATCAACAGTGCTCAAAGATTCAGAGTTTGGATACAAAGAAGTCAGCAACAATTATTTGCAAATTTCTCAGTCAAGTATTGATAGTCACTGCCAAGTATAAGACATACAACAGTGAATATGTTTAAACAATTCTAGGTCTATAGAATGATACTGAATGTAACATGTAGATAAAATGTTACTACAGTTTATATATAAAATATGAGGAGAGTAAAGATGCAGAAAAATTACAAGCATTTCCATGATAGCCTAGTGGCTAAAGTCCTCACCTTGCACACACAAGAATCCCATATGGGCACCAGCTCCTGTCCCGATGGCCCTGCTTGGATGGCCCTGCTTGGATGGCCCAAAACCTTGGAACCCTGTGCTCACATGGGAGATCCACAAGAACCTCCATGTTCCTGGTTTCGGATTGGCTCAGCTCTGGCCGTTGTGGCTACTTGTGCAGCGAATCAGCAGAAGGAAGATCTTCCTCTCTGTCTCTCCTCCTCACTGTATATCTGGCTTTCCAGTAAAAATAAATCAATTTTAAACAAAAAAAGAGTATCTTTAGGAAAAACAACATTTGAGAATATAGAGTTGAATCAGGTTGTGAATAGAAATTTGAATATTGCTAATAGAAATCACAGCTTTTGCTCAGGCAGAAGTGCCACAAGCAGTCGTTGGTACTGATACTTTCCTCACATCCAGGATTGGTCTACATTCACTTGGGAAGTTGAAACACTGGGAAGTTCTTCTTTCTGTGTGTTTCCTTATTCTTAAAAGATAATAAGTAAGAAGATATACCTAGTATAGCACTGGACAGATATAACTTCTAAATCAAAGAATACATTTACAATTTCCTTGTTGTGTTACTGAAAAGAAATCATAGAACTTGAGGAAGTCTGTGAAGGATTCGATTAACAGTCAAAATTTACTCTCAATTAGTGGATTGGGGATCTGTACTGATGACATCTGAAAGCAATTAACACCAGACAATACGTAACAGGTCAGTAAACCCCAAGAAAAAAAATCAAATAATAAAATTGTTGCTAGGAAGAAGTATGCATTTTTGTAACGTGGTTGTATACATAGTTGCATTAGTTACATTTTTAATCATTATACATTATCTCTCATTCTCCTCAACTGAGAGAAGACTGAACTGAATGAATAAAATTCTGCAGAAAGAGCACTATTTAAACTGAAGTTGTGCTACTTTAGTGTGCACCTAATCACTCAAATAAAAACTAAATACTAAATCTCAAAATGTGTTTAATAAACCAGAAGGGATTGTTTTCTGAGTACTCAGTATTACATAGTGTACATATTACAAATCACACAGGTAATGTGTTCAACTTATTTTTTAAAAATGATACAAACAGGTTTCATGTAAATTACATTCACCCTAAATCAGCAATAAGCTGCTTATCATAAACAAATATGTATTATCTTGCTTGTTTCTTTTAAATTACAACAAATTTCAAGTCGCTGAAATTTATATTCTTCAGTTATAGATAAAATATCACAATAATATTTTACAAGTTTCTTTTTTTTTTTAAAGATTTTATTTTTCATTACAAAGTCAGATATACAGAGAGGAGGAGAGACAGAGAGGAAGATCTTCCATCCGATGATTCACTCCCCAAGTGACTGCAACGGGCCGATGCGCACCGATCCGATGCCGGGAACCAGGAACCTCTTCCAGGTCTCCCACGCGGGTGCAGGGTCCCAAAGCATTGGGCCGTCCTCGACTGCT
The DNA here is from genome assembly GCF_030435755.1 of Ochotona princeps. Lineage (NCBI taxonomy): Eukaryota > Metazoa > Chordata > Mammalia > Lagomorpha > Ochotonidae > Ochotona > Ochotona princeps. The sequence goes on from NC_080837.1 coordinate 50,766,906, forward strand.
TTCCCAGGCCACAAGCAGGGAGCTGGATGGGAAGTGGAGCTACCGGGATTAGAACCGGCGCCCATATGGGATCCCAGCGCGTTCAAGGCGAGGACTTTAGCCGCTAGGCCACGCCGCCGGGCCCATATTTTACAAGTTTCATAATTTTAAGAGTACACAGGACAGCTTTCCTAATCAAGCATTTTTCTATTCAGATTACTACATTTTAAAATACAAATCAGTTTTAAAATTGGCATGAAAGTAAAAAAGCATCAAAATTAGAAAGTATGTAGACTTTTCATTTGATGTATCTCTTTAATAGTTTTTAATTAGCTAAAAATGTATTTTCAAACTCCAGGGTAATAATTTATGTATAAAATTTATATGTATCTAATATAAGTTCAATGATTTGTGCATGCCAGTTTATTAGGATGCACAAAGACAAACACAGGAGGAAATTTTAAATAGTCTATTATTTTTCCTTGTGGAGTAAAGAGCAAAACGCCAGTTGATATTTGTTCTGCAGTTCTACAAGCTGTGAAATAAATTGTGCATTATTTATTATACAACTAGCTTATAATCACAAAATCCTGGAGGGGTAAAATCTAAATTGCTTCATACGGATATAATTTTTTTCTGTGTGAAAGCATATATAATACTAAAAGGCATAAAAATTGTCAACATATATATTGAGATCCATACCATTATTCAAACGAGTTTGGAGACATTATCTTTCTCTGAAACTATTATTTCCATCAGAAACTTTCATTGTAAATTCAGTCCCTTTAATAGTATCATTTTGATGTCATTAGAAACAGAGAAAACAAAGCAGAAACACTATAAAAGTCCATTGTGATAGCCTTAAAAAGATTCTGTGCTTGTGTTGGTGAAGTGTATATTCTTCACTTCCTTTCTCTGTTTCTTACATCTGCTCTTGCATGTAAAAGATATTAACTTAAGAAATTGGGCCCAGTGTGGTAGCCTAGCGGTTAAAGTACTTGCCTTGAACGCACTGGGGTCCCATATGGGCTCCAGTTCTAATGCTGGCAGCCCCGATTCCCAGCCAGCTCCCTGCTTGTGGCCTGGGAAAGCAGTCAAGGAAGGTCCAAAGCAATGGGATGGTGCACCCGGGTGGAAGATCTGGAAGAGGCTCTTGTCTTCAAATTGGCACCACTCCAGCTGTTGCAGCCACTTGGGGAGTGAACCGACAGACAGCTCTTCCTCTCTGTCTCTCCTCTCTGTATATGTAACTTTCCAATAAAAATAAAGTAAAAATAAATCTTTAGAAAACTTAAAAAGAGGTCACCATGAATTCTAACAGGGAGCCTTCATTTGTGTAGGGTGTCCTTTAAACCGTATTACACCTCTGGACAGACCCGTCTGTTCCCTCCACTAGAAGAGGCCCAGGTTTGTTTACAGAATAAGAAAGGTTTTGCAGAAAATGTTCTACACCAACATCTTCAAGTTCGGTTCTTAACACTTTCCTTCACATCAGATTTCAGGGAGAAAAGCCTTTGGGACGCCTGCCAGTTCCTCTCATTATTGGCGCCACAGCCTTTCCCTGGAATTTCTTCTAGGATAGACCCATTTCTCCTCTGTGAATAAGTTTAGCTACTCTCTGCTCTGGAGATGTTTCACGAGAGTCTTGCCTCTCCACTTAGGCGTGTTTGCTTTTTTATTTCCTTCTCAATTAATATCCCATAAATGTCATTAACACTTTACAATGCAAGATATATCTTTCTCTTCTAAATCCCCTAATATTAGTATCTTACATTTCAAACGGATATATGATCATTAAATAATGACCATGGTTTATAAAGGATTTACTTTTGTATCATACATTTTATGGGTTTTCACAAATGTTGGCTGATACGGACTGACAGTGCGCTGCAGAAAAATTGCACTGTCCCCGAGTTGTTTGTCCTGTAAATTTTCATCCTTCCCTCCACCGCTGCCCTGGCAACCACTGTTCTTTTCACATCTATAGCTTCTGCTTCCTGAAACACCATGTATTTGAAGGCATACCATAGATAACCTTTTAAGATTACATTCTTACCCTTAGTAATATGTGCTTAAGCTTCCTTATGATTTGATGGCTCACTTCTTTTTTGTGCTGAAAAGAACTTCCGTTGTATGAATACAACACTGTTCAAGTATTTATTCCTCAAAAAAAAAAAAAAACAACTTGATTGCGTTCAACTTTTAAATATTTCTGAATAATGCTATAGTAAATGATTACAAACAAGCTTCTTTGTGGACATAAGTTTCAATGCATTGGTCAATGCTGGAGGGAGAGCCTGCTGCGGCGACGGTGCATTTGTTTCCGTAAGAAGTTGCAAAACTGTCTTCCCAAGTCACTGCACTCTATTTCATTCCTACTAGCAGTGGACCAAAGTTCCTGTTTCTTTGCCGTCTCGCCAGCGTTTGACGTGCTTAGTGCTTTGAATGTTAGAATTCTAATGCATGTGTAATTGGTATGAGATCACTGTTTCTGCAATCCACTGATGTTTTATGTTGCTAAAAAGCTTTGCATGCTTTCCTTCTGTCTGTGATACCTCTTTGGGGAGATATCTTTTCTAGATTTTCTGCCTGTTTAAAATCAGTTTGTTTATTTTCCTAAAATGAATGTTGTGTGTTCCTTATATTTTACAGACGCCAATCCTTTATCACACGTGTGCTAGAACAAAGTGGTTTTCACTAGTCCACAGCTTGTGTGTCCGTGCAGCGAAGAATCTCTCACTCCATCAAGTTTCATAGAGTAGCCCTTCAAAAAGATCATTAAATTGTTTAGACATATTCAGATTTTTCTTTCCAATTTCTCCTTGTCTGATTCTGGTAGACTGTTCTTCAAGAGTTTGATTGTTTCGTCTATATTTAAAGCCATCCATTACATTTCCTTATTATCCTTATGCTCTGTTTGCTATCAGAAGCAATGCAGTTTTTATACACATATAAATATATACAGAAGTATGTGTTTTTATACATATCCATATACTTTAACTGATGCATAAGCTATACATTCTATTGGATATCATGGGATGCTTTGATATAACATAATGTTTAATAAGGGCAAGCATATATGTATATAGATACACACACATATATAAATGTATGCCTTTCCAGGTCCAGGTACATTTACAGGGAGCCAGGTTGGAACCAGCACACATATGGGATGCAGGCAGAGGCTTAATGTAAGCCACAGTGCTGACCCTTGCCTTCTGTATTTGAACCGTTCATTCATAACGGCTCTAATTTTTTCCACTCTTATACTTCATTAATTTGTTTAAATGGTTGCTGCCGAACTTTTAATTTGTGAATATTTCAGTCAAACTATGAATAAAAAATCCAAGTCTCCTTAAAGTTAGTATCAGATATGTCGTATTTTGTACGTGTGTCTGATAAAATATTTTCAATTCTTTCTTCTTTTGTATCAATGATACAAAAGAAATTCAATTTACATAGTTAATAACCAATGCGTTGTCACTACTATTCTGAATCAACTTATGTGTCAGATTGAATATGAGATAAATATTTGCCTTTTTTCCTCCTCTTGATGTTCTTCCTTTTATTAACTACATTTGAATTTTTCACCTCTGCTGTTTTTCCTTCTAAAGAATTTCTTTTAACATTTCTTGCCACGTATATTCAAGGGTGACAAATTATTTCAATTGTTAGTATGAGAAAATTTCTTATTTCTTCCTCATTTTGAAGGATAATTTGCTGAGATGTAAAATTTTTGACTGGTAAGTTTGTTTCCCATTAATTTTATCTATTGCATTCTAGTGTTATAGTTTGGATAGTTTCTGAAGACAGTTCAACATCATTGTTACCATTAACCTCCTTTGGAACGGAATTCTGCACCCACAATCCAACTTCTTTAAGATTTTCCTTTTGGGCCCAGAGTGGTATTCTAGTGGCTAAAGTCCTCGCCTTGCAAGTGCCAGGATCTCATGGGGGCCGCTTCTAATCCTGGCTCCTCCAGTTCCTTCCAGCTCCCTGATTGTGGCCTAGGAAAGCAGTAGAGGACAGCTCAAGGCCTTGGAATCCTTAACCCATGAAAGAGAACCGGGAGAAGCTCCTAGCTCCTGGCTTCAGATTGACTCAGCTCCAGCTGTTGAGGTCACTTGGGGAGTTAACTAGCAGATGAAAGATGTTTCTCTCTGTGTCTCCTTCTCTCTGTAAATCTGACTTTCCAATACAAATAAATATTTTTTTAAAAAAGATTTTATTCTTGAGCTTTATAGTGTTTGTGTGTGTGTGTGCTGATTCTGCTAGAGTTCTGAAATTCTTTTGGTGTCATCAATTTTGGAGCATTATGAGAGATTATGATTTCAAATTACGTTGCTTCTTTTTTCTCTCTTGTGCATATCTCCTTGTGTGTATGTTGAACCTTTCTTGATTGTCTCAGCTTTTGGCTATCCTATCTCATTTTAGTCTTCTCTGAATCACATTGCAGGACTTTCTATTATAATTACTTCTATTCTTTTTCAGCTGTATTCTGTATATTTATGGAACTTTTTTTTTTTTTGCTTTAGATGGTTAATCTCTTATTTTTTTTTTAAATTACATTGCATTATGTGACACAGTTTCATAGGTACTGGTATTCCTCCCACCACTCTGCAAACCCTCCCACCATGGTGGATTCCTCCACCTTGTTGCATTACCACAGTTCAAGTTCACATGAGATTCTTTCATTGCAAGCATATACCAAGCATAGAGTCCAGCATCTTATTGTCCAGATAAGTTCAACGGCTTCTTGGGGAGACCATCTCTGGTCTGAAGGTAGAGCTGGCAGAGTATCATCCCGATCAATTAAAAGCCCCAACATACCATCAGCAACAATTTATAACGTTATGGAATTAATTGAAATAGTATTGAGTAACCAATACGTTAAAAAAATGCAAGTTCTTTACCACATCCTGTAACCTCTTCATTGACATTTCAATTTTAGTTTATACACAATCGGGTTCTATACACCTTAAAATGGCTATAGATTACTATTCAGCTGTCTTGTGTCTATTTTCATTATAGTATTTAGCATTTTATAGCATTGAAGCATAATTTTGCTGAACCTGGCTTTTTTTTCGGGTAGTCTAGACTGACTTCTAACTCTAACAAGACATATGTCAACAGTTCAGGCGCAGAACAGTTTTAGAAGGGGTGTGCAGAGAAATCTTCAATACCCTAGTGAGGAATAGCTAATCTTTGTGTCCTTTTATGGAACTTCTTCATCCCTGCTAAGAAGTGTAATGAACTTACCCATACAGAGCCCTCAGCCATATGCCAATTACCGTTGATGTTTTTTCTCCCGTAGAGCTGGTTCTTGGGGAGATTTCCCCCTCCTGAGTTCCCAGTCTACTAAATTTGGAGTCTTTCTGCAGCCGACTGTCTTTTTGTCACATTTGAGAACAGAAGTTACTCCTGTGCCCTTAATTTTCTGGTTAATATGACAAGACATTAATTTTTCAGTTTACCTATTTTCTTGCTCTGAAGCTTACTATGACAAAACAAGGACTCCTGCATGTTTTTGGTTTAAAAAGTCATCTCTTTTCTGGATGTTAATATATATGGTTCTAGCATCACTGAATGGTAGGTCATAAAGGCACAAAATGCATACAGAACTAATGAATCAACTCACTATGGTTACTGATCATACACTTCAGATTAAATCCTTGATAGCTGCAGTATTATTATTATATTCTTAATATGGCAGTATCCAACATTTAAAAATATTTTCATGTTTGTATAAAAGTATAATAAATAATTGAGCCTGTTTTAAAAGCATGGCTCTTTTTTTTTTAACCTCCACTTATTCCTTCAGATATGTTGAAAACACTTTGTGCAGAAGAACACAATGTATTCAACTAAAGCACCTCATTTTAATTTACTCACATCAAATCAATGATCAATACTGGCATAGGAGAATGGTTTACAGCCACTAAAGATGATGAGATACTCAATGGTGATCTGATACAAGATACATGATGAGATATTTCCATCTTAAAATCCTTCTATTTAACACTATATGCATGTATTTGCAGAGAATAGTGATATCAAATTCATAAGTGCAAATTCAAATAGATGCAGATGAAGTACTGTAGTTTATCTGGGTATACTTCGATGATGTTAGTTACTTCACAAACTTTGTTTTGGTCCTTTTTCTCTACATACACTGCCTGGATTTCCAGGGCAAAATGCCTCTTCATGCTACCTCACCATTTAGCATCCTTAAGAGGAGATCCGCTACACAGTTCTTCAAAGGGGAGCAATTCAGCACCCCAGGGCCAGTCCAGCAGCAATGCTTCTCAAACCATCATCAGGCACTTCTAAAGATGAACAACAGCTCCCTAGGAGGTGCAGTGCAAATCCAACCCTTTAAACTCATTTACTTTAATTGCGCAACATTTTAAATACTGCACACCAGTGAGAGGCAGGTGGATCAGCAGGTGCAATGTGGCGATCTGCCAATAATGGCATCAGGAAAACAGTCCCTCACAGAGGCAAGAAGCAAAAGAGACTGAGAGAAGAACTCCTGTGAGCTTAATGTCTATTTCATCCAGTAATTGCAGCAGAGGGGAGGATTTGCAAGCAATCTAAACCCGAGATATGTTATTCATTCTTAGCTACACCCCACCACTTCTTTTAATAGGGCCTAAATTCTGAGAAATAGAATTTTAGTTCAAATTCAGCCAAGTGTTTCTGAATTCACCCTACTAAAACTCAATTATGTATGGATAAAACACAAAAGCTTTTCCCATGAAAAAACTGTAGCATACTATGCCAAAAAATCTTGTTTGCATTTGGGTATTGACTCAATGAGAATAATATTTGAAGGCAAATTATTAGAGCAATTCTTGAGATTAATTTCTAAACTAATAATAGATTTCAAACTACATAAAATTTCTATTTCTCCTTTCATTAGAAATTTTTTATACCCAATGGGGTGAAGTGCAGCCAAATAAAATAGAAAAAGAAAAAGCATGTGTATTTATATGTATATATATATATTTAGATATATTTAGATAGCTAGAGATACCCAAATAGGCCAATTATGGCAGGTAACTTATCAAGAATATTTTAGATCTCTTTTTGCTTGCTTATGGATAAACACTAGTTGGTTGTCCTTCAATGATAGACATTGTTGATTAAATCATCACATTGGGAATAAGTTGAGCTCTGAGGATAAAGCAGTTATGAATAGAGAAGTAAATTGGTTGGGTACCATTGTGGCTTTAGTCTTGTTTTTCACAAACCTCTTTTTTGATAATTTCACTTGTGAAGTCTGTGCAGAACAGAACATCAGCAAAATATCATCACACAACACACCTTCTTTACCTGCTCAAAATAATTCATGGCAAGGTAGAAAACTAAACAAAAAAATAGTAGGGAATCATAGATTTAAAAACTGATCTATTTTCCTGGTCCCATGATAGGTATATTAAGCATTGCCCCCTTTCCATCCACATATTGTAATGATAGATTTAATACTTTCTTCTCATGTGTGTTAACTGAGGTTTAAATACACGTTAACCTCAGCCACCGAGCGATCAGGTGCTGCAAAATAGTTTGATGATTTTCTTGTGACACAGTGAGTTATTTTTTGCAACATATTCTCTGCATGATACACTAATAAGTGAATTTATGGTTTATGTGTCAGAAAATTAGTTTCCCCTTGTATATATTTAACTACCAAGGTGTTTGGAAGAAAGGAACATTCAAGAAGTTATCAAGTTCTAGAAAATGGAAGTCATATTGAATTGTGGGTTGATCAAGTACCAAAAGTTATAGTTGGCTATACTTCTTCCAATTTTCATTTCTTCTTTCTGTATTTTTATTAATTAAAGTACTTGCATAGTCTAATAACTTAGAAAACATTACCAACTTAAATGCTTTCAATCGCTATTATTGTATCAGCTTTCAAAAACTCTGTGACCACTGTACCATCAAATATTATCTGTTAACTAATAGACATTGTTTTTTCCAACTCACAAGTTTCATAACATAAATAGGCTTTCCTTTCAATTGTGTCAGGGTAATGGGAAGACAGTAGACAAAATTTCGAAGTAAGGAGAGTATTATCTCACACTAAAGCAATACTGAGGCTAAAACTGATGGAAAATAACACGGATAATGAAAAATTAGACAAAGCACAATTGCCCTCCAATTGAGGGTATCTTAATAACTAGTAATTAGAAGTGAATGTCAATCACTCTTTTCAAAGTGTATCTGGTTTGAGTTGCTCGTTTGCATGTGTTATCAAAAACCTCTTTGGTAATATGAAAGTAATTCTTCTCTGTGCCCTGGCACTCACAATACCCTGACTAATCCTGGCAGGAAGCAGCACGAGTCCTAAGGCTAAGTCAGACAGAAGCAAGACCGAGCACTCATGATTGTCTGTGAGGCCTCCCAAGAACCACAAATCTGTTACTGAAGGATTTGATGTTTCCTATCAGGTATCTGGTGAGAATAAATGGCTGGCTTAACGTCAGTAATGCTCTGTCATTTAGAGGTGAGAGGTTGGGCAAAAGATTATCCAGTTTGTGGATTACCCAGATTCTAATTCCCATTCCAACCTAAGGCAGTTTAAAGTTATTTGATTCCTTCAAGAAGATAAGAAAGAAACTAAAGGAGAAATAATCAGCCTGAATTTTTTTTTCCCATTACTGGAAGTACATGGTTGAAAAAAAAAAAGCTGAAACCAACAGTAAAACCCATGCTGCTGTTAAATATAGACTTTATACACAGGATTCTTAATTTCATAGAATGGCAGTTTGCTTAAATACTGGTACAGTGAACATGACTAGTTATATTGACTGGTAGTGTGCAGTATAATATCTACTGTTGATTTTTACTTATAGAAGAGGAAATCGTTTTCACATGCAACAAGAAAGTCAGAATGAGTGGAAAATATCTGTTTAAAATCACAGAAAGTTAGCAAAAAAAAAAAAAAGGAACTTGCACAAATCTAGAAACAGAGAAAGAAGAAATGTGATTGAAATGACGAAGGCAGCAGATTTTGCGAAATTTGGTATGGGATTGTAAAAATAACTAAGTAAGTCCAAGAGAAGATCAATGAGTTCATAATTCAGAGACCATCACTGAGCAGAATGGCTAGAGGATATATATTTGTAAGAAAGGTGCTAACTTCAGTAGGAAAATATGGACTGAGTTAACCATGATCAGATCAATGTATTTGGAGCTAAATAAAAATAGATACTAGCTTTAGAAATACGTAACAGTAATATTGCAGGGTAGAAAATAAGGATAGAATTAAAACAACATATAATACTGAAATTTGGGAGAAGGAAATTTTAATGAATTTTAGAAGACTTATAATTAGAGTTAATTTTTTCAAAAATATGCTTATGAGCAGAAAGTGTAAAAGTATATTCTAAAAGCAAGAGTCACTGTCACACAACTTATAAAGCAGAAGTTGAAACAATTAACTAGAGTGAAAGATGTGAGACATTCAGTTACAATTGGGAAAAAAAGCATAGAAAGAAGACAAATGATAAAGTGAACTGTAAATGCCAGGAAAGAGAGAGGAAAGAAAAGAAAGCAATCAGCCCCACCATCTCATTGATTATGAATGGATTAAAGTCATGTAAAGGATCCACATTCACTTAGAGGACATGCAATCAAAACCAGGATTAGTTAGCTTGTCAACCCTATCAGAAAGGCTGAGATCCAAAGGACACGAGGACACGTAACCAATGCTGATGAGCATGTGAAGAAAGCAGTATGCTTACATAATATGGCTCAGAAGATAAATCCTCAACACACAAGCTCCTGGATCCCTTACAGGCACTGGTTCGTATCCTAACTGTTCCACTTTCCATCCAGCTCCTTATTTGTAGCCTGGGAAAGCAGTAGAGGATGGCCCAAAACCTTGAGACCCGGCGCGCATGTGAGAGACCCAGGAGAAGCTCCTGGTTCCTGGCTTCTGATCAGCTCAGCTCCGCCCACTGTGGCCACTTGGGGAGTGAACCAAAGGATGGACGATATTTCTCTCTGTTTCTCTTCTTTAATTTTGTAAATTTTCCTTTGCAATAAAAAGAAATAAATCTTAAGAAAAAAAGAATATCACAAGTCAATAAAAAAATAAGTGTCATGTTAAAAATAAATATACTTTATACAAATTATATTTCCTTGGATATACAGTAAAATATGTTTAAATACTTATTGATTTTATGTTTGCTGTATTATAAAAATAAAAACATTATGAGAAATCAGGAACTATTAGTTGTAGGAGCTAATCAGCCCTATTCTAACGGTCAAGGAACTTCACATTTGTCTACATTACAACATGTGCGACATAATTGGTTTTGTAAAGGGCTATTTTCAAAACAGAAATTTCAACTTGAGTTTCTGTTTGTAAGTAGAATAAGACCCTGTGTAATGATGTTAATAAATGCTGGCTTGTAGCTCTTCTTAGGGAACAGATGTTTGCTCATTTATTTTTATAGAAAATATATATTTCTATATGTAGGCATATATATTGGCGTGTGTGTGTATTTGAAAGGCTGAGTTACAGAGAGAGAGGGAGATCTTGTATCTGCTAATTCAATCCTCCAGTGGCTTCAACAGCTAGTGCTGGGCGAGACTCAAGCCAGGACTCAAAAGGTTCTTCCACGTCTCCCAACTGGATTCAGGGTCTCAAGGAGTTGGGTTATCCTCCCTTGCTTTCCCAGGCCATTAGCAAGGAGCTGGATTGAAAATAAAGCAACCAGAATTCAAACTGGTGCCTACATGGGATGCTAATATGACAGAGGACAGCTTTACTTGATGTGCCACAATGCCAGCCCTTGCTTATCTTTGCATTAAGCATGATGCAATGTGCCCTATGGGAGTGTATTTTCATAGCATGTTATAGAATAAGTCACTCATCTATTTATGAATTATTCTTAGGCTTTACTGCATCTAACAAGAGATCTAGTAATCTGTTCCTGTTTGGTCTGTATTGATAGTTATTTTTGGTAAACGCTTTTCCATGCTTAAGATTAATGACAATTTCTCTTTTGCAATATTTACTGTTTTTTATTTGAAAGGCAGATTTACAGAGAGTGAAGGAGAAACAAATAAATCTTCCATTAGGTGTTTCACTTCTCAAATGGCAATGATCACTACTGGGCTTGTGTGAAGCAAAAATCCTCTAGTTTCTTCCAGTCCTCCCACACGTGTGCAGGGGTCAAGGGCTGTGCCATATTCCACTGCTTTCCCAGGCACAGGGAAGCTGGATCAGAAGTGGAGCAGCTCAACTCAAAATCAACATACCGTATGATCCAGCAATAGCACTCCTGGGAATATATCCAAAACACCTGTTTCATGAGAAACCAACATGCACCCCTATGTTCATAGCAGCTCAATCAGTAATTGCAAAAACATGGATGTAACCGAAATGCCCATCAGCAGAGGACTGGATAAGAAAGCTATGGTTCATCTACTCCAAGGAATACTACTCAGCTATTAAAAAAAACAAAATGCAGTTCTTTGTGGCCAAACTGGAAACCATAATGCTAAGGGAAATGAGCCAATCCCAAAAGGTTAGATACCACATGTTCGCCTTAATTTAAGATGATATGATGTTATATAAAACACGTTATGTTATGTATGTTATGTTATATGTTGTGTATAAACTAAAATTGAAATGTCAATGAGGTGGTCACAGAAGGTGGTTAAGAACTCGCATTTATTTTTTTTTAATTTTTTTTATGACCAAGTGAAATTTATTTCAAAATCTAATGGTATTACAAAAACTAATGGTATTCATCAAATCAACAGACAAAACGAAGAAAAAAAACTTCACAATCACATCAATCAATATAGAAAAAACATTTGATAAACCAAAACATTCATCCATGATAAAACTCTCAGTAAACCAGAAAGAGAGGTGTATTACCTAAACTTGGTGAGAAATTTGCAGAACTCATGCAGCTAACCTCATACTTACTGATAAGGAACCAGAAGCTTTTTTGGTAAGACCAGGAAGAGGTTAAGGACATCCCCTTCTACAACTGTTATTATTTTTTTATTAATTATTTTGCATTATGTGACAGTTTCATAGGCTCTGGGAATCCTCCCACCCCTCCCCACGCCCCTCCCCCCTGGTGGATTCCTCCACCTTGATGCAGTATTACAGTTCAAATTCAATCAAGATTCTTTCCTTGCAAACGTATACCAAGCATAGAGTCCAGCTACTTATTGTCCAGATGGATTGAACAGTTTCTTGGGGAGACCATTTCTGGTCCGAAGTTAGAGCTGGTAGAATATCATCCCAGTCAATTAAGAGTCCCAATATAACATCGACAGCAATTAACTCGCATTTATTTTTAACATATTGGTTACTCAATACTACGTCAATTCCATAATGATGTAAATTCTTGCTGATGGTATGTTGGAGCTTTTAATTGATCGGGATGATACTCTGCGGGCTCTGCCTTCAAACCAGAGAGGGTCTCCCTAAGAAGCCGTTGAACTTGACTGGACAATAAGATGCTGGACTCTATGTTTGGTATATGCTTGCAATGAAAGAATCTCAACTGAACTTGAACTGTGGTAATGCAACAAGGTGGAGGAATCCACCATGGTGGGAGGGTTTGTGGAGGGGTGGGGAGAATCCCAGTACCTATGAAACTGTGTCACATAATACAATGTAATTAATGAAAAAAAAAAAAAAAAGAAGTGGAGCAGCTGGACTAGTCCCAATCAACAGTTTCTTCGTCTTTCAATATATTGCTGATCTTGACTCCGGAAACATATTCTAAAGGGAAAATGTATACACTACCAAGTCCATCTTAGTGCTGTGATTAGTATGATAATATTTTGTAAACAACGATGTAAAAGAATGATGAGGCTGACAGTATCCAGTCTCGTGAATCAATCAGTGCAACAGACAAATATCACCTGCCTTCAGACATGGTAAGAGATAAACTACTTAGAGCCATTGGTGGAAACAAAATCAAACCAAACAAAAAACCCTTATCCTCTGTATTCTATCAATGACAGTGAAGTTAAGAAAAAAAAATTGGAACAAAGCTGTAAGCAAATATACAACCAATTATACATACAATGGGGCCAATGAATTCGAACAGTCTTAAAACTGAGTTCTTTAAAACACAACAGAAAAAATAAAATAACTTGTATTAAAAAGGGGAGAGGGTAAGGTGTAATAAAACTTTAAAAATGCCAGATAACATTCACATTGAATATACATATCTTTGAAAATTGAGATAAATTATAAGGAAGCATTTGAGAGCCAATCTGTTAAAATTGTATTATTATCTGAATATTAGCTGATACTAAGAGATTAATTAATTTTGATACTTCCTGATCATATCTTGGAGGCTTTTTAAAAATACAACATTACAAATACTAAAGTGTGGGCCCGGCGTGATGGCCTAGCAGCCAAAGTCCTTACCTTGCACATGCTCCGGGATCCCATATGGGCGTCGGTTCTAATATTGGCGACCCTGCTTCCCATCCAGCTCCCTGCTTGTGGCCTGGGAAAGCAGTTGAGGACAGCCCAAAGCCTTGGGACTCTGCACCCGCGTGGAAGACCTGGAGGAAGTTCCTGGCTCTTGGCTTCGGTTCAGCGCAGCACCAGCCGTTGCAGTCACTTGGGGAGTGAATCATTGGATGGAAGATCTTCCTCTCTGTATATCTGACTTTGCAATAAAAAAATAAAAATAAAAATAAAAACAAATACTAAAGTGTTACGAGCTAATGTGGCATAACAAGTAAAGTGGTTGCCTGTAACACTGGCAGCCAGTTCCCGGCTGCTCGACTTCTGATCCCACTCCTTGCTAACGGGCTGGGAAAAGCAGCATAGGATGCCTTGCTTAGGCACCTGCCAGTAACATGAGACACCTAGAAGAAGCTTCTGCTTTTTTGTAGCTGGAGAGCTTGCCAACAAATGGAAGTCCTCTACGTGTGCCTCTCTCTCTATCTCTGTAACTTTGTCAAATATATATAACAAATATATATATATGAAACAAAGCAACAATATGTATGTATCATTATATAAAACGTTCTATATCACTCCAGATATAGAACATTATATGTGTATATATAATACAATGTTGTAAATGTATATATAATATACCTTATACGTGCATATATAGCAAATATATATAACAAAGCTATACATATATGTGTATATACAACAAAATGCTATATGTAATATATATATATGTAATGCTCTATCATTCTATATGTGGGACATTATGTATGTATACATATAACAAACGAATGAAAAATAAAAGTCCCGTTTCAATTGCTTTTTTTTAATGTACATTTTAAAAATATTTCTTTAGTTGAGTGACAGAGAGAGAGATGGATAGAGAGAACAGAGACAATAATTTTCGGAATTCAGCAGTCCTGAGGTGGAATCAAAGCCAGTGACTGAGCATTCCACCTGACTGCCATGCGCACAGCAGGAGCCTAAGTGTGCTGTCACTACTGCCTCCCAGTGCCTGCCAGGAAGCTGCAGTGAGGAGCCAGGGCTGAGTGCTGAATTTGGGACCCCTATGTCTTATCTCTTTGGCTAAATGCCTGCTCTGAATCCTGGGTGGATTTTTAAATACCAACTCACAACAATGACATAGTAATTACAAATAAAATCACAATTTCTGTCGGGATCACGGATGAGTGGTTGATTGTGTTCGTCAGAGATATGATTGTAGATTTTCTCATCTCTTTCATGTTTGAAATATTTTCAGTAAAAATAATCAAAACAAAAAGAAAGATCTGAGGAAAAAACAAAACTTTATGTTAAAATATTATGGTGTTCTAAGTACTGATTGTTTGAATATTTTTTTTTTCTTCCATTTGCTGCTAGGATCCTTGCTTTATGCTGCTTAGACTTACTGGCTATACCCTATCTGAAAATCATCAGGAACGACACAATTCAGACATTACACAAGTCATCCTTTTAACAAAGGGACTCATTCAGAATTTTTACCTTGCTTATAAAATGAAATTCCATCCTCTTTATTATAAACTGTAGAGAAAGAGAGGCTTTCACAAGTGAAGAACTGTTTTCTTGCCATTCAAGTTAACACAGATAAAATATTTGTTTGCTATTACAATACGTGCAAAATAGCACCTAAACTTTGCTGTGCTGTTTTTGTTTTTTATTTATTTTTGTTTGTTTGTTTTGTTTTTGCAACAGCTTCCACTTGCATCTGAAAACAGTCCAGGAGAAAGTAAAATTTCGGATGGATAGAAATACACTCAAAGCTTAAAATTCTACTCATGTTTATGTTTAAGAAATAATTTAGATTAGCAGAAAAAAGCAGACTTAGCAACTATGCTAAAATAAGCCATCTCCTAGGAAGCAACACAAAAAATATGTATTTTCATGATTTGTTTTGTCTAATCAGTGAATTCATATTAACTTTCTGTCACCACCAGACGAAGAGATGGCTGTGAACTTTCTCTCTAATAGAGCAGAGACGATTTTCTGCTTCATGAATCTTCTCTTTGATATTGAGGGGAAAATTAGAAAGCTAGAAAATCACCATCTATTTTGTTTGCTATCCATTTTTCATTGGAAAGTGGGCACTTCTGGGACATCAAGAAAAGAGGAAGCAGCAAGAAAAAAAAGGATAAGAAATGGCCCAATTCATCAGAATGAATCAAGTAGGTTTCTCAGATGGATGGTAACTTGTCACCATTGGCCAACTCATGATTAAAGGAAGTCTGCTCCTCTTTATTTTGCTACCACTATCAGAGCTGATTTTTTTTTTACAAGAACTTTCAGAAAATTTCAGAAAGCTTTATAAATCAATCTATTTCTCTTTGCAAAAATCTCCAGAAATTTCATGTGACTCCAGGCACATTTTCCTAATATCTAATTATTTTAAAAAGTTGAATGAATGATACTGCAGCTAAGAAGGATTTGTTTATCCTTCCCGAATCATCCATTGGCAATACTATGAGTTACCAAGATGAGCAGGAGCACGAAGTATATTCCAGTTTCATTCAAACTCTTAGCACAACCTGTCAATTGTAATCTCTGAAACAGTGAGTCAAGGGTAAGTCAGATATAAAGGCAGAGGGTTCCATGACTGAAATACTCCAGGAACAACCGACCTGCTCCCACTGAGCAAGGAGCACTTCTTGGCTTCGTGGGAGAGACCCGCCCTCCCAACCTCCCCATGCATTCATGCACAGAGTGCACCTTCTCGACCCCTGACAAAGGCAGGGGTGGAGGGCAGAGTCCACAATGCACAGGGTAACCCACAGGCAGCCAACTTCAGGTGAGCAGCCTGTGTTTTGGCTTTATGCCGACTACACAGCAGGACTCACAACTTTTTCTCTTGAAAAGAAAATTCACTCCAAAAATGCACTAGGGAGAAAAGTAGGTTTTATGCAAGGTTCTGTGGGGACACAGAAAAGAAGATTCATGTCACATACCAGGAAGCAAACAAGGAACACATTTTTCCCACATTTCCTTTTCACCACTAGCCGCAAGACCACTCTCTTTTCTTTCCAGAGAACTCCATATGACATCTCATGTTTTGTTTTCCTCACCAGAATTATTTGAGAACTCCCAGCCCTACAATTGCACTTCAGATACGTTTCCTAAATTACTCATCTAATGAACCCCTCTAATTTTCTAGAGGAGAGTGTGGTGTTGAGGAAACTCCTTTTTTGTGTTATTATCTTTGCATTCTGAATGGTGAAATAAGTAGTTGCCAGAACTAAGGCTGGACAGTCTCTCAGCTCAGAACATGTCTATGTATGTTGTATGCACTTGTGCCACAGTCACTACTGAGTAATGAAATGTGCACCGATGGATGAGTCAGTTACCTTACTACTGTAAAGCTGATTTGCACGAATGTCCCTTTTTTTGCAGAAGCTATTTAGATTGTGTAAATCAGCAGAGATGTGAGATATTTCCCCATCTTCCATGTATGTGTATGATACAGATCACAGTCCCTGCCACAGAAAAGCTGAGACTTAATCTCTGCTCGTCTATATCCTTGAGACATAAAAGGATATGAAGCCACTTTAGTTGTGAGCATTTTTTAAAAAAATGACATGGTTTTAGAGAAGTTATTATTGCAGGTGTTGAGAGAGAAGAGATAAGGGTGGCTCACAGTTGAAGATGAAGGTAGTGGAGATGAATGTAATTTGATGATGGGGAGATGGTTGGGAAACTGCGTCACCAAGGTGTGAAGACTGATTGGATGTTCACAGTGAAAGAGATGATTTGTCAAGAGTGATTTTCAGATATTTTTCTTGAAATCTGAGTAGACTTCAATACTGTCAATTGGGACAGAGATCAGAGCTAGATGAAAACATGTCTGAGTGGTAGGGAAGATAAGCGTACTTTCTGTAATTGAGTTTGAACATTTCAGAGACATCCATCTAAAGATGATAGCAACAGAATAGTCTGTAATTGGAGCATAATGAAGATATTTAAAGATTCGCATTTATGAGTATCTCATATGGTGCTGGATGTCATGGGTAAGAGAGCCACAGAGACTTGGTTCAGCACTGAAAAAAAAAATTTGGTAGGTAAATAAAAAAACAGAAGGTAAAAGTTCTTGGAAAGGAAGCAAATTAGTGGAGTTCCCCAGTATTCATAGAAAGTGAAGTGAGAAAGAAGAGATGAGTATGCAAACAATGTAGCATACTCAGATTTAACAATATTAATGGAAGATCAGAGAAATGAAAATATACCAAATGATTAATGACGTCTTAGAAGATGTTGATTGAATGATAGTGCTTCATATAGTGTAATATCCCTCTGGAGACGTGCAGAGCAAACAAGCAGATTGCAACTGGAGTAAAGTCATCATTTAAACATATTTGACTATAAAGTCAAGAAAAGAGCAAAAACAAAAAAAAACCCCAAGATGTTCAATTGAGAGACATATGTATGTACACACGCTGAGTAAGACTAGCCAAAAGATGAAAAGATAGGCCAGACATACGCATAGCAAGAGAAAGACAAAAGAAAATAGGGTGAGGGCAAGTGTATGCTGATTGAGAAAGGAGACAGGAATGGTATGCCCTCCCTTCTTCCTGACTGTCGTCCCCTTCCTGTTACAATTATGTTCCGACTTCCCTTTTCTCTTTAAGAAGCAATGCAGTGTTCTAAATAGAAAAGGGACTGGTGGGTTGAAAAATGGAGAAGTTTGAAGTGGGAATTTTAAAGAATGGGAGAAGCACCTAACTGTGATAGAAAGGGGTGCCAGAAATCAGAAACTTTTGGAAACCTAGTTGATATTGAACCATAAATTTATTGTGGCAGCTGGGTTTAATTACCCAGGTGCAAGCTTAGAGGAGGCAGATAATTGGATTTATCCAACTCTAGGGTTTTGCCAGGCAGGTGTGTTGAAAGGACAAAGGGACATTTTGTAAATCATGGTTAAAATGATGAAGATTTATGATTGCTCTGAGATATCTGGAGTAGGGTAACACGATAATGATGAGTATTTTATTTTTTTTCTCTCAAAGGCGCCAGCTCTTTATAGTTGATGTGTACATCCTTTAAGTGAAGGAAGACAATTGCTTAACTTTCAGTTGTTTGAAAATTTTAGATGGCCCAAAACAATAAGCAACATACGTCAACTACTACCTTAGTACAGCTCACAGAACTGTGGGTTTCTGCATATCACCAAGAGCTATAATGCCTCAGCTTTTGCTTTTGCATGCAGCATAGATTTTATCACTTCTTAGGAACGTGAATGAAGCTCAGATTTCCCATCATTTGCTGTTCTTCCCAGCCATAATTTCCAAATCCAGTTTAGCTTCCATCTTCAGACTTCAGTAGCTACAGTGATCCCTGCAACATGACCCTCATTTCCTTTAGCCCTTAAAAGCATCCATCACATCCAAAAATACACAGTGTTTTTCTCACTGAGTTGTCATCCATGTCTCTTATGGCTGTTTCTATGCCCTAATTACGTGAAGGCGTGTTTTATGACCACTTTCTTGAAATGCAGATGGGAGTACACAATACCATCTGGATTGCTGACTATATGGAGGCGAAAAGAAAGGTACCCTCCAAAAATGCCTAACATTGTGATTCCTGTTACATTCACATACAAACCAGACAAGTGCAGTCCAGATGGAGCAAGTGGTTTGTCCAAATCTCTCTTCCTTGAGCAAGATCAGCTATAAAAGCAAATCAATACCGTTCTTAGGTCTCCCATGGAAGAGTGCTTTGTACTTTCTTCCATGGTTTATTAGGAAGTTTTCCTCTGTACTTAATGCTAAATTTACCACCTTTTCTGATCTGTTTTGCACTTTTGCATTGATTTTTTATCCTAATATGAAATAACATTTTCCACAGTTAGGATAAAATATCATTTAAATTATTCCATTTATAAAATATAGTTAATGCAAATTATGAATGTCATTATATTCTTTTTCTCTCTACTAAGAAAACCACAAGTTAAAATATTATCTTTTGTTTCTGTACAACTAATCTTTAGTGTTTCTCTAAATGAAAATTCACTTGTTAATTCTCTTGTTCTATTTCCTCTGCAATTCTAAATGGTTGTTTAGGTTTGAATAATTTACTTGAATATTTTAATTATAATTTGATGCTAATGGATATGAAATAATCTTGCCCTGGCGAATGTAAAAATAAATATATCTAGAAGTGTTTGTATACAGAATAGCAGCACTGATTTAAAGTACAGCATTGCGATGTTGTATTAAAACAATATAAGATCATGAGTCAGCCTGTGTTGGAGAGTCATTTCTCAGTAGATGTTTACTCAAAATTTAAATTTAAATATGTTTATTTTAATATTTATATTTTTGTTTTCTTTTTCTGCATTAAAGAGGTTGAATAAAACATGCTTTGCCTATAACAAACTATTGTGTTGAGTCACTTGGAGCTTTAAGATGACAGCTTTAATATAGTCTGCTTATGGAAATCTGAAATCGGTTTTATGTACTGTTAATATCTCTGCGTTAGAAAACTGTTGACTTCCAAATGATTCTCCTTGGCATAAAAGCACACAATGAGAGATTTTAAGCAACTTCAGTCAGACTTTCTGTAGTATCACTTTCCCAGGAAGCTACTAAATAGTGGAAAACAAACAAAGGGTGGACATTATCATTCTGGAAAAATATTGCTTTGATACTGAGGAATTCATTGATTGCAACTGGAAGAGACGCGCAGCACTAGGGGATTTAAAGGTTGACTCTTCAATCCATGCACTCCAGACCATTTATTTACTTTATAATTTCTTAGAAAAAGAAACAAAATACGGAAAGAAACTTTAAAATTAATGTTTGCCTTTTTAAATTTTTTTCTGGAGATAGTTGATATATTTAGAGCTCATTGAATATAAAAGTGTAGGATTTAATTTTTTTTGAGTTTTCACTTTTCCACTATCATCACAGTGACTGGAAGTTAATTATGTAATACAGTTTCTTTAAAGATAACTAGCATACGTTGATCGTACAAATTTTAAATTGTCACATTATATATAGCACTGTAACACGTAATGTCTTTCATTATCAGATATCTGTCTTTCCTACTTTCAGTCTTTTTCACTAAAACTTCCTTTTGTACATGGAATGTGTAAATCTTCCAGGGACAAAACTAGTGTGTACAGTGAAAGCATCTTGAAAAATGTTGTACTATTGATGGTGTGGAAATTGTTTAATGCTTTTCCCCCCAGCTGTTAAAATGCTGACATTTGACAACATGAGGAAATGTTTAACAGTATTTCCAGAAGATATTCATCATCTTTATATATAAACGCTTCATTTCTTTTACTATAGATACATTTTAGCCTATAAAATCTTAAAGGATTTTATTTATTTTTATTGGAAAGTCATATATACAGAGAAGAGGAGAGACAGAGAGGAAGATCTGCTGTTCGATGCTTCACTCCCCAAGCGGACGCAACAGTTGGAGCTGAGCCAATCTGAAGCCAGGAGACAGGAGCTTCTTCCAGGTCTCCCATGTGGGTGTAGGGCCCCAAAGCTTTGGGGCCATCCTTGACTGCTTTCCCAGGCCACAAACAGGGAGCTGGATGGGAAGTGTGGCTGCTGGGATTAGAACCAGTGTCCATATGGGATCCCGGCGCATTCAAGGTGAAGACTTTAACCACTACGTCATCGCGCCAGGCCTGAAATGCTGTCAATCTTGCTGATCCAAAGGTGAGGAACACCTTCCAATGTTCACTGGGTGACATAGTCAACCTTAAAGTCTCCATCCCGATACTTGCTGTCATCATTTGAGTGGGGTAGTTTTCCAATTTGTTCTATCCTTGCTCTGCTGTGGTACCAGACATTCTCGGCAGGCCCCAATGGGCTGCCATATCCTCCACATGCATTTGTGCCAATCATCCACTGCACTCTCTTTTTGACTTTGGAGGCCCAGCTCTGACACATAAACTTTACGGCCAGACTAGCAATCCTGGACATGAGACCCCAGTCCCCTGCATGCCCCTAACTCTGCTAGCACCAGAGCCCTGCAAGCCCAAGTACACCCAAGCATGCTCTTGAGTGGCCAATGAATATCCCTGGTGCCATTGGTGCCCCAGGCCACCTGACCAGGAATCCACAACCTCCCCAACCCCAGGGTCTTGGACTTAGCATCCACCACATAGGTGGGCTCAAGGACCCAGACCAGGAGAACCAAGCCCTATAGGATAGCCTACGCCAGTGCTCATGGACCCAGCACTCACCATACAGGTGGGTGCAAGGACTCAGGCCATGTGCCACACACCCCACCTGATCCCCCTCCCATGGGCTCATGGATATGGCACCCAACATGCAGGTGGGCACATGGCCCAGACCAGGTGACCTTGGTCTCACCTAACTCCCTAATCCTGAGGCTCACAGACCTAGCACTCATGAAGCAGGTGGGCCTGGGAGCCCAAAACATGTGATGCAGAGCCCACCGGATCCCCTGCCCCTGAGGCTCACAGACCTAGCACCCACATGCAGGCAAGCGCAAGGACTTCAGCCAGGTGAACCAGCATCCTCTGGGCTAGTAGGCCCATGAACCAGGGCCATGTGTCATGGGCCCCACTGGATCCCCCACACCCAGGGCTCATGGGCCCAGCACCCACTGCTCCTGGACTGTTCCTCGACATACGCCAGTGGGTGCTTCAGTCTATCTCAGTCCATTCAATCCCAGGACGTAGCCCTAATGTGAACTGGCTGGTGTTGTGACTCGACCCAGTCCGTGATTCAACCCATCTTGGCTCTCAGACCTGCCAGTAGATTTTATGAATTGGCCCAGCCTTGCCTGCTCACAAACCTGAGCCATATGTGTGCCAATGGATTCTGTAACTTACCCTGGCCTGGGCTCTCAGCCTTGGTGCTTGCGCTCACCTAGAGGGACTTCATCCTGACAAAGGAATTACCAAGTTGCTCTATCATGTCTCCTCTCAGTGATAGATCTTGTACATGTCAGTGGGTCGTTGTCTGAAATTGACTTAGTCTACACCTTGTTCTGGCAGGAATAGTGTCCTTGCCCATCTGGCCCACACATCTTCTGGTTCTTACTGTTGGGTGTTACAGCCCAGCCATGCCTGGTTCGTGCCTAGACACAGTTCTCACACAGTTCAGCAGGAGCCAAGGGCACACCCAACCCATCCTACACCCACATGAGCTTTTATAAGTACCAGTGGGTGCTGGAGTCTAACTCAGTGTGGTGCTCCCAAAACCCAGTTCATACCCACATTGAGGTAGACTAAATGGGTATCTTTGATGACTCTTTATTAGGCTCAATAATGTAGTCAATTATACAAAAGAAATATACTGAAGAAGGACAGAAAGATACAGAGAGACAGAGAGAAGAGGTGGTGGGAAAAGAATGAGTAGATCCAAAATCTTTGGGATAATATCAATTGGTCTACTACACGTGAATTTACAGTGTGAGTACAACAGAGATGAAATGAGAAAGAATAAATATTTGAAGTGACAATGATAGTTTTCTCTAGAGTAGCTATAGACCCAGATAAACTGGGATCCCATATGGGTGCTGGTTCTAATCCCAGCAGCCACACTTCCCAGTCAGCTTCCTGCTTATGGCCTGGCAAAGCAGTTGAGGGCAGCCCACAGTCTTGGAACCCTGCACCCACTTTGCATACCCAGAAGAAGATCCTGGCTCCTGGCTCTGGATCAGCTCAGCTCAGGCCATTCTGGTCACTTGGGGAGTGAATCAGTGGATGGAAAATCTTTCTCTCTCTCTCTCCTCCTCTCTGCATATTTGAATTTCCAAGAAAAAAAATTAAATCTTTAAAAAAAAGAATAGTTAGTGTTGTGAAAACCTTCAAACACAGTCTAGGTAACATTTTGCTCATTTTTAAAGGAAACTAGATTAATAGTTTGGATACATACCACTAATGGACGGATAAATCAATACATTGTCTCTATCATAAACGGACATATCATTTTAGTCAGTTTCTGAATAGTTTCAACATGTACATGCATTTGTGTCCTAGACTGTAGATCATTTCTTTTCCTGTAAAAATCAAGGCAAACAGGTCGGATCACCTCTCATTCACTTGTCCATTTAATAGTCATATACCCTACCACCCGGCCAAATTCTCTTATGAGTTTCAAAAGTCTACTGGATCTGCTGGTTCTCCTAGGTATAAAACCATGTTCTCTGTGAACAGGGACAGTTTTAATTCCTTGTTTCTAATTTGAGTTCCTTTAACTTCTTTTTTTCTTTCCTAATAGCTCTAGTTTCTCAAGGTCTCATTCATGTTGCCAAAGTCAAGTGAGTATATGTTGGACCAGTATTTTATTTATTTTATTTTACTTTATTTTATTTTATCTTAAAGACGGATTCATTTTAATTGGAAAGTCAGATACACAGAGAGGAGGAGAGACAGAGAGAAAGACCTTTCATCCATTGATTTACTCCCTAAGCGGCCGTAATGGCTAGAGCTGCGCCCATCTGTAGCCAGGAGCCCAGAGCCTCCCCTGGGTCTCCCATGTGGGTGCAGGGAACCAAAGGTTCGTGCCATTCTCGACTGCTTTTCCAGGCCACAAGCAGGGAGCTGGATGGGAAGCAGAGCTGCCTGGATTAGAACCGGCATCCATACGAGATCCTGGCACATTCAAGGCAAGGAGTTTTAGCTGCTAGGCTACTACGCCAAGTCCCGGATCAGTATTTTAAACAAAATAACTCTTACCAATTATGATTTTAATGGGTATATACTACGATTATAATGGTAGAAATGGATATAATTAAACCTGTGTAAATGAAAAGTTTAGAAATGTTGTATAATCCACGAAATCTGGGATTTTGGAAATGTTCCTCAACTTAATTTGAGAAGATAGCCCTTAGTGTCTTGTTTTATACCATACCCCTTCAGTATATGGACATCAAGAACATGAGGCATTTATTCCATTTATTTCTTAATTCATCTGCTGTTATTTACCCACATCACTCAATTTCCACAGTGGAATTGTGGAGGGCACAAAAGGTAGGGTGCATTTGCATATATTTTCTGTGTATTTTTTAGTGCTTGAAAAACATTTCATATGAACTACATGAGATATAAATTGGGTCATATCTGCTGAGGAAGAAAGAGCAAAAATCAAAATTTTTGAAACGACAAAATGTGGAAAAATTTTCATCTGAAAATAGGGAATGATAAAATCATCAGTCACTAACATTGAATTTTCTGGAGTAATGCGGAGATCAGGCCTCTTGAAACCCTTCATGCGGCTGCAGTTACATATGACCATGCATGCATGCTATCTGACAGGTTGGATCAATCTCTTTCCACTTCGCTAACATTATTCCCCACTGGCATTTTGATACACCAGCCCTATTCAGGAGCATGAGTTGGTTCTAAGCGTTCTTCTCATGATTGATTTTCACTGGCCAATATAATATTCACACTTAGTAAATGTTTTCCTTATTACTCCCCAGTCCTCATACCATGAGTAAGAGTTTCTGTCATACTTTTTACCATGAACCTTTTAAATCTGAATGGTTGGGCCCGGTGGCGTGGCCTAGCGCCTAAAGTCCTCGCCTTGAACGTGCCCCGGGATCCCATATGGGCGCCGGTTCTAATCCCGGCAGCTCCACTTCCCATCCAGCTCCCTGCTTGTGGCCTGGGAAAGCAGTCGAGGAAGGCCCAATGCTTTGGGACCCTGCACCCGCGTGGGAGACCCGGAAGAGGTTCCTGGTTCCCGGCTTCGGATTGGCGCGCATCAGCCTGTTGTGGCTCACTTGGGGAGTGAAACATCAGACGGAAGATCTTCCTCTCTGTCTCTCCTCCTCTCTGTATATCTGACTTTGTAATAAATAAATAAATCTTTTAAAAAAAATCTGAATGGTTATAAAACGCATAATACTTAAGTGCTCATCTTGAAGAACAAAACTGAAAATAAAAAGGATTTTAAATTATTTTTGAGGTTGCAATGGTACTGAAAACCTAAGATAATGTCTTACTATCACAATATCCTGTGGCTCTTTTTGGTGAAAGGACAAATATTGATTTATCCCACATTATTATTTTTATTTTATCTTTTAAGCCTCTTGAGGGGTGGTAAGAAATTGACTAGGGCAAGTGTTTGGCTTACAAGTTAAGACACCACTTAAGATGCTGTATTCTAGGTGAGCATGTCTGCGCTTGACAGATCTTCCGGCTAACGCGCTCTGGGAGGCCGCAGAGGATGGCTCCGGCATCTGGGTCTCTGCCACCTACCCAACAGATCTGGACAAAATCTGCACTTAAAGCTGGCCCATTCTGGTTAGTGTGGACATTTGGAATGGGCCAATGAACAGATTTCCCCTTCTGTTTCTTTTTCTCTCCCTCCCTGTATTTCTCATCTTCGCTTACTCTTTCTGCTTCTGAAATCTTAAAATAATAATAATTATTATTATTATAACAAAAGTAAATGCATGTTTTTGGTGCTATGATTCAGCTTCTAAGCCACCCTTGTAACACAGGCCAGTTTTGAGTCCTAGCTGCTTGGCTTCTAATCCAGCTCCCTGCTAATGTACCTGGGAGGGCAGCCAAGACAGCCCAAGTGATTGGATCCCTGCTTACAATGTGGGATACTTGCAGGCGCTCCTCTCCCATGGCCTCTTTCCCATTTATGCCTGGTGTGTGCTCTCTCTCTCTCTCTCTCTCTGTCTCTCTTTCTGACTCTAACTTTTGAATAAATACTAAACAAATAAATCTTTCTAAAATTAAAACAAAGTGAGAAATGGTAGTTTTTATTTCCTTGCTATACTTTACTGTGATAGATGATGTATCTGTTAAGGGGATGCTATGATATTAATAATTATAACCATAATTATAAGTGATCCTCATTGCAAAAGCATTTTTATTATTGACCAGGATTTTATCTACATGTTTATATTTCTTCTAAATGGCAGGTGGTTGTAGTATTGGTTATAAAGACAAACGTCTTCTCTTGCAATTGAATTTTTCCATATATATATAAATTGTAGCATATTATATGAATTTTATCACACACATATATGTATACAATGGTCTGTCTGTGGTGTATGATACTTCCCTCCATCAAAACATTAATTTAATTCTTTCCATATTTTCTATCTTGTGCTTCATCTAACTTCACCACTAATGATTGTAACAACATGCATCATTTACTGAACATAGCTGTTCTAGTTGGTCTAGTGTGTAAAAGTGTCTATTGGTACATACCAAAATGTGTATTCAGTTAAGTTTAACTGAATAATAGAATTTTTTCCTCTGTGAAGATCTTGAATTTCTCTTCAGACGAAAAGAGCCATTTTTCTTGAAGTTTCTGACTGTATAAGTGAGATGATCAATTGCTTTCTTCCCAGTCAGCTGATTAAAATAGAAAGTAAAATGAATTATTTTCTCAGTACAGGAATTCTGTAACAATAAATGCGAAGACACATGAAATGATCTTTTCTTTCAGATAACCACATTACGTGAACAAGGGAGCGGCCTCTTACGCAGTATTCCATGCCTGTAAACGTCTAATACTTTGAAATAGCTCCAGCCAGAGACGTATTCTGGAAGGACATGCATCCTTTGGGGAATAATAAAGTATTGCTTTCAATTGTATCGATAGATCAACTGGAATGTATTATGTACTAAGTTGGATTATTCTTTTCAAAATTCTTTGCTATCTCTACAACTTTGTTACGTTCAGTTCTAAAATTTAATCATATCAGTTTTGAATGTTTTTTTCTTCCTCAAAGGAAGATTTTATTTTATCGTGATCTTTAAACAAAACAATTCTGACATGCTCTGAGAGACTTGCTGGTGATGGCGAGGCTGAGACATGGCATGCGCTAAACAAAAACTACAATTTGCACAAACATAAAACTAATGAATCATAGTGACAACAGTGGGTTATGAGGCATTGATTTCCAAAGTACTACATTATGCAGGACTCCTCTGTTTGCTTATTATCTCTCCAGATTCACAGAACTTATAATAGAAGTAAAAAGCACTTCTTCCCAAAGTATGATTCTTCCCTCAAGAAACAAAGACAAATCTCTGTGAAAACACAGATAATTTCAGAAAATAAAGGATGTGTCCCCTGGTTACGTGGTAGCACATAGTTTAACAAGCTATGTCTTCATTACACCAAGCACCAGTTCAATGTTAACTGGAACAATGAAAAATATATGCTTTCAGTGATCCAACATTATGCAACACAAATTCTGAAAGTAGAAAATTGGCAGCTGTATTTGAAATACAGAACAAGATCCTACTGATACAGACAAAATAAGTTTAAAACTTTTTTGAGTGAACTCCGAGAGAGTCTAGACACCCCTGTCTCACTGTACTATTGACTTATTTATGGTAATTCAGATTTTCAGCATTGAGCATTGGGCCTCGACTAGCACTATAATATGGGATGCTACAAATACCTGCTTGAAACACAGCTCTACAATACTGGCCCCATATATAGCTTGGTTCACATCAAAGATTGTTATTTTCTTAACTACTTATAATCCCCTGGTTTAGCATGGCTTATAGTATTCACATATGATCTGTAACCATAAGCCTTCTGTGGTTTAGTCAAATGTAAGGTTATGTTTTAAACTTAGAAAATTAGGTCACATACTTTTTGTTATTTTTTGATTTTTATATTGGTTTACTAAAGTTTGTCCTCCAGTAACGTAAAGCTTTATTTTTTGAGAGGAGTTTGGCTGAATATAAAATGTGTGACATAATTGTGAAGGTTGAAGATTTTGTAGTGATTGTTCTATTATCTCAAAATTATGATTGTTGGCAAAGTGGCTTTTTTTCCTCTATGTTTTCTGTATTACCTCTTGCCTGACTTTGAAGATCACGATATGTTTCCTGTGTCTTTTTTACTATTGTTAAGTATTCTCTCTTCTATTTTGAATTACTTAGTGGTTTCACTGATGAGTTAGTTCAGGGTGACATACATGGGGGTACCTCATATTTACACAGTGGAAAAAATTTTCTGATCAACAGACATCATCTGTTTTTCTCTTTCTCCTGATATTTGTTCAATCTATTATCTTCTTGTGCATGTATTTTTCACTTATCTTTGAGTGAGAGTAGTTCTTAAAAATGAAATTGGCAGACATTGATACAGGTTCACACTGCATTCTTCTCTTGCTATAACAGGAGAGAGGTGAAAAGAGAGAAAGAAAACAAAAGAATGTAAATGGTGTATGCATGTGTGTGTGCATGTATAAGAGAGTTTGTGCTTGTGTATTTCTGTGGAAGAGTTATTTTAATCCTTATTTTCCCCACATAAATAGTTAACATATGCATGATGCTCACTGCTCAGTTTACCAACTACAATTGGCCTATGATGCATCTTAAAAGGACTTCAACCTGTGTTTCCTCCTTCATTCCCTTTTTACGAGGCTTAAAATAGGTCCATGGCAGCCTCTACCCCAGCCTGTATACAATATCCCCATTTTTGACTCATAAGATGTACCATTGCTTTATTAGATTGTGCTATGCCATCTGTAGCTGAAATCATCTAAACTAACAAGTTTTGGCATCTTCCCATTCACTAATTTTCCTAATTTTTGGCAGTCTATACAAATTTTGATTTGGAACTACAGGTGTAGTTTTGTCAGGGTTGAGTTTGGTTTTAGCTTCCTGAAATCCTGCTTCTTGAGTAATTATTACTGAGAGGAAAATATGCCAAAGACTACTGATTCTGCCATTTTAAAAAGAGATAACCATTCTCTTTAAAATGTTACTTTTCAATATTTTGAAGTATATTTCTTGCCACACCGAAAATCCTATAAAACAACCTAAGCATTCCAAATTATATCTATATTATTCTTAACAGAAATTTTTATGTTTGTAATATGATTTCATTGTAATTCTTCTTAAAGATTGCTTGGTGTTACTATTGTAAACTTCTACAATAAGAACTTAATAGAGTACTCGAACCAGATTGCTTTTCAAGTCTCAGCTGGATTTTTTTGCATGCTTTTTCTTCATTTTAATCAGAAAAATATGTATCTTTTTAATCTACGTATAAAAGAGTACCTACCTCCAAATAATCATTACACATAAGCCTCATTCTTTTTTCTTTTTCATAAGTGCAAAATAGTAAGTCTACTAACGAAGTCAATGCTGCTTCCGAGGATAAATCCTGTTTTTTAAAACCAACTCATGATCAATTCTTCAACTACATCTTTGGGCTTAACAGAGGGAGAAATTTTATATAGAACAGTTCTCATTACTTTGGCCAGTAAGCATTGCACATTCATTTAATGTGCCACATAAATGATAATATTCAGCGCTTGTGAAATTCTGAACTGGCAACAGATGCCTCCAGTTTCTGCCTGAATGGTCACATCTGACCCATCTAAGCATGAGTGGGTCACATTTTCCTTGGTTCATTAAATATACAGCCATCACCCTTATCTATTTCAGAGTCATTTATGCATTTACTAATAACCCATTCAAAATATACCAGTTCCGTTAATCATGGGGAGGATCCTAGAGACCACATAACCCAGCCTCCTATTCACTGCAGGAATATTCAGTACAGTGTGTTGACTCCAGCTTTTGTTTGAACACAGGAATAGATGATGAACTTCATTACTCCAAGCTATTCAGGTATTTATATTTTTGAACAGTTTACACATCTAACTCCTAATTATGTTAAGCCTAAAATACATTCTCTATAAAATATATTTTAAAAAACATATTATTTATTTGGGGGCTGGTGCCGAGGCATAGTAGGCTAGGATCCAGTATCTTATGGGCACTGGTTGCTCTCCCAGTTGCTTCACTTAAGATCCAGCACTCCACTGACAGCCTTGAAAGGCAGGGGAGGATGACCTGAGTCCTTCGGACTCTGTGCCCATATAGAATACCTGGAAGAAGTTCCTAGCTCCTGGCTTCTTTCAGCTCTACTTGGCTTAAGCTGTCATGGCCATTTGGGGAGTGAACCTACAGATGGAAGACCTCTCTCTGTCTTCTCTCTGTAACTCTGCCTTTCAAATAAAAATCGGTAGAATGACAGAAAAAGAGGGGCAACAACAAGACGAGAGAGAGAGAGAGAGAGAGAGAGAGAGAGAGATAGAGACAAACCTTCCTTCATTGCTTCAATTCCCAAAAAGGTCAAATGAGCCGGGGTTGTGTCAAATCAAAACCATGATCCAAGAACTCCATCCTGTTTTCCTACATGCACCCGGGAAAGCAGCCGAAGATGGCTCAATGGGAAAGACCTGGAATGATTTCCTGACTCCTGGTTTCAACTTGACCCATCCCCCATCCCTGGCCGTTGGAGCCTCTTGGGGAATGGACCAATAAATGGAAGATCTCTCTGGCTCTGTGTAACTGACATTCAAATAAAGAAAGTAAGTCTTGAAAGCTGAACTAAAAGTAAAGTAAAATACAACAAAACAAAACAAAGCAAAACACAAGTATGCCTTTCAGGATCTCATAATGGTTCGCTGTTTTCTTGTGTTTGTTATGTACTTAATTCTACCCACTATTATTTGCTCAGAACAATCCAGATCATCATGACCTTTCTGATTATGTTTCTGTTGCAGAGTGTAAACATTTAAAATAAAACTTCCAAAGTATATCACAGTACTCCAAAATTTCTGTCAGGGTGTTAAATAGATGTCTGATTTCCTTTGTCTATCCTCTATTAATAGTGTTGAGGTAAAAATGATTTTCATTGAATTCTCTATTACTGTGACTAATGCATTTCTAATTAAGGAGAAATAACATTCAATATTTAACATACTTTTAAAATATAGCTTCATCAAATCCAGTGTATAGGACCTTAAAATATTATTTATTTCCTTGAGAGGGAGGGAATGAAACGGAGTTGTTTCATTTCCAGGCCCATCCCCCAAACATCTAGCATGGTTAGAACTAAGTGAGGCAGAAACCAAGAGCTCAAAAATCCATCCAGTGGCAAGGACCCAATTATTTGAATCATCACTGCCACCAAGGCGTGATGTTGCCAGTGATATTACCAGGTAGCCAGAATGCTAGAACCAGTAGATGGACCTGGGGCTGACTGTTTGAACCCAGACATTCTAATACAGAACACTATATCTTAGCTCCTAGGCTAATCACTCACACGTATTTGTACGTTTTTATGTGATATCTATGCTTGACTTAAATTTCTTACTCCCATTAGTTTCATCCTTTGATTGACCATGATTGTAACATATCAAAATAGCTTGAGATGTAATGCAAAAGTATTTCAAAAAGTTTATATATGTATAGCTTCTCGGCCTTTTGGCTAAGATCAAGTGTAGTATCAAAAAGTTTATATATGGACCCAGATCTGTAACCTAGTGGCTAAACTCCTCCCCTTGCACATGCCAGGATCCCATATGGTCACCAGTTCCTGTCCCGGTGGCCCTGCCTCCCATCCAGCTCCCTGCTAGTGGCCTGGGACAACAGCCAAGGATGGCCCAAGGCCTTGGGACCCTGTATCCGCATGAAGAGACCTAGAAGAAGCTCCAGGCTCCTGGCCTCTGGATCAACTCAGCTCTGGCCATTGAGGTCACCTGGGGAGTGAATCAGTGGACAGAAGATCTTTCTCTCTGTCTCTGCTCCACTCTGTATATCTGCCTTTGCAATAGTAAATAAATAAATCTTTGAAAAAAAAATAAAAAATTTTAAAGGTTATGTCTGAAAGTGGTTCAAATATCTGTATTTGGTGCAAAAGCTTGTGTAAATCTGCAGGTTTTTTCGTGAACTGTCACCCATTAACTCTTAAAATATCCTTTATATCTTCTACTTGAATCTCCTTGATTCTGAAAACTTCAGTTTGGATAAGCATGATGACATGTGAGCGATGTGCTCAGAGATTTGATCCTGAGTGAGATGTCTTGACTTCCCTTTGATGAGCGATATGGTCTCAGGCAAGCTGATGAACCTGGCTACCTCCAGGTTCTATTGTAAAAACAAGAGTGCTGACAATTCATGTGTCCTAATTTTGCTAGGGTATTATGATAATGCAAAGTATATTATGTAGAGGAAGTTACACATGTTGTTAGTAAATCATTATATTTTGTAGTATAGAGGACTTACTCCACTGTGTGTTACTGCCAGTTCACACTGACTCACAAGAGTGAATTTCTCTTCCAGTTCCTCACCCAATGATAGTAATGGTGGTAGTGTGGGGAAAAGTAATGTGAGGAAAGTTTTTCAGAACATGTTTATTAAGTGTTCCATATATCAAGGACTTCCTTCCTCTTCTGGGATCATCAATCTCTCCCTTCATTCTATCTGTTAATGAATAATTCACTGTATCTTGTGAGGACCACAGAGACTGCTCTTCATTTCATAAAGATTTGTATTTTCTATATCTAGTATTAACAGTGCCTCTATACACACGTGAATCTTTTAATCAGCATTCTTTAGCTTACAGGTAAAGTCAGAATTCTACAGATCACATTTATTACAGGAGCTCATATGCACATTTGTTTTTCATAAAGGTAATATAAGGGCCTGGCACCAAAGCCTAGTGGCTAAAGTCCTCACCTTGCACATGCCAGGACCCTATGTGGGCGCCAATTCATATTCTGGCAGGTCCACTTCCCTTCCAGCTCCCTGCTGTGGCCTGGAAAAGCAGTCGAGGACAGCCCAAAGCCTTGGGACCCTCCACCCACGTGACCTGGATCCGCTCAGCAATGCCATTATACCCACTTGTGGAGTGAACCAGAGGATGGAAGACTGTTCTCTTTCTCTCTCCTTCTCTCTGTAAATCTGACTTTCCAATTAAAATAAATAAATATTTAAAACAGTAAATAAATAAATAAAAACAAAAAGGTGTATCTTGAGAAAATTTGTCGTATGCCTTGCTAAAATGTACACATCGGATTTCTTTTCTGCCCTCTACCCCATGCTGAAAAACTAACAAAGAAAAACATTGTTTTTTACAGATACAATTTCAAACTCTGATAGTACTAAAATGGAGTCTTCGTAGGACTGTAGTGGTAGCATTAGGAGTTGAAGGGGCAGCAGCGGTCATGACAGTAGCCATGTTACAGTGATGGTTTCAATCCACTGAATACTTTATTACACCCAAGGTATTATCCTAGGTACCATACCTTCATCTTTTATTTATTTTTTATTTATGTATCTATTTATATTTTTGTTTTGAATTTTTGAATTATGTGGTACAATTTCATATAGACCGGGATTCCCCTGCCAAACTCCCACCCTCCAACAGATTTTCCCCGTTTTGCTACAATAGTATAGTCCTTCGTAAGGAATCATGATTCCATCAGTCTCTTATTTCAGTGTACCCCGACATTGCTACCACATCCTGATGTGGGGGTATAATGCAATATGCATTCCTGCTTCCAGACGAAAAATGGATTCCTAATGAAACTGTTGGAAATATGTAGACAATAGGATGCTGGACTGTCTGACTTGTTTAATTTTTTGTACTAATATATGATTTATATTCTATTGCTTTTCCTCTTTCGTAGATGAGAAAACTTAGAAACAGGCAGTTAATTGGATCTAGGGCAAATAATAGCTGGATGTCTGTTTACAGAGCCTCCACACCACCTGTAATTTCTTACGGTTTTCAGTCACCAATTCCTAGCTATGTCCGGATGTCTACAAAATATCTCATAAGAGTTAAACCTGCATGCCCTTTTATGCCCACACATCATCTATTAAGATAGTGTAAATTCATGCTTCATGATAATTTTATCAACTTGTCTCCTTTCTTTTCCGGTTTATTAATTACTGTATCTTATTTTTTTTTATTTACCCCGTTTCTAAAAAGATTTATTTTATCTTTATTGCAAAGTCAGATATGCAGAGAGGAGGAAAGACTGGGAGGAAGATCCTCTGTCCAATCATTCACCCCCCAAGTGACTGCAATGGCTGGCGGTACAGTGATCTGAAGCTAGGAGCCAGGAGCCTCCACCATGGGTCTCCCATGCGGGTGCAGGATTCCAAGGCTTTGGGCCGTCTTTGACTGCCTTCCCAGGCTACAACAGGGAGCTGGATGGGAAGAAGGGCTGCCGGGACCAGAACTGGTGCCCACATGGGATCCCAGCACATGCAAGGGGAGGACTTTAACTGCTAGGCTATTGCACTGGGCCCTATTTATGCTTTTTTTTTTTTTTTCGGAAATTCAGGTTGATATGTTTCTTATTTTTTACTGTAGCTTAAGAAAACCTATGATTAGGAAAGAATCTTGATTGAATTTGAATTGTAATACTGCATCAAGGTGGAGGAATCCACCAGGGGGGAGGGGTGTGGGGAGGGGTGGGGGAATTCCCAGAGCCTATGAAACTGTCACATAATGCAAAATAATTAATTAAAAAAAACTGTAAAAAAAAAAAAGAAAACCTATGATTATCAATAACATTTTAAAAACATACTTTGCTTTTGTTTTTAGTAAAATAGTGTTTCCAAAGACACTCTGAAGCACAATATCAAATCTAAAATCCATATGCCTTTATTTGAGTTCTGTTACATTGATCACGACCATCCATATATATCAACTGGCTGAGTGTCCTAGGTATTTCCCCAGATGCATTGTTCACATTTTGTTTTGTGTTCTAATTTGAATATTACCGTCAACTATGATATCCTTCTACATAACTCAAAGTTGGTATTTTTTGGATATAGCCTTTTGATGGATGTGTTTTATTAGATCATGAAATCCTTCATTTTATGCGACTTGACCCATGAATTTCTCTCAATGAGTCATAGTGAGAACAAAAGATTACACTTACCTTTAGAGAAAAACCTCTTAATTTATTGTTTAGTTGCTGTGCAGTGACTTGTTGACACTTCTGTCTCTTCTCTACTGATAGAGTCCTTTCACTCACTGGACTCCTCAGATAGAGATTCTTTGTAAATGCTATATTTTCACCGATAGCATCTACTTTTATAGTGCAAAGCAAGTTATTTTTACAGAAGCATTTCACCATGAAAATGGGATGAAAACCAACTATTTAATTGCTAGTAAATGGGTAGCACATTTACTATATGTGGTTAACATAAGAAAGAACATATCATAAAGTGGTACCTGGAAAATAAACCCACTTTAGGCTGGTGGGCAGGAGGAAAGAGCACAGTTTTAAACGATGCCACAAACTCAGGCAGAGCCATGTGGTCCTATTGGCCCTTTGCTTCATTTCACTTCCCTACTCAAATGGCTTCTCTAAACCAGTTGGTTCTGTGTAAGCATACACTCTACTTCCTTTTTGTTCATTTTACATAATGTTGAATAGTTGAATCTACTCTCCTCCATGGCACATTTTTGGGGTATATCTCTACTTCTAGTGCCTCTACTTATTCAGTTTGCTAATTTTCCAAATCCAAACTCCAAGGAAAGAAACCTGGTTAACATAGCTCATCTCTGCATATTTTACACAAAAGATCAAAAAATAACTCACAGAATCACTCTTGGTTTATGACCTTGAGATGGATGATATGGATATATTAAATGACAAACTGGGGCCCCATGCGATGGCTGAGTAACTAAATCGTTACCTGTAAGTCCTGGGATTCCATAGGGGCACCGGTCATCTCCTGGCTGCAAACTTTCCATACATGCTTGTGCCTGGGAAAGCAGTTAGGGGATGACCTAAAGCCTTGGGATCCTGCCCCCCACGTGGAAGACTCAGCAACAGCTCTTGGTTCCTGCCTCAGAGCTTTGAAACAGCCCAGCTCTGGCTGTTAGGGCTTTTTGGGGAGTGAACCAGCAGATGGATCTTTCTCCTTGCAACCCCTTCTCTCTAAATCTGCATTTCCGACAAAATAAATGAATAAATAGATAATTTTTAAAAAGTGACAAAGTAAACAGACTTCCTGGGCATCTACAATACGATGAAAGTTTTATACAAAGTTGGTAACAAGTTGGGTATGACATGAAAAATGTTTTTGATATATTGAGCCACACCTTATCCAATGACATCCATTGAAATAGAGAAACTTCAAAAACTTCAAAGGACCCAGAACCAATCTGCCAAGTTATATTGGCGGACAATAACCCAGCTCCCCAAGCTTCCAACTTCCCGTAATTAATAGTCCAAGATTTTTAGTAGAGGTAAGATTTAGAGTTTTGGAGACACGGTGTCAGATTATTTAACAGTTGCTCCACAGCTGTAACTGTATTTAATGCTTGGAACTTAATTATTAAATTTGGACTTGTATTTTTCAAAGATGAGTTGAATATTGGATTAAAGCAAAACAAAGGATTTTGGTTCAGTGTGTTTTTTGTAAGATAGAAACATTAAGAAAAAAAAGCTGGCCTGTTGTGGGAATGTAATCTCTTCTCTGAAACTGTTCACCATGATTCCAGCCTTAAACATCCAAGAATTCAATTTCAGCCATCATAATAGACACGTAGATTTGTTTAAAGTGAGTTCTTTGCATAATTTGTTTCTGACATGAGTTTTTAATTTCGAAATATCTCTGCAGTGGAAAATATTTCTAAAATGCAGTCAGAGTTTATCTGCCTGTTCTTATCTGCTTCCCACAGGAAACATGATCCACAGTTACTTCCTTGGCACCAGTGTGTGTCTCGTTCTCTTGGGGCCACTCTAAGACCTTTGCTAACCCTTGAGAGCTTTATTCCCACTGGATGCATGATGGACCACACATGGTCCTTCCTCAAACTCACTCACTCGTTATAGCAGCATGTACCTAACTTGGAGAAAAGTCTTACTTCCCAACTATCCATTTCACAACCTTCCTTGTACTCAGTGATATTCATCTTCTGTGTTTTCTTTTTACAGCTAGTTAGCTGTAATTCATGCTGCCTTGAAATATAATCTTTTTTTTATTATAGAAGTATTAAACTTCAGTCCTTAAACTGAAGTACATAATTATTTTTTATTTTTTAAGATTTTAAAAATTTTTATTGGAAAGTCAGATATACAAACATGAAAGACAGGAAGATTTTCCGTCTGGTGATTCACTCCCCAAGTGGCCTCAATGACCAGAGCTGAGGTGATCAAAAGCCAGGAGCTAGCAGTCAGGAGCCTCTTCCGGGTCTCCTATGTGCAAAGTCCCTAGGCTTTGGGCCGTCCTCGACTGCTTTTGTAGGCCACAAGCAGGGAGCTGGATGGGAAACAGAGTCGCCGAGATTAGAAACAGTGCTTATGTGGGATCCCGGCGTGAGCAAGGCAAGGACTTTAGCCACTAGGCTACCATACCAGGCCATATCTTTATTTTCCAAGAAAAAAAAGAAAACTCTGAAATTTTGATTCTGGACTGCTTTTAACTTGCAGACAATCGAATACAGCTTAGAGCAATTTTGTGATGTTAGTGTTTGGTTGATTTCTCCAGGTTTATGCTATCTATGGCTCCAAGTTCTTCGTAAGATAGAATTTGGAGTAGGGAATCAATTTAGCTGTCAATCAGCTCATTGCAACTGAGGCATCCAATCTCAATGATGCTCAGATCGTTTTAGACCTTTTCCTTCTGCTGATTGAAACCTACTCTTCACAGTCGCTTTTCATACACAGGAACCTGTCTGCCATGACATATTTCACAGTTTTCTCTCTGGTGCAAGCTCTATAAATTCTTCACCTTAAAAAAATCATCCTCTCTTTTAAGATATGTAAATCTCTCTTGTTATGGACTGAACTGCGTCCCTCCAAAATGTATCCTACGCATAAGTATACTTTTCTTGTGTCATTTAAAAATTAAGAAACGATAGATATAATCATGACATTATGAACTTACGTCTGACCCTCACCCAAGCTGGTAATTTTTTTGATAAACAATATGTTGCTTTGATAGTAATGAAAACCTGTGTTAGACTGTCTCATACTAGTTGATGATTGCTAAATTGATAACCACCTGTGTCTCAGTAGTGAAGAAAAAGTCGGGAACCAGGAACCTCTTCTGGGTCTCCCACATGGGTGCAGGGTCCCAGGTCACAAGCAGGGAGCTGGATGGGAAGTGGAGCTGCCGGGATTAGAACTGGCGCCCATATGGGATCCCGGGATGTTCAAGGCGAGGACTTTAGCCGCTAGGCCACAGTGCCGGGCCCCATCAGTATGGTTTTATGTAAAATAACTTTGTAATTAGGATCATAAATCAATATTGCTTTTAAAATTTTGATTCTAATTATTCACCTTAAGCTATTCTAGTTTGGCCATGTACTTAACAATAGAGTTGCTGTAAACATTTAAAGGTTGTTTGGTCTGGACATACATTTTTACATCAGTTTAGTTAATAACTGATTAAGAGTGTTATTAGAAGTGCAATTTCTGGGCTGCCTGGTAAGAAAATTTTTGGTTTTATAAAGAACTGGGAAACTCTCTTCCACAGTGGCTAGAAGATTTTACATAGCTACCAATGTGAATAGAAACTGTTTTGTTCCTCATTCTTGCAGTACTTCGGTATTTTTCATTAAAAAAAAACAGTTATCCATTCTACTAGTGAATTCATTATCTATATTATTGTATTTCATAAAATAAATTAAGAAATCATTTCTATGCTTTCATTTTCTGCAAGAGATTGTGAAAAATTTGGCATAATATCATTTTAGATGTTTCTTACCTTTACCGGGGAAATCATATGTGCTTGGGGCAGTGAGAAGGGTACTAGTTATCGATTAAATTACCTTAGCAGATAAATGTCTACTCAAAATAGATTAATGTATCCATTAATGTATTAATTAACGTATGGCCTTTACATTTTATTCACCTAGATTTTCTATTCTTGTAGATGATAGTATAAATCAAGTGGCTTTCTTAAGGCTATAATCACATTTTTACATAAGAATTTTAAATCTACAAAACAAAAAAACGTGAAGTTGTAACGCAAACAATTTCCATGTACCCTTCCAACCTCTTTTTCAGGCAGTCCTTGTGATCCTAATGAAAAATTTTCTTTTAACAAGAAGCCATCATTTTAGTCATTGATTTCTTCATGCGAAACATGGCATGTGAAATCTTTGCTATCATTTGTGCTTTAGATATGCATTTACTAAAAGTATTGAGAACGTATTACATATAATGTGCATGCACACAATCTTCCAGTTGCCTACTGAAATTCTAAAGATACAAAAGAAAAAACCAACTGGTTCTGAGTTACCTCCTTTGGTCTCTCTTTAACAGCAGAAACATGCAAGGTTCTTGGAGCTTCAGGTCTTTGCACATAACCATTTTAACTATGCTGTACTGTGTCTCGTGTATTCTAGACCTTTTCATTCTATTTTCTGTATGTCACAACATCTCCTTAAAATTACCCATATCTTGATGCATCCTGGCTTCATTCTAAAACAATCCTTTCCTCCAGTGAAGCCTGCCCTCGCTCAGAATTGCTTCTCCACACATTTGTGATAGAAACATACACATTTGGGCCCGGCAGCGTGGCCTAGCGGCTAAAGTCCTCGCCTTGAACATCCCGGGATCCCATATGGGCGCCGGTTCTAATCCCGGCAGCTCCACTTCCCATCCAGCTCCCTGCTTGTGGCCTGGGAAAGCAGTCGAGGAAGGCCCAAAGCTTTGGGACCCTGCGCCCATGTGGAAGACCTGGAAGAGGTTCCTGGTTCCCGGCTTCGGATCGGCGCACACCGGCCCATTGCAGCTCACTTGGGGAGTGAATCATCGGATGGAAGTTCTTCCTCTCTGTCTCTCCTCCTCTCTGTATATCCGGCTTTCCAATAATAATAAATCTTTAAAAAAAAAAAAAAAGAAACATACATATTTTATATCTACTTCTAAAATGCCACTTACTGGGACGGATGTGGTTGTAAGGTAAATTGAACTTCCTATGATGCCAGCCTCTCATACGGATATTAGTTCTAGTCCCTGTTGCTCCACTATATTCAAGTTCTTGTTAATGACATGGAAAGGCAACAGAAGATGGCCTGAATATTTGGCCCTCTGCCACCCACATGGAAAATCTGGAGGGAATTCCAGGTTTTTTTTCTTTAGCTTCAGGCATCTGGGGCTCTCTGGGGATTAGAACCAGAAGGAAGAACTCTCACTCTATCTGTTCTCTCTTTCTCGGCAACCTTAAATTTTCAAAAAAGTAAATATTTACAAGGAAAGTAAAATTAAGTGTTGCCTGTAGTTCTCTTCTTCTACATGTCTTTGTAAGTACAAGGGAGGAAGAGTGGACAATTTTCTTCTTTTTTTTTTCTATCATCTCTCCCTGACTCAGACATTAATGTCCACGGAATTGACCATCAGTCTCCATCATCATACAGTTGGTCCAACATAAGTTACTGAAGGACTTACAGCTCCCTAACCCTACACAAATTATTGCATTAATTTACATAAAAATCACCTTGAATTATTTTTAAGACTTATTTTGTTTTTAATGAAAAAGGCAGATTTTACAGAAAGAGAAGAGAGAGAGATTGTCTTCCATCCTCTAGCTTACTCCCCAAACTGCCACAATGAATTGAGCTGAGCTGATCTGAAGCCAGGAGCCAGGAGCTTCTTCCAGATCTCCCATGTAGGTGCATAGACCCATGGACTTGGGCTATCCTCTGCTGCCTTCCCAGGGTACAAGCTAGAAGTAATATCAGAAGCGAAGCAGCTGAAACAGAAACCAGTGCCCACATGGGATGCTGACACTTGCAGTTCGAGGGTTAGCCTATGGAGCTACCCCACCAGCTCCAATCACCTTGAAGTTTTAAAACTACAGTTAACCTACTTAGTCTAAATGGATCAACAATATTTTAGGCTTTCCACATTATCCATTCTTCTCTTGTACATTCCTTCTGATGTTTTAAACAAACTGTAAAATTAGCCCTAGATGTTCCATAGAATCATGAATAGGTCACTAGCAGCATTTGAGCCAAAGGTTACAGTTTGGAGATTCTTATATAGAAAAGGGACACCAGTCTTTGCAACAGATTCAGAACTGTTACTGGAAACTCCACGGGAAAAAAACCTTCCCTGCATATCTACAAAATGGGAACATCTATACTTGGGAGATAATGCATGTTCCTTGGAAATATTCAGGAACCCCAACCATGTAGAGGGCATAATTTCCTTCATGGAGCATTTCCTAGTCAAGGGTACATTGCACAGTCTATTTTTGAAAACAGCATATTTTATACAATGCAATGTTGAAGCATATTGGAAGAAACATTTTAAGACCAATTTCTCTACAGCTAAGCATTCTGAAAGATCAACTAATAACATGGAAATTTGCCAGTTTTGTCACAATATAGTATTATGCTTAAAAATAGGATCAGTTTTCTTTTTACTTATTTTAGAAGCACAGAGATAAAGAGACACTGAGGCAGAGACAAAGGTGGAGAGAGACAGAACTTCCATCTACTACTTCAATCCACAAATGTGTTACAGTCTAGGCTTGATGAGATCAAATTTGGGACCTAAGTTTTCTCCCAAATGGTTAGCAGGGACTCCCTAGCTGAGCCATCACTTACTGTATTAGCAGGTAGTTGGAACCAGGAGCAAAGCCAGGATTCGTACCTAGTATGCCAGTGCAGAACACAGGTATTACAAGCGGTGCCTCAATTGTTGTGCCAAATGTTTGACCCAAGTTTCCTCTTTCTCATACAACCAAATCACAACTCAAATTAGTTACAAATCAACACAGACCTTCAAACTTCTTTATACTCATTACAATTGCCTTAGTTTTTGTTGTCTTATTTTATTATTATTATTTTTTTTTAATAATTGACTTGGTTTTTGAAAGTTACAAAGACAGAGATACAGAAATTGATCTACCATCTGCTGGTTCTCTCCCTACATGGCAGCAAATGTAAGAACTGGGCCAGGCTAAGCCAGGAGCCAAGGAGTTTAAGTCCTCCAACCATCTTCCCCTGTCTTCCCTGGCTCAGCAAGGAGGTGGATCACAAGTGGAACAGCCAGGACTGAAAGCAGTGTTTGCACGGATGCTCTCATTGCAGAATTGCCCTCATTGTACCACATCATCCTTTGTACCACAGCACTGACCACACTGCATCACTTTTAAACCTGGGTTATTTACAAAAATTTCTCTGATTGAAGCTATATGATCAGTTACATGTTAGCAATCTGCCTCAAACTTTATACATACAAATGTTGAAATTCATGGAAAATTATTTTATTTTTCAACCTAAATGAATAATACTGTGAGGAGCAGGGTTAATTTCTGGGCCTTTCTTTTCCATTTAAATATTTGTTTATTTTGGAAGTGAGAATTGCACAGGAAGAGGGAAAGAGAGGA
Source organism: Ochotona princeps (assembly GCF_030435755.1). Lineage (NCBI taxonomy): Eukaryota > Metazoa > Chordata > Mammalia > Lagomorpha > Ochotonidae > Ochotona > Ochotona princeps. The sequence goes on from NC_080837.1 coordinate 50,809,445, forward strand.
GAGACAGAGAGAAATCTTTCCTCTAGCTAGGACTGTGTCAGATAAAAGCCAGGAGCTCCATACGGTCCTACCACATAGTGGCAAGAGGGCCATACACTTATTTCATCTTCCAATGATTTTTCCAAGCTATTAGTAGTAATCTGTATTAGAAGTAGATCAGCTGGGACATAAACTGAGACACAAACTAGTGCTCAGTTGAAACGCCAGCACTGCAGGGCTGTTGGTTTGTGTGCTATACCACAACCTGGCCCCTTCTAGGTTTCCTTATAACCTTCACAATCGAAAGCACAGTATTCCCAACATCATAGGTTCTCATTTAACAACTGAATGATTTCCCATTGTGGTTAAAATGGACAAGTTTCTGCAACGAATGTGACTTTGGATGGGCTAATATATTTGCAGCACAACAGCAAGCAAACTCATCATTATATGTCTCACATATATCATAAAATTATATTTCATGGAAACACATAAAATACATTTACATGGTGTGAAATATAATTTAAGGAACAAAAGATAAAATTTAAGACCATAAAGTCACCAACATGTTTGTTAGTGGTGGAAAGAGTATAAGAACTTTGAAGTCTCATCAATTTTGACCAACATGCCTGTGGAACAGCACATTCTGATGCTACATTTATTGTTCAGGGACATTGGGAATGGATTTCATTTTACTATGCCAGTTATCGGTACAGTCTTGTCATTTTCACCTGATACACATTTTGTTTGCCGTCTTCAAAAATCTCACTTTAGTGTTATCTCTCTGGCCTGTTGGCACAGGCCACTGGTCTAGCAGAAAGTATACTATCAATCTGAACATAATAACAAAGGACAGATCACAAAAAGCAATGATAATTGTCATGGGCACTTTCCTGGATTTCATTCCCAAAGCTCTAGACTCAAAAGATTCCCCTGGTCCATCAGCCAAACCCACATTGTAGAGTGCCACCATATCAGTGTTCATAATCTAATCTGCAGATGAAAATATTTCCTCTGTGGAGACTTGAAATATTCTGACTTTATTTCTAATCTCTTTCCCCGCCTGTCTCTTATCAATGAACAAAGTGGTTGTGAAACTCATTGATTCTCTTCCATATGAACTGAGAAATGTTATCAGTGAACAGCCTGGGAAACTTTAAACGTCCATGTGTTACTTTAGGAGAACTGGCCATGAGGTGTCATCAAAGGTTTTAAATGCTTTCATGTGGCTGCTTTTCTCATATACTTGTGCATAAATTACACTCACTACTAGAGGTAGAACTCAATCAAAGTGAATGGAATTTCCCAAATGTGTTTTTTTAAAGCTTCATACCATAAAGGTTTTTTTCAGCCCTTTCAAATAGAATTTGTTTTCATATGCTAGTCAGTACGCTATGAAAGAATACTTTAATTTTATCTGAAAAAAATTATAAGAGACTCCATTTATTTTTGCTTTTCACTTTCTTCTTCCTTGTTTTTAATTTTATTGGCATACTGACATCTGCCTCCCTCTAGTAAAAAGATAAGAAGTGTCTTCCTAAATACTCATTTATAATCCCAGCCATCCCTCCCATCTGTCAATTTACAATGGGTATGAAAGAAAAATGGCTGGAAATTACAGGAAACAAAACAGCACTTGCTTTTAGCTCTCTGTCATTTCTTGTCTCCAGATGACTATCCAGCAGTTATCTGCTTTTGGATTATTGGATTGCAGAAAAAATTTAGACTGCCCCAATAACCAACAGATTTATTATTTTGCTTGAATTCATTTCAAAGTGTTCTTCTAACATTGGCCCTGAGATCAGGAACAATCTAGCACATTTATAATGTAATGCATGCCCTTTTCCCGTCATTTCTTGGGTAAACTAAGTTTTCCGTGAAGTGACATGATGTATCAATGTTTACTAAATAAAAGCCTCATATCTCTGTCCTCCAACAAAAGGGAGGACTCCATGCACATGCCATAGCTCCCTACACAAGGTTATTGGATTGTCCCAATATTTCTGCCACAGATATGGCAATGGTTTAGACAGGAGAATGAGCTTGTATTCCCAGGGAGTAAGCAAAAACAAGAGAAACAGGATTTTGATAAATCCTTACATGTACAAAATTTGAACCATAAAACAGAGAGGGGGTAAGTCAATGAAAAATAATAGCCATGGATGAAAGATCCTTAAGAAAGAACTGGTGACAGAAAAAAGAAAGAACCATAGAATAATAAGAAAAAGTCAGACCTGTTTGTTCAGTTTCAAAAATCAGCCCAAAGGTCTCAGCCGTATGAGTGTCCACAGGGAGCACTTTCTGGTTTGCTCTGGGACCTAAGCTCTGCCAGTGTTGCAATAGGCCTAGCAAGGGAGACCCAGAAGTCACAGCAGAGAAGATGAGGGATGCCCAGTGGGAAAAATGCAGCGTCAGCATTGATGCCAGCTGTGATGCAGCACCAGTAGCAGTTTTGGGATGGAAAGAGGTATCATCAAAGAATTGCTGCTTTGAACTTTTTTTTCTTTAGAGATTTATTTATTTTATTGCAAAGACACATTGACAGAAAGATGTTCCTTCCACCGATTCACTTCACACACGGCAGCAACCATTGGAGCTGAGCCAAACCAAGCCAGGAGCCTCTATTAGGTCTCCCACGTGGGTGCAGGGTCCCAAGGCTTTGGGCCATCTTTGACTGCTTCCCCAGGCCAAAAGCAGCGAGTAAAATGGGAAGTGGAGCAGCCATGACACAAGCCTGTGCCTGCATGTGATGCTGACACTTGCAGGCTAATGATTAGCCAACTGAGCCATCGTGCCAGTCTCACTTTAGATTTTTTATCTGTTTATTTTCTCTATGTTGCTGTGAGTGAATTGGAGCTCTCTAAACTCTAAAGGCTCTGGTTTAAATGTGAAGCACATATTTTATCTTTTTAGGCAGCAGCACATCGATTACTAAAGTGATAAAATATGGGTTGAAACCTGGTTCTGAGGCCATGAACATCAAAAACATGTAGCATGCTTTAGAAACAGATTTCTGGGGCCCAGCGTGGTAGCCTAGAGGCCAAAGCCCTTGCCTTGCATGCACTGCACTGTTGATTTATATCCTGGCAGCTCCACTTCCCTTCCAGCTCCCTGCTTGTGGCCTGGGAACGCAGTAGAGGACACCGCAAAGGCTTGAGACCCGGCACCCACGTGGGAGACCTGAAAGACCTCCTGGCTCCTGGCTTCAGACTGACTCAGGTCCACCCTTTGTGGCCACTTGGGGAGTGAACCAGCCGATGGAAGATCTTTCTTTCTGTCTCTCCTTCTCTACAAATCTGACTTTCCAGTTAAAATAAATAAATCTTTTTTTTTTTTTAAATTGAGATTTCTGGTGCTCTGTCAAACATAAAGAGATAGAACCATCAGGTTTAGGGCTCTGCATGTTTAAAATTTGTCTCACACTGTTTTCATTAATTCTTGTGCTGGCTTTACTTATTTTTGGTCCTATGGATTTACTCCGCTAGGCTAACTGACTCGAGAGGACTTCCATCCCAGCAGCAGAGAAAGAGGTTGGGGTGGCAGGCTTTTTCAGTGGACTGTATGGAAGGGAGCACAGGGACTCAGAGGTTTGTCGATCTTGGGAGGTATTCACTACATTTTACTCAGACAATTCCTCTACAAATTATCCTCTTCCATTGGAGATGCCACAAAGTTCCTCTCTTACGTCATCTTGAGCCATGTAGGTCTGGAAGCATCAGACCCTGAAAAGACTTACCAGTGTCAGTGAAACAGTCTGAAATGCAAATGAAGCCCCACATTTCAAAGTAAAGAATTGATCCCTAAGTGGTGCAGGCCAGGTGGTGCTATTCTTCGTCAAAGGCAAGGGGTTTACACTTATAACAGATAGGCATTAATTCCAGTTGGTCTCGGTTGGAGGTTTTAGTCCTCAGTGAACACTCTGCAGCATGTTGGAGATGCTTACTTCCCACCACAAGGGAGATGGGGTGGACGCAAAAGGGTGCTACTGGATTTAGTGAATACAGACCAACAAAGTTGGCTAACTTTGGATAACCTACCACCGCAAAGAATTCTCTGATCTAAATGCCAATAGTGTTGAAGTTTAGGAGCGCTACATTGAAAGATTCTATAACAGCAATGGTTTGATTATCAGTTTTACAGAAATGAAATTGATGTAGAGATAATTAGTGATAATTTCACACACCTCAGAAAAATATTTCTAGATCTGAGACAGGGACACCTAACCTAGTTGTCAGTATTATGATTCAGTCTTTTACCCAGTCTCCAAGTCTGAAACATTTATCATCCAAGCTTCAGGGAGGCTTGTTGCTTTCAGGAAGGAATCTACCACCCTGATAGATACATGATTCTCACCCTTATACCCAGCCTTCCCAGGAAAACCTTATTCACTTTATAGGGACAGATAAATGTAGAATTTCTGGCAGTTATTATGATACTCATTATGAATTGATGCTTTGACAGCTGAAATATCACCATATTCATTCATTAGTATTGTTTTCATAGAAGTCAATGGATCTGCAAAGTCATACTTCATTCTGCCTCATAATAGTTCAAGTGAGATTACAGGCCCTCATGTCCGTATATGTGTATGCACTCCCTCTCTCAGGATATATAGAGACAAGAGGATATCCTTGATAACTAATAGAATCCATACACTGGTTCTTAAATGCAGTGAATTAGAGTTATTCTCAAGAAGCCAACGGAAAGCACCTGGGACTCTCCTTCTTCCCTTCATCTCGCTGCCAAAATAATAAAAGAGTATGCTGAATGCAGACTGCGAGAGGTGACTACAGCTGCTGCCTTGCATTGTTCTTTCAGAATCCATTCGGCCCTAGTGAGTGTGTACCTCACATTACTTTAGGTGTTAACCCATTCTGAAATTCTTAATACTAAAAATAACCTTCCATGAATTACTTCCATCTTCTGATTTGGTGAGTAGAAGTAGCCATTAGAAAAACAAAAACAAAAACAATACCCTGTGAGAGGGGAAGAGCAGACCAGTGTTGCACTGTCGGTAGCACTGGATCCCAGGAGTCTGCAAATATTACTGCTGCTTAAAGCCCACAGACATTCCACTCCAGACAAGGAGGCACACAAGCATCATTAGTCCCAGCTCAAGTAAGGGAAGAAAAGGACAGACACAGCATTTGATCATCAAAGTTGAAGTCAGCTTCTTCACTACACATGTGCTCTCTCAGCCCCGGTACTCTTAGTATAGACATTAACCACTAAATGCACATGAATAATTTAGGAAAAGAAGATAGAAACACTGCACAAACTTGCTTGTACCATATCAACAACAAAATGTAAATGAAGCGTTATTTGTGTTAAGCAAAAGAAATCACTGGGAAAAAGTGACAAGATATGAATGTGAACATAGTAATGGGAAAAGAAAGCAATCAAATATACAAAATGAATTTATCATTGAAGCAAATATAACCCAAAGAGAAAAGGAACCATCTCTAAGAACTTGAATTGCTGTAGAAAAATATATGAAAATATATTTTCAATGAAAATAACTCTAAAAGTAAGTGACAGGAAGCAAATTGAAGAATGAATGTCAATAGGTGGCTAATACTGCTTGTATCCAAATGGCAAAAAATTAAATTATAGGACTAAGAATGGAAACAATAAACAACTTAAAAACAAATTATTGACATTAAATTTTCTAACAGTATAGGCATAGTCACAAAAGATTGTAAAGTTATGAAAGAGAGGATAGTTGATATATAGCACAAAAGAGGATATGTAACTAACATTTTTTTCATTGTTTCCAAAGAAAAAGAAACAGCAAATTATAGCAGAAAAATAAATGCCAAATTAAAAGTGAAGATAATTAGGCTAAAATCTGTAAAACAGAAATAGCAGATAACAGATTTGGAGATGTAGTCTAGCAGTATGATTCAATTAAACACATAAAGCAGTCAGAAATCCAAATACAAGACAGCAAAAAAACAATAAAGTTATCTGAAAATCCTCCCATTTCCACTTTCATCATCTGAAGTTAATAAAGCAATGTTACAAAGTGCCAGAGGAAAGAATGTTTGATGTTTCTGTATAGAACACTGTCACGTTGTCAATATAGTATAAACAAACACTTCTGTCCAAATCCAAAGCCAATTGAGGAATACAGCACCTGAAAGAGCGCCAAAATCAGAAATACTAGTAAGAGGAACAATGAGAGAAGAATAATGTGGGCTCTGAAACCATGCAGAAGACTGGGAAGAAACTCAGGGCACCCAGGTTTGGATCAGCTAGCTGTTGGGCCACTTGGGGAATGAACCAGTGGAAGAAGACCTGTCTGTTTTCTTTCTGTAAAACCTGCTTTTCAAATAAAAACATAAATAGATCTTTTTTTTTTAATTTTTTTTTTAAAGATTTATTCATTTTATTACAGGCAGATATACACAGAGGAGGAGAGACAGAGAGGAAGATCTTCCGTCCGATGATTCACTCACCAGGTGAGCCGCAACAGGCCGGTGCTGAGCCGATCTGAAGCCGGGAACCAGGAACCTCTTCCGGGTCTCCCACGCGGGTGCAGGGTCCCAATGCATTGGGCCGTCCTCAACTGCTTTCCCAGGCCACAAGCAGGGAGCTGGATAGGAAGTGGAGCTGCCGGGATTAGAACCGGCGCCCATATGGGATCCCGGGGCTTTCAAGGCGAGAACTTTAGCCACTAGGCCACGCCGCCGGGCCCAAATAGATCTTTAAAAAATGAAATATTCAATTTTGAAAGAGAATAGTGAGTGGATTTCTAATGCTTTCATTGTATGTTACTTTGCAAACAGAGCAGATGTGAATCAAGTTAAAAAAAAAAACACTGAAATAATTCAGTTCCAAATGGCAAGACACAGACTTATATTTTATCAAAAGGGAATTGCAGATGGCCAAAAAAATTTATAAAAAGATGTTCAATCTAATGTGCCACTACTGAAATGAAGATGGGCGTGAGGTGTTGGTGTGAGAACACAGTGAGTTGAGCCACTGCATTTGAAAGCAGCAGATCATTTTGGAGTGTTGGTTCACTTTCCAGCTGCTCTAGCTTTAATTCAACTTCTTGAGAATGTATCTGGCAAGGCAGTAACAGATGGCCCAAACATTCATGTCCTTGATCCGAGCGTGGGAGACCCCGATGGAGTTTCTCACCCTTAGCTTTGGACTGGGCCAAACGCGACTGCTGAGCCCATTTAGGGAGTGAACCAGGGTCTAGAAGAACTAACTTTCTTCCTCTGTCTCACCTCTCTCCCTTTTATTGTATCTTTTAAGTGAACAAACAAATAAATAAATATTTTAAAAACATAATGAAATCAGACCAGCATGGTACCCTAGAGGCTAATGTCCTCACCTAGCAAGTGGTGGGATACCAGATGCCCTGCTTCCCATCCAGCTCCCTGCTTGTGGCCCGGGAAAGCAGTCGACGATGGCCCAGAGCCTTGGGACCTGCACCCATGTGAGAGATCCAGGAGAAGCTCCTGGCTCCTGGATTCAAAACACCAGATTATAGTCAGTGATATTCAGAAAGAAATCAGATGGATAATTTCTTGGAAATGATTGCATTCTTAAATGTTTTACTTCTATTTCTTTTCATTTGTCTTTTCTTCCTGTCATAATTGTCATTCTGAGGGAGAAGCGAAGTCTTGAAATTCTCTTTTTTTTAAAAGATGTATTCTATATTTATTGGAAAGTCGGATATACAGAGAGGAGGAGAGGCAGAGAGGAAGATCTTCCCTCCAATGATTCATTCGCAAAGTGGTCGCAATGGCTGGAGCTGAGCTGATCAAAAGTCAGGAGCCAAGAGCTTCTTCCAGGTCTTCCACGCAGGTGCAGGGTCCCAAGGCTTTGGACCAACCTTGACTGCTTTCCCAGATCACAAGCAGGGAGCTGGATGGGAAGCAGGGACGTCTGGAATAGAACTGGCACATAGGTGGGATCCTGGCACTGCAAGACGAGGATTTAACAGCTAACCTACTACGCCAAACCCGAAGTCTTGAAATTTTAAAGACAAAACTACACATTAAGAATAGCGGAGGAGAGTGATGAAAGGCGGGGTCCTTGAACATTTGCTGTAACAACATTTCGCTGTAACAACTGCGCAAACACCTGAACTGCTGACTTTAGCACCACTTGTTTCGTAAGACATATCAACATGCAAAATTATCGCTGTGCTGTCGCTACTATCTGGAGCCAACACGTTTCCCTAAAGCTGTTTCTCATCTATAAATTGATGCTTACAGTTTAAGCCTTTCCAAGGTTTATTTTGAAATTCAAATGGTTGCCTTGTTCAAATTCTTGGCTAAAGGTAGGAAGGGTTATTTTAACAATTACATGAGGTTTTCTGTTGTTGTTTTTGCTTTCACTGCTTTATCCTCTGTATCGCCTAAAACACAGCAGATGTTAGGTACACAGCTATTTAAAGCCATACTGTCTCAATGAATAAAATGAATCAAAATCATAATGAAAAATTATGCTTATAAAATGTTGGTTACTTCTACATTTTTAGTAGTTTATATCAGAGAAATACATTATTAAATGAAGTTGATATTAATTTACTGATATTATCTTTTTAAAAGATTTATTATTTTTTTTTAATTGGAAAGACAAATTTTACAGAGAGAAAGATCTTTCATATACTGGTTCACTCCACTCATGGCTAGAATAGCAGGAGGTGAGTCAATCCAAAGCCAGGAGCCAGGAGCTTCTTCTTGGTCTCCCATGCCGGTGTAGGGTCATAAGGCTTTCGCTTTCTCAGGCCACAAGAAAGGAAAAGGAAGGGAAGTGGAGCAGTTTGGACATGAAGCAGCACCCATATGGGATTCCAGTGCATGCAAGATGAGGATTTAGTTGCTAATCCATCATACCAGGCCCTGATATTATCTTTTAATGTCCCTTTTTTATGGTTAAATTGGGTTTACCAAAAAAATAAATTAAAAAAAATTTAAAAAGACATTTATATTAAGACCTACAAAATTACATGGGCCAAGAACATCTGTTCCCAAAATTTCCTTATAATTATGAAATACTGCTAAAATTGAAAGCATTTAATGGCATATTTGAATGGGGACTGAGACTGACTCTTTACTGTATAATCTCCAAGTTGGTGATAGCCACTCTGGGTATTTACTGCTGATGAAAACAAAAAATCTATTTTGCCCCTTCCTTTTTATTACAAAATACTAATTTAATTTGAAATGGTTAACTTTATTTTTTTTTAAGATTTATTTACTTTGTTACAAAGTCAAATATAAAGAGAGGAGGAGAGACAGAGAGGAAGATCTTCCGTCCTATGTTTCACTCCCCAAGTGAGCTGCAATGGACCGATGCTGCACCGATCTGAAGCCAGGAACCAGGAACCTCCTCCGGGTCTCCCACATGGGTGCTGGGTCCCAAAGCATTGGGCCGTCCTCAACTGCTTTCCCAGGCCACAAGCAGGGAGCTGGATGGGAAGTGGGGCTGCCGGGATTAGAACCGGCGTCCATATGGGATCCCGGGGCGTTCAAGGCGAGGACTTTAGCCGCTAGGCCACGCTGCCGGGCCCTGAAATGGTTAACTTTAATATTGAGGTATCCAAAGATAAGTCAAGGAATATAATCTTCCAGTAAGTCCCTCACGTATGAAACCAGTCAATAATGAATACTGCACACATATTCAAGGATTCGTAATTACCAAGTTTATATCAATCAAGCAATAATGATAGAATGAGAAACAGATATGATAACTTTGTTTTTAGAAGACTTGACACTGTACAACATCATACTTCCTCATGATAGTTAATTTTGGCAGAGAAAAGTACCCTCCCTGAACATAGGTCCAATCTCTCCCAGCCAAGAGGAGACCACAACAGAGCCTGGAGTCCTGTGACTGACAGTTCCGCACTGTCTCACGGCTTCGGCTGTCACGTGTGGCGCCGGTAGAAGATGGCTGCACAAACTCACTGCAGCACGCACAGCTTCACACACCGAGAAACCTACAGGGAGTTGTGCTGTCAATGATCTCTTGATGTTCAAGTTGAATAAGAACACGAAGATAACAGTAGCAAAATATTTCTGTCATGAAATAGCACTAATACAAATCTAACAAAATGCTCAGCATCTAAGTTAGTTTTTTTCCTGTTTGACTAACAAAGTAAAGAAAAATATGTGTGAATGTACTGATAAGCATAGTGCCATTTCAACAGGCAATTACACATCCATAGTATTTCAAGTAATGAACTGAATAACTATCCTCATGGTCTCAATTCTCTTGGTCATAAAAATCCCCCAAAATGAAGCCAACCAATTAAATAAGAAATCCTTCTAATATTGACAATAGAAAATTATAAAGTGACACTATGAATAGTTAATAAGATATGATGGCATATGCTCATTAGCTCCCTGTGTTTATTATTTCATGTAGTGCATCCATGCTTTTTAGAGCAGTGACAATGGAAAAATGTTTTCAATACTTGACAACTACTGTAGTTCATGAGTGTGTTTAAGTGAAAAGGAACCGGAAGGTTAATAATTGTAAACTTTATCTATGTTCCTATAATTCAGGAATGTATAAACACAGTCAGTCACAGGCATATCCACAGACTATTATAAATGAATAAATCAGACATGTTTTTCTTACTAGTTCATGTGTGTTCTCTCTATATTCTTTTTTTCCCCTCTTGAATTCATTTGTATTTGTGAACAAGTGCAGGAGAATGGATGAAGAATGGTACATGATGAGTGGCTGGGGTCCTGGGGTATCAGCCCAGCTGTTGTCACTGCTCCACCACATGCCCCACTCTGGATGATAAACGTCGCGGAATGAATGGGAAAGGTGCCTTGACATCAATCCTGTTCATGTTTCTTCATCACCTAACATGCATTTGGCCTTTTCCTTTGAGGGGGAAAAAAAAGGCTGTGGATGGACGACGATAGGGGATTTTCAAAACAAATTGCTTTTGATACATTTTCCTATGTGATTAGTTTAAAATATTTCTTTTCGTGTCAAATGTGCACAGTAATAGATTTCATTTTCTTTACTCTTTTTTTACATAAATTTAGTTTAACTTCTTTAAAAAAAAGATTTATTTATTTTTTATTACAAAGTCAGATATACAGAGAGGAGGAGAGATAGAGAGGAAGATCTTCCGTCCGATGATTCACTCCCCAAGTGAGCCGCAACGGCCAGTGCTGCGCTGATCCGAAGTCGGGAATCAGGAGCCTCTTCTGGGTCTCCCACATGGGTGCTGGGTCCCAAAGCTTTGGGCCGTCCTTGACTGCTTTCCCAGGCCACAAGCAGGGAGCTGGATGGGAAGTGGTGCTGCCGGGATTAGAACCGGCACCCATATGGGATCCCGGGGTGTTCAAGGCGAGGACTTTAGCCTCTAGGCCACACCGCTGGGCCCCTAGCTTAACTTTTAATCAACTAGTCAGGAATATGAGGTAACTGGTTAGGCAAAAATCCTGAAAGATTTTCTTTAAATGGAATTCAGAAGAGGACTTTTGTATTTTTCAAGTTTTACCTTTTCATTCTAAAAGTGTGTAAATATTTTCTTTCCCTGTGTTTTACACCCTAGAACAGTTGTTAAAATTATTTTAATAACTAATCTAATAAAAATTGTGATTTGCAATTATTTTGGTAAAGCAGGAAAGTCATGGTGGCTTGAGAAAAATCTCTTTTTGCTTGTGAATCTAAAAAACTACTTCAAAAAATAACTCTCAAAAGGGAGCTTTGGGGCGCATGTCAGAATATTAACCTTTTGATCTTTGTGAAATTTATAAGCCTCAAGTGAATGAGAAATCAAATTCAGTTTCCCATGCTTCCTAGGATGGCATTGGCTTTATTTTTGTAAGACAATCTAACTAGAAATGCAAATATTTACATCGTCTCTTTTAGCACTATAATAGGATAGCATTTTAATTGCTAATTGAAATAATTATTACCTGCTTATAAATCATTGTTTGCTAAGTGATTTCCATATAAATGCTAAAATGAATTTTTTGGCCAGAGTTTTGGAAATCTGCATATTGCTTTAGAATAAGAACATAAAATAGTGCTTAAAAATCTTGTGATGTAACAGCTTAAGCAGTCATTTGAATGCAGGCAACTCGTCTGGGTGCAGGTTCCCACCCAGCTGCTCCATTTCCAATCCAGCTTCCTCCAATGCACTTGGGACAGCCCTACATCCACATTGGAGACCCAGAAGAAGCTCCTACTTCTGCTGGGCTGACACTCAGCTCTTGTGGCAATTTGAAGAGTGAACCAGTGGATGAAAGTCATCTCTCTCTCTGTCCTCTCTTAACTTTCTCTGCAACTCTTTGAACTACATAAAAGTGATTTTTGAAAAGAACTCTTGTCTTGTGGCTCTCAACCTCTCATCCACTTCAGGAGTCTATATAAATTTGCGGCAATGAGAAATACAAGGAAGACTTAGGAGTCACTTTTGGAAGCCATGTTCTGTGTTTCCTAGTAATAGTTGTCTATCATCAGGAAGGATAGTGTGTGTCTGGACCATAGTGTAAGCTTCTGAGAGAAACTTGTGCAGCAGAGTGGTCTGGTAGTTGACACTGCTAGAAATTTAAAGTCAAGACACAAACAAATTTCTTGGCGGTGGGCTAGGCTGGACACAATGGTTGAACTGAAGATGAGTCTGCACTCTCAGGTCTGTCAGGATAAAACATTACTTGAAGATATCACAAGAAATAGGTGTTGTTCCAGGAGTTCGCCTGAAGGCTGTGGCCATCCAGTCCTGCGGCGGCCAGAAGCAGCACCATTGAGAGTGAGAGAAATGTGGTGGGAGCCAATGAAGCAAGGAGTCAATCACACCTTGTACGCCCACATACAACCATACCTAGCTGGCTGAAGCAATGAGAAGAAGATTCAGCTTTCAAACTGCCTCAGAATATTGGTTAAAACTTCTGAACTAGGCATCCTTATATCTGAATCATATTGCATTTTGATGAATGAAACTGAGATGACTTATTACACAAAGCAATGTTTATAAAATTTACATACTAGAATCACCTTGACAGGTGTCAGAATCCAGACACATGGTCCCATCCTCCAGAAATCCTGCTATAATTGCTTTTCTGATAGGCCTGGGTGTCAGTGTTTGAAAGGCTACCAATGGGTTTCTGTTTCATAGCCATTGTTTACACTCACCAATGTAAAGGAACAGCAAAGGCATAAAGCCTGATGGAGAGTGAATCCTGGGAAACAGAAGGACTTAGCTCCAGGGAACAAACTTGAGATTTCAGTAGGAGACAAAATGAATTGCTTTGGGAATGTATCAAAGGAGTTGTGCTTATTCAGCATAACAGTTACACATTTATCATCGTATTTTATTCTCACATCTAGACCATGAAACGTGATTGATACCAACATGGAGGGCACACAGATAGGAAATGTATTTAAGAACAAGGTCTGGGCTCTTTTCACCCAAGCTTTGCTGCATGTCACAACAAAAGGGAAAGAAATTGTATGTGGATTAAGGGATAGGATCCTGAGAATAGTTCTAAAAAAAAACCCAGAAAGTGTGAAGATTAAGCTTTTTGCTCTTTATCTGCTTGCCCAGAGGTGTGGCTTTTACTCTATAACCTTATCTCTTATGATGCCCCATGACAAGATTTCTTATATAGCCTCGAGTTTTCAGCATCATCATTCCATGTTGCCATTTAGCTATAGCATAACTTTCTTCCTAACCTATGACCCGTGTCAGGGAAGTATGTCAGGAACACAGCTCATGTTGTATCTTTACCGTTTGAGGAAGCTGGAACAAAGGACATCAAACAGTCTGGGCTCACAACATGATCCTGCATTCATCATGAAAAATTTAAACATAACTACAGCTTCTGACAATTTAAAGTAATGGCATATAATTATCATGAGCAATGTCCGCGGTCTTAGTTCTTTTGAATTTTCATTCAATAAAATACCATCACATGTTCCTCAAATATAAATGACTTTAATTCAGTGAAAACCAAGCTTAAAATTAGTTTGGTTGTGCAAAAGTAAAGGATTTTTTTGTATTGCTGATGTTTACTGTGAATTATTCAGAGCAATTGATTCGTTTGAAGGAATAAAAAATGCACAGCATTATTGGAAATGTTCTCTAATCTGAATTTGGGAAAACATATGGTCTTTTCTCAAATGTTACACCATGGAACAAGGACGGCATCAGTATTGACACCCATTACGTTTTAAAATAAGAAAAAAAAGCAGTTCACGCTTTCATTCCATCTTGCAACAACAGGGAGACCATTCTACACAAATATTTTCTCATAAATACATAGTTTTGACTTTCTGAGCAGCACTGAAAAACTTGGTTAGGTGGTGACTGGTTAAGTAGGCTTGGTAGTGAATGACTAGGCAGGTAATGTATGCACCAAGAGTTTTCCTTCCAAAGCGCCCTTCGCTCCCTCAGGGCCAGAATCCCGTTTCTCTGAGAAGAGATGGCTTACATTCCATAACTGAGCTGTCTGCCTTGCTCCTTTCTTCAGAATGGAGAAGCGGCAGACATGTCACATTTGCAGTTCATGCTCTAAATTTCATTCATTTGGATTCCATTATTCGACTTCCTTTTCAAGATGGCAGCATCACTGCACAGTAGGCTGGACATCTGGGACTTCATCATATTGTCCTTTGTGAAAGTGGAGCACAGCAAGTGGTGCTAAAGTACCATGAGAATAATCAAATGCCCGTACCCTAAACCCAGATGACTATTTTTTCACTCTGTTTTAATGTTGCCCATTATGTCTATTGTCTTATCCCCACCAATTGCTCCATCCCCAGAACATAATTAGTGAAAAAGGAACAGTGAATGAATGGACACTAAGAAGCCCTAGCAGTCTGTGAGTTCTGGAAAAAAATAAATCAGGCTTACTGTTGGCTTTTGGTCAATAATCGATTTTTGTAGGGGTGAATATTAAAAACATTAAAAAGTTCACCCTATAATGGATAGTGTTCACACATGTAATGGTTTGATTAATAAAAATAATAGAAGGCAGAAGCAGCTCACATGCATACTTGGTTGGTTAGACAGCTTTTCATAGCGGTTAGCTAATTTCAAGGTTGTGATGCTAATTTGTCCATTTGCTGAAGTTTCTCCTTAAATAATCTAATGGTCTTGGATTTTCATTCCTAAACTACCTTCCTGAGTTCATTACCCAGACTCAGCAAACTGGGTACTGATTCACTCTGTGTATAAGTCTCCCATGTATTTCTTGGAGTATTGTAACTAAATCATTCTTAAAAGTAGCAGGGTTCAAATTGACATTATTCTGTAATAACAGAGTTATGATATAGCCGTCTGGAAGCAAACGGCACTACTTATGACCTGTGAGTCAGTGAAGAAATTAATAAGGAAAAAAAGTGTTTTTTTTTAAAGAATTGAAAATAAAAACAAAAAAAATGACTGACTTAGGGCTGTTTATAGGGAACTATACTGTAACAATATTGGGGGAGTCAGCAGGTGGAAGGAAATTTGGGGAGGGCGAAGGGAAATCTTACAGCTGATGCAAATGTATCAAAAAATAATTTTAAAAACTCAATGAGGCTTCTTCAGTATGACATTACCTCATAGAATCTTAATGTAATTTAATTGAAGGGGTCAATATCTATAAAACTTTCTTTTATTACTATGGTGGTTATTTTTATTCCTGTGCATAACAAAAGCAAAAATAAAAAGTAGGCATCTTTAAACGAAAGAAAGAAAGAAAGAAAGAAAGAAAGAAAGAAAGAAAGAAAGAAAGAAAGAGAGAGAAAAAAGAAAGAAACGTATTTGGCATTTAAATACTTTTCCAAAATGCTACAGTTTGTCAGTGAAAATTAAACTTTGTTCAAAATATCTTGTCTTATGTCAGGGCTCTCTCTGGAGTCATGAAATAAGGAGTAATTTGATTGATTAGAAAAAGGTAAATGCTAAAGTGCTGTTAAGATCATGAAACAGAAATTTATCTTATTAATCTCTTTCATTCTTTTTCATTTCCTAAAAATAAGTTAGAGAAAAATGGAAATACTCTAACAGTATATTTCAAAATAGTGATGAAAACTTAAGTTTTACTGCAAAATATTTGAAATCCATATGTTTAAGAAGTCTTCAAATTCATAAAAATGTATATTCTGAAAAATGAGGCAATGAGTTGAATTTTTATATCTTAGTTATTTAATTTTACAGGCACTTATTAAGTTATGAACGTTGCATTGCAAGAATTTGTAATCAAAATAAACAGTTCAAGTGTTTCTCAGTAAATGAACACTATGGAAAAGTTGTGCACATGCTTTCTCTCTCTCTCTCTCTTTCTCTCTCTCTCTTTCTCTCTCTTTTCTGCTTCTGGGGTAAGGGGGGAGATAAAGGGAGAAGGCCCACTCAGCCTCCCACCCATCCCAGGGTCCCTGATGTGGGGTATGCTCCGAGGGCACTACTCAAGCGGTTTTGATAGTTTAACAGTTCTGAGTTGCTGCCAATCTTGTCATTCCAAGCACGATGAAATCTCTTCAGAATACATGTTGACATAGTCCACCTTAGAGTCTCCGTTTGCCCAGATTTTCATTGCCAACACGTGGCTGGGATGGTTGATTGATTTGTTCTGTTCTCCATCCTCTGTTGTGGTACCAGGTGTCCTCTGCAGGTTCTGATGAACTGCCACATCCTTCACATGTACCTGGATGTGCTGTCCACTACTCTGAGCCACTGAGGAGGCTCAGCTTTGACACAGGCACTCACTCCATGGTCAGACCATGGAACCTGCAGTTCTCTCCATGGCTGGGGTTCTGAGTCCAGCAGTTCAGTTGGAGGGATCCCCAAAGAAACTTCGTCTGAGGTGATCCCAGACCAGATTCTTGTGTGTGCATGCCAGTACAGGGTCCGGCACAGTCAATCGCCCCAATCAGCTTATGCATATGCTGGTGGTTGCAATGTTTGGGTCAGTTCTGTTTTCAGACCTGTCTTCTATACAAACCAATGGGTGCTGCAGTCCAGCCTGATCCTGCCCACCACATACTCAGCCCTCACGCAAACCAGTGGGAGCTGCAGCCTAGTCAGAGCAACCCACAATAACCCCCACCAGGCCTGCCCCCTGCCCTGGTTCCCAGGCTTGCCAGTATGTACAATAAACTGGTTCAGTCTGTTCCACATCTCATTTGTACAATGTCAGTGGGCATTGAAGCCTATTGTGACCCAACTAGACCCACTATCCAGCCCACACACATGCTGGTGGGTGCCGTTCGGTCTAGTCATGCATGCCCCATTCCTGGTTCTCATGCTCACCAGTTAGAGTGGTAACCCAAGAGGGAGGTAGCCACTATTTCCCTATGGGTCCACTTCTACTCCTGGAACATGCAATCTCCAGGCAGTTTTGCAGTTTGACTTGACAGAATTAGCCCCCAGTGCCAGCATCTGCCAGCTGATGCTGCAGCAAAGCCCAACCAACCAACCCACCCTGATTTATGTTTGCATTAGTAGGAACAGTCAGCCCAGCCTGACTTTTCTCTGGTCTAGCTCACATGAGGTCAACAGGTGTTGTAGCTCTGCATGGTCCGGTCTGCCCCCAGCATAACTCATATTCTCCAGTAGGAGTGGTGGTCCAGCAGGGATGTCCTCCACATTCCCACCACCAGCTTTGCCTCCCACCCCCTGGTTCTCAGGTGTGCTGGTTGGGTGCAGCAGCCCATTATGGCATGGCCCACCTTGCCTCGACATTTGCCAGTGGGTGCTGTAGCATGGCCTGGCCAGGCTCACCCCCAATTCCAGCTCATGCTGGTAGGGGTTACAAACAAACCCAGTCCAGCAGGCACCAAGTCCCAGCCCTAATGTGCACTGGAATGTGTTGTGAACGAATTGGGCCCAACCCACATGCTATTCTAGTGCTCAGATTTGCCAGTGGGTAATACGAACTGGTTCAGTCTGGTCCACTCCCAACCTGCGTCAAATGTATGTCTGTGTGTACCATTCCCTGGCCCGGTCTGGGCTGTTCCATATCATGGTTCTTGCACTTACCTGTAGGGATTTATTCATTTTATTGGAAAGGCAAATTGAGAGAGAAGGAAAGACAGAGAGAAAGATGTGCCTGCTGGTTCACTCCCCAGTTGACCACAATTGCCAGGGCTGAGCTGATCTGAAGCCGGGAGCTTCTCTGAAGCAGGTGTAGGGTCTGAGGGCTTTTGGGCCATCCTCAACTGCTTTCTCAAGTCACAAGAAGGAAGCTGGTTGGGAAGTAGGGCAGCCGCGACATGAACCGGTGCCCATGTGGGATCCTGGTGCATGCAAGGTAAGGATTTAATCACTATTCTTTCACGCTGGAACTCCTAAAAAATTTTTTGCACCAAAACAAACCTTATCTTTCAATTCAGTTTTCCACCAGTATTTTAAGTAGTGAATAAAATTTTAATATTATTTATTTAAGCAGCAAACAATACTTATGAATGTAAACCAAAAGCAGCATAGCTTTAAAAAATAATAATTTTCAGGAGGATGCTAAACATAGCATGCTTACTATACCATGGGGTGATATTCAATTTATGTGCTTGCTGGACTGAATCCTCCATGTGCTGGTATATTTGGGGATCATGACAATCCTCAGTTTTTTTCTTAAGGGAAATAAAGTCAACGTGAATCCATATACACAAGTAAAAAGCTAGAAAAGGTCATTCATTCTAGATCCCTACTGAACTTTTGATCGTTGCCACTCTGCATATTGTCATAAGCAGATCAACCGGAATCATCCAGTCATCCCATCCTTCAGCTGGCAGAGTCTGAACTGCCCTGTGATCGCAGTGCTTCCTCTAAAAATGGAGCGTTAGAGTGGACCTTGTGGCTCAACAGGTTTGGCTGCCATTTGGGACGCTCTGCTTCTCATCCAGCTCATGTATCTTGGAAGGCAGCAGATGATGCCCCACAAGCTGTGCTGACTGCTCCTGGAGTTAGTATGGCCAGCCCAGGCAATTGTAAGGATATCTGGTTGGAAGTTCACACTCTCTCCCTCTCTTCCTTTCTCTCTTTCTTTCAAACAGATGAAAAAACAAATACGTTTTTTTGAAAAGCAGAATTAGTTATATCAAGTTGCATCCCTTATCATCAAATGTATAAAATATTTCTCTTTACCCTATATAAAAACAGCTGCAATATCTAGACAATTATTTTCTAGTTCTATGGCCCATTTTAACTGGTGACCCTCTTCTCCCTAAAGTCACATACTTTTTGACTAAAATAAAAGTATATAAAAATGAATATAAATATGCATGTATATATACAAATGTATGCATTGTGTATGTTTATACAGGAAGACAGGAAGTGGTATGCATTCCCACTCGCAGTATCAGAATTGATTATAAGGAAGAGAATGATAAAAGAGAGTTCAAAAAAATGAAAAATTATTTCCTGTCACTTTTTTGATTAAATGTTTCAAGTTTTTATTTTGCATCTTAAAAGACAAAAAGCAAAGAAGGAGGCAGGTAAGGTCAGCCAGGGATGCGTAGCAGCACATCACTGCTTTAAAGCATGATCCATTTTGCACTTTCATTTTCATGTTATAATTTCTGCTCCTTTTCATTGTGAGCTCTTACAGAAAATGACTTCTAATACATGCAGCACTTTGGCTCTTATGGAGATGCTTGCTATTATACATTATAGGTCCGACTATTCTGCATTTTATCTTCTGTGACTTCCTTTTAACGACAGAGCATTGTGAGGAAGTGAGCACATGTCTGCATGTTTCAGGAGAATATATTGGGATTGTTCAAAGCTACTGTGGAAGGCAAGTAGGCTTGGACCAGATGAGTGATGTTTCTCACGGCAATTTTGAAAGAGCCAGTGGCTGTTAGGGAAAAAGCTTAGAGAGGGTTTTCTGTCATGCAGGAATAGAGTGGCTTTCCCTTTGTCCTGCCATCCAGCTGCCTGGAGGGCAGATAACAGTGGTCAGAGATAGCCCCATTATCCAAATGGAAGCAATAGCCCTGCTGTTCATCTGCTATTCCCAGCACACAGAAGGACCTCTCATTTGCCTCGCTAATTCTCCATCGTCCTCCTCAGGTTTATCAAAAGAATTGCTAGTTATAATATACACACATTACCATTCTATTCCACTCTATTCTCCAGGCAGTTATAAACGCACACAAAGCATCTCGTTACTGCGTGATCTACACAACAAACTAAAAAATACCTCTAAATGATGTGTAATTGTCTTTTCAGGATATTCACCGCTCTGCCGCCTGGCATCTCTGGATTTGGATATTATTTTCAGCAGGATATCTGTTTTGCTCTCTGACACCATTTTTTTCTGCCCTTGAGGAGACAGCTTTTCTTTTAAGCCGCAAAATATTAAATGAGCTCTGTATTTCAGAGGCACCCCTTCCATATTTAAATTTTAGTTCGACACTTGACTTACCTGAGCAATCAAGTTTCATAGGAATTAAAGTTTAACATTTGTAAAAGTGAAAGTTAGCAATTGTTCTAGCTCTTGTGTCTTTCTAATTAAAATAATCACAGTTTTTTGGAATGGAAAGTTATCAGGGCCCCTCAGCCCAAGTTACAGGCAATATGATGTGGCCAGTGAGAGAAATGAGCTGTTTAAAAGAAAAGAATATTTGACAGGGGTGAAATGATGACTTCAGAGGTTTATTATTATTATTATTGGAATCAAAGTGGTTGCAATAAGATGGAGAAATATTTATGGACAATGAGGGCTATTACTACATTTTTGTGACAAAATTGGAAAGCAGGTTCGAAAACTACTTACTTAATAATCAAGCTGCTCAAGTAACCCAGTTTTCTAACAAAGCAACACACTCAGACACACCCCTGGAAAATGGGCACAGTTCAATGTGTGCGGAAGTCGATGCTGTGGCTGTGAGGTGAGTCCCATTGGCAGCAGCTGAATGCCAAATCAGAGTGCTGGTTCAAAAGTGGTCGCCTGCATTTCCCATTCAACTTCCTACTAATATGCCAAGAAAGGCAGCAGATGGGCCCTCTTGCAGGAAACCTGGCTGAGTTTCAAAAGTAAATGGGAAGATGAAAGATTCATTCTCTCTCTCTCTCTGTCTTCCCAATAAATAAATATCACAAATCTTAGCAAAAACCAACTGAGGAGTTTGAAAGGAGCTAAGCCAGAGAAGGATTCAACAGGCTCTTTGCTCAGTGATTTGTCCCCATCAGTTCATTTCACTTGCAGCATTTCAATATAACAAATTTATGGATTTTTTAAAAATAAAATTTTGGCTTAACAGTTTAGAGTAACTTTTTATAGTGCTGAAGGCTAACAAGTAAACAAGCAGAATGGCCTAGTGAAGTGAAAGAGAATAGAGGCAGCATGCTGAAGGACTGCGAAACACAAGATCTTTAAAAGTGGTCTGCTATGCAAATGAATTCCTGATTTTACAGTTCATTTGAAAGTCACTTACTCTACTTTTTAAAGATTTACTTTTTTATAGGCAGATTTACATAGAGAAGGAAAATCAGAGCGAGATCTTCCATCAACTGGTTTATTCTGCAAAATGGTCCCAATGGCTGGAGCTCAGCTGATCCAAAGCCAGGAGGCAGAGCCGCCTCCAGGTCTCCCATGTAGGTACAGGGGCTCCAAGGCTGGAGCTGTCCTCCTCTGCTTGCCAGTCCCTAAGCAGGGAGCTGCGCTGGAAGTAGAGCTGCAGGGACCAGGACTGGCACCCACATGAGATGCAAATACTGCAAGTGAAGGGTTAGCCTGTTGAGCGACCCCCGAGTCCCTTAAATTGGCCATAACCAAACATCTGTCACCGCCATTTCAATGGCAGGTCTCTTTCAAATGTCACCAATGGCCTCTGTTTGGATCATGCCCATGACAAATATTCTGCCTTTTTTTGTAAATCAAAATCATTAACATAGTTGATCACTCCCTACTTCTGGATAAGCTTTTTTTTTTTTTAAGATTTTATTATTATTGGAAAGCCGATATACAGAGAGGAGGAGAGACAGAGAGGAAGATCTTCCATCCGATGTTTCACTCCCCAAGTGAGCCGCAACAGGCTGGTATGCGCCAATCCGAAGCCGGGACCAGGAAACTCTTCCAGGTCTTCCAGGAAACACGCGGGTGCAGTGTCCCAAAGCTTTGGGCCATCCTCGACTGCATTCCCAGGCCACAGGCAGGGAGCTGGATGGGAAGTGGTGCTGCCGGGACTAGAACCAGCGCCCATATGGGACCCCGGAGCTTTCAAGGTGAGGACTTTAGCCGCCAGGCCACACCGCCGGGCCCCTGGATAAGCTTTTTTAATGTGAAACAGATTTAAGGACACCTGTGAACTTCACTGTTCACACATTATTAGCTTCCTTTGCTCAATATTCTTCCTCATCGTCATTTTTAAGGAGTTATCTATCTTTATTGGAAAGTCAGATATACAAAGAGGAAGAGAGACACAGAGGAACATCTTCCATTGGATGGTTCATTCTCCAAGAGCCTGCAATGATTGGAGCTGAGCCAATTCGAAAGCAGGAACCCAGAGCTTCATCTAGGTCTGCCATGCAGGTGCAGGGTCCCAAGGTTTTGGGTCATCCTCGGCTGCTTTCCCAGGCCACAAGAGGGAGCTGTATGGGAAGTGCGGCTTCCAGGATTAGAACTGGTGCCCATATGGGATCCTGACACATGCAAGAAGAGGACTTTAGCCACTAGGCTATCATGCCGGGCCCCTCATCATCATTTAATAGTGAAATTTACCTTGAATTCTGAATTCTGAATTTACCTTGAAATCTGAATTCTGTCTCATAAACTCCAAACTCACACATTAGCCTCGTAGTTACCTCACCCCTTTCCTGTATAATGTAACCTCTCAAGTTCAGTATGATGCAAAGGAACATTCAATCTTTCCAAAATCTTATGTATCATTGTATATTCTCCTTAAAATTACTGAAAGTACTGGCCTCCTGATTCTTCTGTTTCAACCAGAGTGCCACTGTGTTTTATGAATTTTGCCCTTCATACCCCACATCATCTGTTAGAAATCTTGTTTCAAAACAATTTTGGAATTCAACCTCTTGTCCTTAAGAAATTACTGCAGATTATAAGAGCAGGGAAAGAGATATTTTGGCTGCATGCATTTTCTATGAAGAAAATCAGATTTCAACTGATTACTAACAGTATGATATTTGGTATTTGCCTAGCCCTGCATGCACAAAGGAATTGATAAATAAGAGTGGGTTATGCTTTATCAATTTTGAACTGAAGTCGTTACTCACAGCAGGCAGGTACTTTGATTGGATGTCACACATAATCAAGGGCCTTTTAATACTCACCCCATTCACTGGGACATGCAGCTCGATGACTATCTCCAACTCTGATCAATCAGGTGAACATCTCCTTGTTCGTCAGTGAGTAGCTAGGAAGGAAACAGAAATATGTAGAAATCCATCAATAGAGAAGTGTGCCCCTCCCCTATTATCTCTATCAATTTTCCTTGAAATCAGGATGAGCAAAATTGAACACATTCATCTTCCTTTCAGTTCATCCTGCAAAACACAACCTTCTCCTTTCCGCCCCTTCCCTTGAGTACCATAGCCCAAGGACCCAAATGACAAATGGGCTTCATCTTGCATTCTCACATTACCTCACTAATCACGTATTCAAGTCTCAGGTGCTGCATACATTTCCCTTGTCACCATAGAAAATCAACAGGAAAAACAAAACAAAAAAAAGTTTCAAACACAGAGTTGGAAAAATTTTCAGGAAGCGTGGATATCCTCACGCAACCGTTCAGAGGTAACCATTATTGTATTTTCTTGGTTTATCTTATTTAAATAAATTGAATCATAAAATAGATTTTATTTTGCACACAGCTTCACTAGGAAAAAAAAATTAATACGATCCATACAAATCAAGTGCAGCTCTGGGTTAGAATTTCTCATTGCTTTACACCATTATCTAATTAAATGAATTTGCTTTCACTCCATGTATTTATTCTTCCTGGATATTTAATTTATCTGTAGTCTTCGGTGCTTTTGAATAGTACTGCAATGAACATTTTAAACACACATATAGATTTCTGTTTAGACTATACAGGATGTCAATTACAAAACACATTCATGCTCAATTTTGTGATATAACAGTTTTCGAAAATGTTATATCTTCATGTTCTCATTAGATTTATATGCAAAATTCAGTTAAGTTGCACTGATCCAAGAAATT
Organism: Ochotona princeps; assembly: GCF_030435755.1. Taxonomy (NCBI): domain Eukaryota; kingdom Metazoa; phylum Chordata; class Mammalia; order Lagomorpha; family Ochotonidae; genus Ochotona; species Ochotona princeps. The sequence goes on from NC_080837.1 coordinate 50,833,537, forward strand.
TATTATAGTAAATGTTTACAATATTAAGAAAGTTTAGGAGACCAGCACTGTGGTGTAGCAGATTAAGTGTCTGCCTTTGGAACCAGGATCCCATCTGCATACTGACTCAAGTCCCACTGTTCCACTTCCAATTTAGCTGTTAACAGTTCACTAATTTTATTAGGTTTCAGGAATGTATTGAACAGAAAAAAAAGAATACTGAACTGTCTTCTTTTTTTTTTTTTTTTTAAAAAAAGGGTTTTATTCATTTATCTGAAAAAGTTGTAGAGAGAGGTAAAGACATGGAGATCAGTCACCTGCTGGTGTACTCCCAACAAGGCCTCAAGGATCAGGACTGGGCCAAGCTAAAGCCCGGAGCTGCAGCCATGTCCGCCACATCCCTGTGCCATCCTCTCCTGCCTCTCCCAAGTCATCCTCAGGAAGCTCCCTGCAAGGGCAGCCCGGACACACCCAGCACCCACAAGGCTAGCACTGCTCTTCACGTCCATGGGAAATGCTTCATCACAAAGAGCAATGTGAGTCCCTTTCTAATTGGTACTTTTTGAATCATTTTTGACCAGATTTAATAAGTCCCTTTCAATTACAAGATAAATCAGAGATAGTTCTGTTATTTCTATTAAAGAAATCTTAATTACCTGAAATATGTTTCCATTTTAAATATTCCATATTTAAATTCCCACATTTGAAATCCTAACATTAAATATGCTAGCATTTAGTGTGTAAATATGCAAAATGTTCTTATGCTATTTGAAATGTTTTTTAACAAATAAATGTTAATGGTAAATATTTCAAATATTTAATAACAAATATTTAGAATTATTATTCACCCCCTTTTCATTAGTGTTTTGAATGATCTGATTATTTTCCAAATGTTAAAAAAGCATTTTTCATAAAATAAATCTCACTGTGTATATATATTCATTTATATATTATATCATATTATATTGGTTACATTATATTTGTATATATTCTATCATATTTATATTGTAGCATATTTATTTATATTATATTATTATATTCATTTTTTTATATCTCCCTTAGGAATTTCATGATGTGTGCAGGGATATTTATCACCTTTAAACTTGCCTGTTTGCACCACTTTTATCAGTTCAAATTACAGGATTATGCTGTCTTCATGAAATAAGGTAAATTGCTACTTTCTCTTTCAATTCTTTAATAAAACTATACATTTGCTACTATTACAATAGCTGAGAAAAGCAAGAGAAATGATCTCATCAGGAAATTAGGTTCTCTGGGGTGTTCTGAAAAACCAAAAACATACAGATTGGATTCAGTGTTATTCTATTTCTTCTAGTGTCAGTTTTACTAATTCTGTTTTTTCAGGGACTTTGCCCATCTTACCCACATTACAAGATGGATTTGCATTGATGGGGGAAGGGTTTGGGGTGAAGGGGGGGGAATCCCAGTACCTATGAAATTGTGTCATGTAATGCAATGTAATTAATGAATAAATGAATATTAAAGAAAAAAAAATAAAATAGTTTTTTGTTTTTGCCTTTGAAACCTTAACATTTTCAGATACTGTTAATTTATGCCATCTATTTTCTTGATGGGTTATGGTAGAGATTCATTAAATAAGTTAGTCTTTTCAAACAAATAACATTTGCCACCTTGTGTTTCATTTCTTACTCTATGCAACACTTTATTAATAGCTATTTCTGTTCTTCTATCTATAACTTTATTTTAGCTATGTGAGCTCAAAAAAGTAAGTGTTATTTTTAAATAATTAGTAACTGGAAAACAAATTTGAACAATTCTATTTACTTAATGTATTGATGTTAACTTTATGGGCTAACATATGCTTTATTTTTTCTATTGACTATAATGTACCACAAATGGTAACTAAATTTGAATTACCTGAATGCTTTTAATCCTTACAGATTATTTTCTGTTGTTCTTCTATTTGTTAGTATAAAATTGGATTAAGAAAAACAAAATATGCATATTCCTCATTTTTATTCTCTTTATCTTAGCCACACAGATGTTATTTTCAATAAACGTAGATGCTGGACTCTAAGCTTGGTAGATGCTTGCAATGAAAGAATCTCAACTGAACTTGAACTATGGTTATGCAACAAGGTGGAGGAATCCACCATGGGGGAAGGGTGTGGGGAGGGGTGGGGGGAATCCCAGTATCTATAAAACTGTGTCACATAATGCAATGTAATTGATAAAAAAAGAATTATTATATGACAGGAGCTCAAAAAAATGGTGGGATATTGAAATTAAAAGTTAACTTTAGTTTTATCCAAAAATATTAACATCCATGCATAGGCTTTTTAAAAAATTACATGAACTTGTTAAATAACCTTGCATACATTGGAAAATCACATCCCGCGGAACTTTTAGAATTTAGTTGTTCTACTTAAATTTTTAAACTCATCTCCTTCCAACATTATAGTCATTTAATGCTAGTCATACCATAGTGGGAGCAATTCGCCAGATTCCATTATTACTTCAAAATTTGACTTCTCACATGCAATGGGACTCATATTTTCTTCCTGTAATAACTCTTCCAGTTGGCTTGATGAATTACTACTTATGTTCCACAAGACTTGAATTTCAATCTGTTAAAATGGTTATTGACTCTGTCTTATGTAGTTCCCACCCAATCTCTCAAATCACCTGGGCTGCTGTTTTTTGCTTTCCCACTTAGCAGTTATTCTGAACATTTCTTGCAGTACCCACTACACTGTGATTGCTTAGGCATTAATTCTATTTGCAACTATGCAGGCCTCTCAAAGGAAAATATTTATATTTGTTTACCACTTAAATAATATGTATTTATAACATATCTTTGGACGCTATAAATGCTTTTAAAGAAATCAAGGGAGATTTCTCAATGTGTTTTATGCATAAGCTCCCTAAAAGGACAAGAAAAAGCAGTATAATTCTTAATGTCAGAACCATTCAAGATAACGGTAGTCATTTGTGTTTATAAGATTTCTTTTCTCACACTCAATGCAGTTTCGCAACATGTCATCATCCCATATGCGTTGGTACTGTCCTTTCTTCATAAACACAGATGTGAAGTGTAATCCTTTCTCTTATTTTATAATATGTACAAAGGCATAGAAAACATGTTAGTAGAGAATAGTTGAGTATTAAGCTTTACTGAATATCTATTAAAAAAACCACTTAAACAAGCAAATAAATTAAAAAGAATGTTTGGGCATCTCTTTTAAAAGAAACAACCAATTTCCTTCAATTTTACAACATAGATGCCTGTCACTTAGGGCTTTCAATCTTTTTCCCACTCTTCTCTGAATCTTTTTTACCTCAAGAAGAAAACAATCTCATATTTAATTTTATTTTTGAATTTACAATGTGGCCTAAAAATGTGCCACAAAGTATTTATTCTTCACTGGTATTGTTCCAGGTCAGTTCTCACCCATTCTAGTTCAATCAGTACTACGATCCGTGGAAAAAAGTTTATTAGCTGTTCATATTAAACTGCACACTTGTATGTATATTCTTTTTAATTACTATGAAAACATTCATATTCCAGTATACTTTCTCATAATACCCTTTCACAGTACAAAGGTATTTGAGGTAAAAACAGTTCCAACCACTATATCCAAAATCACACATTTCGTTAAAAAAAAAAAAAAAATGTAGAGCAGAAATTTGAATCCCAGTACAAGCTACAACGTCTGGATTACTTTTATGACTTTACTATCCTATTTTCCTAGAGCCCAAAGATGTTTCCTTCTGACTCTCCTTTCTACCAGTGTTATGCCCCAATAAGTTGTGCAGAGGAACAATATAAACATACCCGAGAAAGGTGCAGTAAGCTGGAGTGTGGAAGAAGGGCAACTCCATGAATTTAACAGTGATAGCCCCAGGAATGCGGCTGCCATTGTGACACATGTGCCAGCTACCGGCCTGAGTTAATCTATATATGTGGCAGATGTACCAGCTACTTGCATTAAACATGCCAAATAGCGTTGGTAGATGGAATTAGAACTAACACGAAGAAGTGCAATGCCTGGAAAACTGATGGGAGACTGTTATAAGACATCACGCAGTTCCTTGCAAGATTTCTTTTTTTGTAATTGATCCAAAGCTTTGATTTATACACTGATAACTTCAGTTAAAAAATATGTAAAAATTAGCCTTTAAGTAATCAAAGACTGTATCGCTGTTGAGAGACACAGAGAAATATTTATATCATTAAGAATTCTGAGTAGGGTTTATTAGAAGACTTTGCTTTACACTCATTTTCCTTAATCTAATTGAGTACTTTTGTTGTGCAAATGAATGCGAGTCACTTTGGTTACATGCAAACCAAATATTAGGTATTAGACTGCCACGACTGTCAATTTTGACTTTAATTGAAATGTCTACATAATAATTGTTCAAGGTCAGAGTCCTTGCATAGCACACTAACCCTGACCTGTGATGGCAGCATCACCTGTGGGTTTTGGTTGAGTCTTGGCTGCTCCACTTCCAGGCAGCTGCCTGTTAATGGATTTAGAAACGTGCAGAGAGTGCCCTAAGTCCTTGGGTCTCCGCATTAATGTGGGACACACAGAAGGAAGATCCGGGCTCCTGGATTCAGACCAAACCAGCTCTTAGTCATTTGCTAAGTAAATCAGCAGTTGAAAAATCTCTCTCATTGCTTCTCCCATTCCATACTCTTCTTATACTTCAGAATGTCTATAGATCTGTGACTAAACTGTGACTTACAATTTCCCACTTTTCAGATGTACAACTGGTACAGTCCTCTCATCCCTGTCCCATAACTGTATGCTGACGGACAGCATTTGATTTACCCCTTTACTAGGAAGAGCTTCAGATGTAGAAAGCCTGCAGCTCTTGATCCTCTTCAATACCTGGAATAATATAAATAGTGTGATCTTGTACTTCGATCTCAATTCTGTGATGGTGTAAGATATTTGATTCTTGACAGAGACTAAAATACTTAGAATACAGAAATGTGACAGGTTATTTACACTCCAAATTAGCCAATGGGATAACGTTCACTTCAAATAGATAGTTATTTTTCCTATGACTGCAATTTGTTTTCCTGGGCTCAGAGGGACCGTGCTCTCTGAACCAGTGGACTATATTGGAAATGGTTGAATGATTCTTTCAGGACAATCACTCTTGGAACCCAGCCCTCATGTTCTGAGAATCAAAGCTACATGACATGGTCACTTGTATGCACAGATGCCAGCCTGTCCCAATCACTCCTATGCTTGTGAGTCATTTGCATTCCCCTGGACTCCAGCCCGAGCTGATATTATACAAAAGGCAAGAAATCAGATCAAGCTAGTCAGCACACAGTGTACTTAGTGAAAACACAATAGTCACTTTTTAAAGCTATGTTTTGGGGTGGTTTATTTTGTTGTGATAATCGAAATATTTTACAGTGCAGCCCCATAGTATACTTATTCTTACTATTATGGTTGTAACATAAATAAGCTTTAAGGATATTCTGCTTAATGTACATTTACCCTATTGACATGATATGTAATACAATCAATACTTTGCAAACTGTATAATTCAACAATCCATAATTATGTACATGCATTATTTCCCAAAGGATGATTATTTGCTAATCATCCAAAAGGAAGTAAGAAAATGAAAAAATAATAATGGGTAAGAAATACAAACATTCATTATTAAAACAGAATACTAATTCGTTTTCAGTGCAGAAAATTGTGAGACAATATTTACTCAGGTTTCTTTGACTCTTTCTCAACTTAATTCATATGAAGATTTCTCTACATGTTAGAACTGTTTCTCTACTACCTTACTTCACAATTTGTAATGATAGCCTTCTATTCCAAGTTAAGGTAGATGTATCGGGTAAGTCCTCGGTAGATCAGTTCAAGGGTATTAAATTATCCTTTCCTACATGTAAATATATCTTTCTTTATGTGGCCCCATAAAGGAAAAGTCATATAGGTATTTTTCCCTTCTTCCAATTTTAATTTTCCAAGGTGTTAATGGTAGTTTCAAAGATAGTATGAAGGGCCACGAGTGGTAGCCTAGTGGCTAAAGTCCCTACTTTGCATGGGCCAGGATCACATATGGGCACCGGTTCTAATCTTGGCGGCCCTGCTTCCCACTCAGCTCCCTGCTCGTGGCCTGGGAAAGCAGTCGAGGACAACCCAAAGCCTTGGGACCCTACATACACGTCGGAAACCCAAAAGAGGCTCCGGGTTTCTAGCTTCGGATTGGCTTAGCACCGGCTATTGCAGCCACTTGGGGAGTGAACCATCGGACAGATGATCTTCCTCTCTGTCTCTCCTCTCCGTATATCTGATTTGCAATAAAAATAAATAAATCTTGAAAAGCACTAAAAAAATCACAATAAATTATTATTTTAAAAAGTATTAAACACATTAGAAAAAGTGTTATTAGAAAGGCTTTTGATGCTTCTTCATGATGTTGTTTTCAAACAAACTGTTGCTCAACCTTGAAAGCACTGTAAGTAACCTAAAATAGTTTTAATAAATCAATGCTTAGGGCATAGTTCAGCCCATTTAAATGCACTACTTTGAGAGAGACTGCACACGTACATGTTTTTAAGACTTGCCCTAGTATAACTTCCATGCATAGGCAACAGGGGGAACAACTATCCAAAGTCTCTGCCTTTTGCTGTCACACGCACAGTAATTTAAAACCAAGGGAGCATGTTCTAATTACCATTAAGTTAATGATCTCAGGAATGATATATGGAGCATATTTACTACAAAAAGCATGTGCAAAGATTCTTTTCTTTAGAAACGACTTTCAGGAGAGTTTGCCCCTCCCAAACCCAATCATAAAAGTACAATTGTTGAAGAAACATATTGACTTAAAGGGGCCAGCACCGTGGAGGGCTGGTTTGGGGTCTTAGTGGCTCCACTTCTGATCTGGCTCCCTGCTAACATGTGCAGGAAAGCAGTGGAAGATGGCTCAAGTACTTGGGCCCTCACACCAGGATGAGATTCCTGATTCCCGTTCTGGCTATTATGGCCATTTGGGGAGTGAATCGGTAAGCTGAAAGAGCTATGTTTCTTCCAGCTGTCCTTTCATCTTCCTCTCTCTATTGCTTTACATTTTAAATAAATAAAGACGAGTTTAAAAAAATTAAAACAACTGTGAATGAGCAAGGTAAAGTTTAATACTTGACTACTGTAGTATATATTTTCGTGGAATTTAAATTCCTCAGTGTTTAAAATACAGATGCTTGCCTAAAAAAATGTAATAAATTTAGAAACACCAGGCGACAAGATCACAAATGAAAGCCAAAGCAATCATTTACATCACTAAGATCAGGAAAAAGTATGCATCACATTAATGGTGAGAAAGACGTGAACAGCCCAGGATGCCTTGCACCAAACAATACACAGCAGTAAGTCCTTCACTCTTGTGTGACTGAGGAGGTAACTTGTGCATGTCTAATCTTATTTTCACCTCATGCCCAGACCAGTGCAACATACATCAGTATGCTATTGTTTACATGGTAAGTACTTCATGCACCTTTATTATTCCCCGGAATAGTCACTCAAAAAGAATAAGAAAAGCATTTCTGAAAGCTGACTGAACGGGTTTTTGTTGTTTGTTTGTTTGCTTGTTTGTTTTGACCAGGAATTGATCCGTTACAAATCCTATGTTTTTCCTGCCAGCTAGTCACGCCTGGCTGATAATGCATGCTTATCCCTCCAAAAGAAATTGACTAGAAAAAAACTAAATGTTTTAAGCAAAACATTTGACAGAGCCCACTGTTAAGTAAATATATTAGATTCCCTAGTGCTTTCCTAACAATGTGCCACATGTTGCGTAGTTGAAGAAACAGAAATACATTGTCACACGCGTTCAGAAGTCAGAAATCTAAGCCCTAGGTGTTGACAGATTTGATTTCTTCTGAGGGTTGAGAAAAAGAATCAGTTCCATGGCGCTCTTCTAGTCTCCAATGATGGCACACAAGGATTCCTGCCTTAATGTTTACATTCATTCTTCCTGTGTGTATGTCTGTGTCTAAATTATCATTCATAAAGAAAAAACGTAGATACAATATTGGATTGAGGATATCCTTCATCAATATTGCCTCTTTGTAACTTGACTAATGATATTTGCAACAACCCTATTTCCTATTTCTGAAGTATTAGTGATCAGAATTTTAATATATGACTAGTTAGGAAAACACAACTAAATCCATAGTGGTACCATACAAAGGTTTGAAAAATCCTAATGTATTCAGTAAGTTTATAAATCTGATAAATTCTTTAATGTTAAAAATTAAACATTTTCTTACATCATAACCATGGCTTCCTTCACTTGCATTTTATTAAAATAAATCAGAAAGATATGGTATATAGTTCAAATGAGAAACAATGCTAAAACAAGTTGTTTACTGACTCACAACAAATAATGAGGTCAAACAGTAAAGCAAAAGCACTGTTAAACTGCAATTAGAAAATAATTTACCTTAACCTTCCAATAGCAGAGATATATGAGCAGTTTGTTGTTCTGTACAATACTAGAATTTTATAGGCAAGTAAAGAAAGTAAATTTTAAAAGATTTGATATGACATAGAATATCAAAGCTTTGGAAAGGATTACCCAATGTGATTATTTTTAGTAGTCATCTTTTTTTAAAAAGTTCAGTTTAAAACAACTAAAAGTAAACATATTCATTTAATAAAAGCCTCTACTAGGAAACAATGAAGACATGAAATATCTGAAAAGCTAATGGAAAATGAAACTAAAAGATAAGTGCATTTTTGTACAAAATAATTTGAAATTCATTCGTAGCTTTCTTACATTATGCGTTTTCCACGAACTCTTTGAAGACCCTTTGTGTATCGTCAGGTATAACTTTTCAATATCCATGACACATTGGTGCTTTTCCATTTAGCTTTGAAGTTATTTGGGGAAAAAACTTAAGAGCATCCACTCACCCACCCACCCAACCATAACCAGAATTAATTTTGATGTAGTCTTACTATCTTACTTCCTAACCATGCTTCATCAAAGCAATCCAATTATCTTGCGTTTTCTTATTTTTATGGATATCATTATGATGCCCTTTGCTTGAGGCTTTGCGGCTCAGGTAAGCTCTACAACTCAGATAAGCTCTACAACTCAGATATGTGCATCAATTAACTGAACTTAGTTTATGTTATCAAATGAGGTTAGCAAACTTCCATTTTCCTAGCAACTGACATTCAGTATTAGTAATATTGGCTGTAGGCATACAGTTGTGAAAAGCAATACTTAACACTTACGTGAGACTAGTCAATTTCTTAAAATGACAACAACAAAACTACTTGAGACTGATGAATTTTCAACACCATTTCAAAATTGTTTTTAAAAATATAACCTTCCCTGCTCCAGCCTGACTCCCTTCACTGTTTCCCGTGAGGACTTATGTTCTAACCACCTAGCCTCAAAATTTATGAAGTTATATACTTTTAAAAAACAAATTTGGGAAACTTCTTTTCCTTTCATTCTAGTGGGAAAATACTCCCATTGATTAATTTATGCCTTTAAAAGCTTTCTGAGTTCTATTATCACTTTAATCCTAGAAACATGTGCATGTTTTCATTTTTATTCCAGCATATTAATTTACTGTGCAGTTTGGGGTTACTTCATAACCAAATATTGTATCTTTACAAATTCCTTGGTCATGGGAGCATTCATTTCATTTTCTTGCTATTTATATTTGCTTTTCATTTTGAGAAAGAAAAGGTGCCTGAACATGTGTTTTTAAAGATTTACGTATTTAAAAGATGAGTGGGAAAGAGGAACAGAGACGGGTGAACAGAAATGTCTTCCTTATGCTATTTCACTCCTCAAAAGTTCCCAAAAGGCAAGAGTAAGCTGAGTGACGCCAGGCGCCGAGCACTTTACACGGGTCACCCACATGGCATCTGCCGCCTCCCACACACACTAACAACACACTGAATCAGAAACACAGGCTAGGCTAACTGGCAGTCGTTTAAGTGACGCAGGTTGCACATCTCCAAGTGGAAGCTGAGCTCACTGTGCCACAATGCCTCCCCTCTGTTCTGTTTGTTTGTTTCACTTACATCAACTTTTCCTGAAATCTGAGAAGCACAGGAAGCGATTTTCCCTGATTGAGACAATGTTTATAAATTCATGAAGCCAACGCATTAATTTATCAATCAGATAGATAGCCTATACTTTTCTATGTTACTGAGTGAAGTTTCTCAGAACGCAGCAAAGGAAAGTGAAAGAATGCCAGAATACATACATGATACACAGTCAACTTGAATTTCAGACAGATAATGAGTATGTTAGAGGGTGTAGTATATCTCAAACATTTTTATGTTTGCATATTTGATAGAAATATAAGAGGCATGAAAAAAACCTACTTACAAATATTTTTAATAACCTCATTGAATGGGTGGGAAAAATGCTTAACTGTAAATTCAGAAATTCAACAGATTCACCAGATTCAATGGAAAAGATACTACATGTAAGCACTGTGCTCTAGTTAGAAAAACTGTTTTCCATGTAGTTATTGGTCAACAATTCTGATAGCACTGCGCAAGTATATTGGAACTGATCAATAAAGTAGTTAAATTGGGTGGTGAGAGACAGGTTTCTTATTTTCAGAGTGGAGATTGCCAATAAGGTGAGTAGGCTAGAAATGTTGATGTGCTGCTATATTTAAGTTTAAGATATCAGTAAAAACTCAAGTTCGGATACAAATGCATGCATCAAGAAATACTCAGATATGTATGTGCAGCATGTACGCACACACATATTTTTCTATGTTAGGCAATGGAGCTTCATAATACGGGATATCTCCATAGAGAGAGTCTATGTATCTCTTAGTTCTTCATTTATGATAAATTCTGAGGATAAAAGAGATCATGGAGAAATCACTGATCAATGATTTTAGCACTTGGGAAACAAATATAGATGTCTCTGGAACATTTTCAAATGCATGAAATAAGGAAATGCCAAACACAGAGAAACACACAAACACATAAAAGGTCATATGATTAAGGAACATAGGAGACAACTGAAAATATTCATGGTGACTCAAACATAATATTAGAATATAATCTGAAATATTTTTTAAAATCCAGAAATACACAATAAGAGATAGAATAAATAAATGGGAAAGACGGTTCTTTCATGCAGGAAATTACAAGCAATTCTAATTTTTTTTGTAACAGTTCTAAGGGTTAGACGTCTCAATAGGGCTACATTACTTTCAGAGATCTTGGGTGTCAATCATTTTCTATGACTTTTGGAGCTTCTAGGCTCATATTGCCCCTTTTCGTCAGCAATACAAGCAATGCTGCATTGCCAGCCTTTTTGATCAGTGCATTAGGCTACATACTGCAATGCCAGCAAAGCATATCAGAGCAGCAGCATGAGTCCCAGTTGCTCTACTTATCCAGTTCTCTGTTAAAGTGTCCACAAAAATCACTGGAGGATGGTCCGAGTGTTTGGGTACCTGATATCCATGTGGGAGACTGGGATGGAGTTCCTGTCTCCTGACCCCTGGCTTCAGCTAGGCCTTTTGTGGCTGTTTGGGGAGTAAATCAATGGATAAAATCTCTCTCCATCTCTCTCTGTCTTTCCAACTACCTCTCAAAACAAAACAAAAACAAAAAACAAAACACTTTTTACGGAATCTAGCAACATTACACTTAAATACACATCTGTCCATCATAACATTTCTTTTCCTAAACCTACACTTTAAGGACCCTTGAAATGAATCTATTGCAACTGCATAATCCAAGATGATCTTTCTAATCTGAAGTTAACAAATTAGCAAGCGTAGTTCCCTATGAACTTCAGTGACTCCAACTGTGTTAAAGCATATGAATGGATTCTGGTGATGAGGGCATATCTGTGGATGGGATACCTTATTGTACCTAACGTGCCTCGGGCAGTGAAGCAGGACTTCACACTACTTAAGGGCATAGTGACTTCGTTCACAACAACATACCATGAAAACGAGTGTGAAGAATGATTTTACTGTTGGTGCCTGCTTTCTGATCATCATCAGATGCATCATATTGGTAGTGTCACTGAATTGATGTGGTATAAATTAGATTTTATCCCTGTGACATTCTCCCAATACACAATCTCATTTTAATCATAAGAATAAAGTGAGACAAATCCCAACAGTAGCATGTGCTACAAATTACCTAATCAAAACTATTCAATGATAATAAAGTAAAAAAATGAAAATATAAAAATTATCATATCCAAGAGGAATCTAAGGAGGTATAATGAGTACATAGTAGTGTGGCTGAAATTCTGGAGTGGAAAAATGCAATCAGGAAAAAAATTTTTTAAAAATCTGAGTTAATTTTGAACACTAGGCAACAGAATATTTTAATACAAGTTCATTATTATAACATATGAGCCATATTAATATAGGATGTAAACAACTGGACAAAGTTGATATGGTTATTGTGAACTCTCTGCATTAGCTTCATAATTTTTCCTAAATCCAAGTTTACAAAAATGTAAAAGATACAAACAACACTAGCATCATAAGTATCATAGTATTAGACTCAAGAGAGATACTTAATTCTATCTAAAAAGTTGTTAACTATAATTTTTCCAGCATAGTTAGCTAATAATGAGAATACTATGGGACAGTTATTACACTACAGGTAGAAAGAAGGCCTAGGTGACATAATGCATAGCAAACAATTGAGCTAATGGAAAAATGGGAAAAATTGCACAATGGAATGACTCAATGAGTTTGTTTAGCGATATGCAAAAGAGTACCAGGTAACATAGCCATATAGGAGCTAGTATCAAGGATTTACATAAAGTTTTTTCAGGGAAGACAACTTCCAATTGAATAATTTTAAATAATACAGCCTCCTTAACATGCTCCTACTTTGTTTAATCCTAAATCTATCCCATTACAATTAAAGCCATTTTTACTTGGTTCTTCTTCAAATCATGAGTCATTTCAGGATACTGGATTTTTCTTTTCTTCCTTTTTTTTTTTTTTTTTTACCTTCCTCATTATTAATGGTTAGACAACTAGCCCAGCTGAACAAGCTTCAACAGCAAGCCTGGAATTGCCTGCTTGTTTCAAACACAAACTTATTTGTTATCTACACCTTTAAGAAAAATTTTACAGATCCTGCACTAGAATCATTTTCTCCTTTATAAAAATCAAAACAAAAACAAAAAAAAGAAAATGGTAATCAAATGCATGTGAATTGTATTAAAATGTTAATATCTTTATTAATACAGAAATATTTCATCCACATTGGGTTATCTTTATTTATTGAGATAAAGCATATTTATCTTCCATGTTTATTTTCCCATACTTTGTTATATTAATCTCAATGCTATCTAAGAAGTTACTGAAATGCTTTCAGATAAACTGACAAATACAATAATGATTTCCGGAAGGAAGAACTAAGAAAACTCAATAAGAGAATAAAGAAATTATACTTCATTAGGTTTAAAAAGAAGTTCTGGATAACTGGGCCATATGACACTACAGTCCTTTACAACATTCTGATTATAATCATCCATTCTCAAAGTACCTGATAATTCTTTCGATGTTATTTCCCCACTAATATGTGATGAAGGCAATCCAAGGGGTCCTGACACCGTAATAATCTCTTCCTTGCAGCAGGAATGCCTTCTACATGGTATGTAGATTGCTTGGGGGCAGCTCATTACACCTAATAATTTGCAAAAATGTAAACATTTTCCTCACTGGATGACAGAAGTTAAAAATCACTAATGCATATATGTAATAGATATCTATATATCTACATATTTTTATCCCTAGACAATGTCTTACTTATTACTCTGTCTTGACTTGTTACTATGTTTATACACATTAAACTACCATATCTTTGTTTTGCTTTTATGTATAGATTTCTTTAAGTATCTTTAAAAATTTATTTATTTGAAAGGTAGAGTTACAGAGGAGAGAGAGAGAGAGAGAGAGAGCGAGTTCTTCCACTGTTGGATTACTTCCCAAATAGGGAAACAGCTGGGGCAGGGTCAAGAACCTACAATCCACTGAAGTCTTCCACATTGGTCAACAGGGTCCCCGTGGTTGAGCACTCCCAGACTTACTCACATGGAGGAAGAAGAGCCGGGACTAGAAGGGCTACTGGGGAATGCATTCCAGGCAGCAGCTAATCCTTTGGGCCTCCGTGCCTCAGGTCTGTATTATTGATGTCCGGTAGGAATACAAACAGCAGCCACCTATGTCTATTGTGCACCCAAGAATATAAATTGGAGAAGCAGCGAAGTGTACTCAGTATTGGCTAGTAATATATTTTTTTAAAGTCTGTGATGATTTTTGCCTCAACAAAAAGTATACCTCCTTTCCTTTTTTGGTTAATTTATTTTAATAATCTGATTCAGTGTTTAACTTGTATTCTTTAAAGTTGGAAATCTTGGTAAAAATTTACTTTCCTCTCCCTTTGTTTGCAATTCCCTGTTTGTTTAATCACAATGCGTTTTATTTAATATTTCAGTGCTGTTCTTCAAGACACCTTAATGTGATTGTTTCCTTTCACATTTGTCTTCACCAGGTGTTTCTTGACTGGAGTGCATTTCCCACATGATAAAATTAAAGGTCTAATTAATGCCTTTAAGGACATTGGTGCACTACTCAGCACCTAATTTTCTGCAGGGGGCATATTTAGGAGTTTAACTAGGTGGAACTCTGTGCCAAAGATTTCATTTGCATATAAAGTCTTATTTCTTTGTAACCACCGTTCAATTCAGAAACAAAGAATGTATTCCTATTATTTGGCATACACTTTTCTAGCAAGCAGAGGAATATGGAGAATGAATATATGCAACCCACATTTTATCAGAGCAGAAACAAAAATCCTATTAGTCGAGGTACTGAAATATGAGGTCCATTTATTTGGAACAATGAGGATAATACGAAGCATTCGAAGTGGCACTGATGGTGGCGGGGGAAGGGAGTAACAGAAGCATAAATGTTTTGAAAAATGACATCTGAGATGTTGAGGATCTTAAGGAAGGTATGGCATCACATCAAGCACAAAAAGGAAAGCCAAATCGCCACCAGACGATGGCTGGCAGAGAGCTGGCCAGAAAACAAAACCCATTGATCTCTCTTAAGGCTACAAGGAATGGGAAGAAACCATCTGTATAATGTCTGAGACAATGCTTGTAATCTCATTTCATTTCATTTTGAAACAAAAATATTGTAGCTGTCCTAGATGTTATTACTAATAAAAGTTTTGCTTGATTATTAGGTTATTAAGTCCACTAAAATTGTGTTTTATCAGGATACTTTCAAAGATGTGATTTGTCAGAAAGTGATGAAATTTTAATCCAGTTTTTGCTTCTCTAAAGAATCATAATCTTTAACAGCAATTCACTTTTGATATGGACACATTTGTAAAATGTGTATGTGAAAATGAAAATTGCGCTCAACAGTTGAATAGGCAAAGGAGACTTAGTGACATACGCTGTATTAGAGAATGAAGTCAGAACTCTAAGTACACTGAAACAGAAGATTACAGAATTTATAGTCCTTTATATACCTATGTATATGTGTATATATATGCACTCACATATATTTGAAAGGCAAGGTCACAGACAGAGAGAAAGAGACAGAGTGAGGTCTTTCATCTGCTAATTCACTCCCATCCCCACAAGATCCAGGCTGGGCCAGACAAACCCAGGAACCAGGAGCTTCTTCCAAGTGACCCACGTGGGTGCAGGAGCCCAGATTCTTGAGCTATCTTCCATCACTTTCCCATATGCATTACCAGGGAGGTGGACTGCAGGTTGGAGCAGCCAGGATTCCAACTGAGACCCATAAGGCAAGCTGGAACTGAAGCTGACATCTTAGCCCACTATGCTACATGTCAACTCCTATTTATCTACCTACCTATCCACTCACGAATTTATTCAACTGTTTAAGGCTTGACTTCTTGAAGTGATAGGATAAGAGACCCATCAGCCTTACCCAAAGAAAAGTAAGTAGTTTGTATCTTCAAGACAGGCAATATTGTTAGAACTCCAGAGCAGAGCTCGGCGGCATGGCCTAGTGGCTAAGGTCCTCGCCTTGATCCCATATGGCCGCTGGTTCTAATCCCAGCAGCTCCACTTCCTCTCTGTCTCTCCTCCTCTCAGTATATTTGACTTTGCAATAAAAATAAAATAAAATAAAATCTTTAAGTTATACACCTAACTTCTTACAAAAGAGGAATATAGAAATCCTACCTTTGTCAATGGCTGCATTTCACAGAGCTGGTTCCCCCACTCTGCAGAACGATGTACTTGCATTGTAAATCTCACAAAAAGGAGAGAGAGACAGAGAGGAGAGAGAGGGACAGTTCACAATTAGTGAATTTTCTCCAGTAAATTAAAGAAAGAAAGGTCACAGGCCTGGAGGAAGGAAAATGCCTGTCCCAAGTTTTGGCAATGAAAATGATCCCTTTAGACCTCCCTGATCATTAGACAAGGATAACATACAGACACTTGTCAGGTTTATCCTTTCCTGATTTTACTGTTCTTTTACTGTTCTTACATTCCACCTAAAGGGAATTTTGCAGTCCTTGCTTTTTAATCTCCTTTTTTAGAAATAATAATTTTCTCCAGTTTTTAACTCATGATCACTTGTTGCGTCAAATTATTAAGTGCCATATTGGATGGGGTAAGGCAGATATTAAAATAGGAATTAAAATTGAAACGAAAGCCACAGTAATAAGAATTCCAGGCCATGGCAATTCTAGTGTCCACACTCTGCTTTTCCTTCACATCACATACACATATGTCTAAGTCAGGGGCTTCTCAAGAACTGCTGAGTTCAGAGGATCACAGTAACGCAAGCTTAACTTCAAATCCCATTTCCAATGCAGGACTGGTCACACTAGATGTGGGGCCCAGTGCAAAATAAAAAGATAAGCGTCCTTACTCAGAAATTGTTTAGAATTTTAAGACAGCAACAACGGAGTGTCCATCAAGTGTGGGGTCCTCTGTACAAAGGACTTGGTGCTACAGCACCGCTCCTACGCACATGACACTGCTTGCTCTCAAATGCTATTTTTCCTTTAAAATCTTTCTATGATTAACACCCAGGTATGACTATTCATCTAATGAAATCTCTACTGTGCTGATTGTGATAATTTTTAGTTGCTTCTTTCCCCTCTTATGGTTTAGATGGCTTTTGAGAGCAAAGAACACGTTGCATCTGTTTCTCTTACTTGTACAGCAGTTTGCATTTTTCTTTTGTTTTCATTTGGGTGGATTTTTAAATAATAACACACTGTCATGGCTCAAAATGCAAAGATATTTAAAAATATCCTTTTGCTTCTAACTCACCAGTAACTCTATAGATAATCATTGTACCAGTTTGCAGGGACATCCTTATTATATTAAAGGAAATAGACGCAATACAGAAGTAGTGTTCCTTATCCACCTATTCTGTACAAAAGTGATACACCCAAACACACACTAATATGCACACACAATATTGTGAATATCTTTTTTCATTTAATCTTACAAGAGGAACTTCTGCTGGGTTAGTATGTTATGTAACAAATTCCAGATGAATGAAAATTTAGATTATTTCCAATTTGTTACTATTATAAATGATGCAAAAATTAATGAATATACAGATATTTTATTACACGTATGAGTGCACATTTTAAGGTAAATTCTCTGCTATCCTATTTTCCATCTTGTATCTCTTAATTTAGACTGAACCCCTGAAATAGTTTGCCTTTTTATTATTTAAAAGTGCTTTTCCAGAATTTTAAGGTCTTACCTGAATGCCAGTATTTTCTCATGGCAGATCTATTTATTAACAATGATTTCACTAAGAGATTTTTATATTAAAAATCATACTGACATACTTGGTTACACATTTGTATTCCTTCTAAACCAAATGTTCTTTTAAGAACTATTTATTAGACTTAAAAGTCAGCTATAGAGAAAGAGGGTGAGACAAAGAGATTTTCCACTCCTGGTTCCTTACGCACATGGCAATAACAGCTGGAGTGGGGCACTCTGAAACTAGGAATCATGAGCTTCATCCAGGTCTCTCACAGGGGCCAAGCATTGAGACTATTTTCTGTTGTTTTTCCCAGGTCACTTCTAGGGAGCCAAAGAAAATAGTCTTTCTTAAGCTTTATTTATTTGAGGGTCTGGCACAATGGCTCAGTGGCTATAGTCCTTGCCTTGCACAGCCAGGATCCCATGTGGGCAATGCTTTGTGTCCTGGCTTTTTCTCTTCCCATCCAGCTCCCTGCCTGTAGCTTGGGAAAGCAGTCAAGGGTGGCCTGAAGTCTTGAGACCCTGCACCAATGTGGGAGGCCTGAAAAAAAAAAAAGCCACTGGCTCCCTGTTTTGCGTCTGCTCAGCTCTGGCATGTGTGGAGTGAATCAGAGAACAGAAGATCTTTCTCCATCTCCTTCTCTAAAACGACCTATCCAATAAAAATGAAGAAATCTTAAAAATATATGAAATATTTATTTTTATTGGAAGAGCAGGTTTTACAGGTGGAGGGGGAGAAACAGAGAGGTTTTCCATCTGCTGGTTCACTCCAAATGGCCACAACAGCCAGAGCTAAGCTGATCCAAAGCTGGGACCCAGAAGCTCCCTTGGGGTCTCCGACCTGGGTGTGACGCAGGATCCAAAGAACTTGAACCATCCTCTGGTGCCTTCCCAGGCAATTAGCAGGGACTTGGATCATTAGTGAAACAGCCAGTACACAAAATGGTGCCCATATGAGATGCAGGCATCATAAGGCAAAGTATTAGTGTACTCTGCCACTGCACTGCCTCTCCCCAAACAAATATTCTTATGGTTTTTTAAATTGGTTCTTAACTACTGTTATTCATATTTTTCTAATAGTACATCTTTAGGGATATTTCATTTTTTTCATGTTTTGTCACATATAATTTAATTAATGGAGTTTTTCTGTATGGTATAGAATAAAAGCTGCTAGATAAAGATGAGCATGAACATGGTGAGTGTTTCTGTTCAAATTCCCTTCTCTTTCTATGATGCCTCATTCTTTAGAACACGGCTATTTTGTTTGACCAGGTCACCTTCACCTATCAGCTAGAACTTATTTCGAGTTAAGAGACTTTCTGTTTTTAGCCATAAACTATCTCAGTCTCGGGAGTAACCTGTGTGATCACCTATATTTTTCAACTGCCCCCTCACTTTCAAAGGAATTTTTTCATGAAATGAATCAAATTTTAGATTTCCAGATTCTTTTTACAATGGCTTCTTATTGTTGCTGTTAGTTTTTAACCACTCTAAAACTTGAAAATGACTATATGGGGCTTCCAAACATAAATTTTTACTGAAAGAGTAAAACTTCACAAAATCGTGTAAAACACTGCGCATCTTAGAGATCATATTTTATGTGAAAATAGCAGATTGATAGTGTAGAGAAATCTGGGAAAGATATCCAAAGTCTCATTATGTGACTGAAGAATAGAGTAACATGAAAGTAAAAGGGCCTCTTCCTTCCCTATCACCAAGCACACAGAAGACACTGATGGAACCTACCTTTGGCACTTGAAGCCTACATTTGTGTGGGGGCATTTTGGACAATCACCCCTAACATCAGTATGAATCAGCTTTGAAAAGTAAAGATAAGGTTTAATTTTTATGTAATTTTTGTCTGCTGGCATTGGTGCAAACACATTTCTTAATAGTTTATAGTGTGAGCAAAGATCACTCCAGTCCCACAGTTCTTTGATTTAGGAAATTCAGAGCTCTGTAGCCGCCTTATACACATGCGTTGTTGTTTGCATCCCAGTATCAAGTCCTCTGGTGGAACAATCCAAATTCAGAATTTGAGAGAACTGAGGAGGGCTAATTTTCCTCACAAAGCATTTTTAAAGCTTCAAAGGCCAAAGTAACATTCTAGGATTCATCTTTACAATCTTGTACATATCTAGGAAGTGGTCAATCCCACAAATTCTAATACCTTCATGTTCTCATAAAGCTAAGGCGTCACTATTTTTCACTTCCATTTAGTAAAATCTAGGAGAAAACAGTATCCAAAACAAGAAAATTTAAACTCCTTTAAGGAAATTTTGCTTATTTGTTTTGGAAGATTTTTTATTCTACCTAACTCTAATGGGGTATATTATCATGTATATTTACAGTTTCGTTCATTGGCCTCTGCTTGCATGGACAAGTTCCCATCTGATACTGCGACTGCATCATTTGTGTGGTTAGCATATTATCTAAGTCATCAAACTATATTCAGAATTCTTTAGTTTAGACGGTTAATTCTCCAGTTTAGACGGTTCTCATGATCACCCCTCTGGGTACTACTTTACTGAAGAAAATCTTCCCCCTGGATTATTACACAGCTCTGGATCCCATGCATAATATGTCCTTCCCATACTCAGCTCATTCACCAGCCAGTTATAATCCTTTAGTTCCAAATGATTCTTTAATGATTTGTGGATTTATTTGAAAGGCAGAGTTATAGAGGGAAAATGAGGTTGGGGGGAGAGAGAGACTTACTCTTTCCATTGGTTTCCTCAAAAAATGGTGATAATGGTTGTGGCTGAGCCAGGCCAAAGCCAGAAACCTGTGTCCCTGCTTCCTCCAGACCTTCCACATAGTTTCAGAGGCCCAGGGTCTTGAGCCATCTGCTGCTGCGGTTTTCCCAGGCAGATTAGCAGTGAGCTGGATTGCAAGTGGAGCAACCAGCATTCAAATAGATGCTGATATAGGATGCTAATGCTGCAGGTAGCAACTTTATTAATACGTCATCATGCAAACTCCCAAGGATGATTTTTTTTCAAGATTTGGTTCCTGTTTTTTTTTTTTTTTTGGAAAGGCAGATTTACAGAAAGAAAGATCCTCCATCTGCTGTTTCACTTCTCAAGTGGCCACAACCACTGGAGTTGAGCTCATCCAAAGCCAGGAGCCAAACACTTCTTCCGGGTCTCCCATGTGGTAGTAGGGTCCCAAGGCTTCAGGCCATCTGCTACTGCCTTCCCAGGTCACAAGCAGGAAGCTGAACGGGAAGTAGAGCAGCTGGGACACAAACTTGTGCCCATGTGGGGTCCTGTCATGTGTAATGCAAGGACTTTAACCACTAGCCTACCATGCCAGTTTCCCCAAGGGTGATTTTTAAAATAATAACCTTATCATGTGTCCCTTCTGTCTGGAATCATTCTCAATCACATGACACAATCGAGATGGAATAGTGTATAACAAGGTTGAAAGGGCAGCTCACATTTCCTGTCGTACAAAGAAAAGTGAGCATGATGGTTAGAGGTAGAGGGGATGTTGTTTAGATGCTCACATTCTTAATGTGAACTGTTTAATGAATGCACACTTGGAGATGGCCACCTGTCACCTGCATTTATACATGCACCTTCACTGCTCTTTGCTCCTAATGAAGAATGAAGCCACTCAGATCTATTCATAGGCAAATATAGTAGTGGTACTGCTATAAAATACCACTGCTCTGCACAATATAGTAGTACTCTGCAATGAGAAACTCAGCAAAAATGTTCATTCATAAACATAAAATATTTTAAAATGCTGAGACATCAAGCAAAATGAAACTAAATTGGAAAATCATTTTTATTTCAATTATTCATATATCTTTTTATTTTATTTTGAAGGAGAGGCACACTGATGAGAGAAGAAAGAGACAGAGAGATAGAAAGGGAGATAGAGACGGAGGGAGATATGTCTCCCATCTTCTGGTTCACTCTTCTTCTGGGCCTTTCAGATCACACACACTGCTTATACATTCTGCACAGGCAATAAGATATACTGGATTCAGAGAAGCTGCTCTAACATTTACTGTGGCCGAATTCTGTGCAAATCAGCACAGAATATTTGCTGGAGGGTAAGTCAGAGCAACGCCATTGAAGAAGCTTGTGTATGCATCCCTCATTGGTGACATCTTGAGCTCTGATAATCAGTTCCTATTTGAGATAGATGTATCTGCTTGCATCTCCAAAGACTAGATTCAAGGAACGGTGGCTTAGATTTTTCATAGGTACTCTCCAAGGACTTTAAAAGACAAAGCAATAGACGATTCCTTAAATCCATAGTGCTAACCTGAAGAAAAGGTTGAACAAAATTCAGAAGCTTTCTCATTCTGCTTTACAATTTGGAAATTTTAATAAATGAGGTCCTATTATTTCTCACTGATTTCCATATATGCAATCTGCTGTAACACTGCCTGAGCTAAATAAGACATCGAAGAGGTGCTAATTTCTGTCCTAGAAAAGTGTGTGTCTCAGAATATCATTCTCCTATTGAATAGTCGCCTTTAAATATTTAAGAAAGAGAGAGCAGCTCTGCTTAGCAAAAATCAAACAAAAAATATTTGACAAGATAACACAGAATGTCTGTTTTTTTTTATTTTATGTAGAAGCAAGCACTACAGATTGTGGCTCACAATTACACACAGAACTCCTAAGGGCTACCAATGACATCTTTACCTGAGATTGTTTTTCTCCTAAATCATCGATAATAGAGGCCCCAGGCATTGTGGAATAAACCCTGAAGCCTTCTGCACATTGACTCTTAGAGGTACTATTTTCATGGTTCAGTTAACAAGAGAAGTGAAACTCACGCCATTGTTTTACCTGCTTAAGACATATCCTTTTTTCTGTGTTTTAAGCTCTCCTAAATCATATTTTTGCAATTATTTAGCCCTTAGCATTCTCCTTGAAAACTGTCCTCCTCTGCCTATTTCTCCTCTTGTTCCTGATGACATTTGTGCTGTGTAGCTCCTAGCTATCCCTCAGCCACAAAGGTAGTTGAAGCAACATCCAAAAATACCAGCTCCCAAGAGCTGTTAGTTCTGTGCTCAGAGTATAAAACGGGTCTCAAGCCTGGGTAATAACTGAATTCACGAATCTCAATTCCCAGATGACATTAATAGCAGCACGGAGCAGAAAGCAGAGTTATGTTAATTTCTGCAGGTAATGCGTGAAAGCAGATAGGGAAGGCTTGAAAGGTCAACATCTGCTGGCATGCAGGAATGTTGCAAAATGTGATTGGCCAGTAAATGTCAACACCGTGTTCTAAAATCTACATGCCACCCTTTCAGTTTAATCTTAGCTTGCAGCCCAGCTAACAATCAGGCAGCATGTTTCAAAAGCCCTTGAATTCTAAAATGGAATTGTATGATTGCATTCCCATGGCAATAAGACACCTGTAAATTACAAACTTGTCATTTAATCAGCATAAACGTAGGGAGTTTGTGCAGCCACTGTGAATTTTTTTGTATTTATTTTCAAGGGAGACTGAAGACCCCTTAATGATTATATAGCATCACAGACTGCAAGTCTAACTGTTGCCATGGTATTATGTACTTCTTTTCTTTCAAAGAAGTGACTGGAATGTAGAGCAGATAATGAATCTAATTGATTGTCCTCTGCTTTGTATTTTCGTCCTTTTGTGTTCTTCCTCCCTTTCACTTCAGATTGGATTTGCAAGTATATATTGACACAGAGACAAGAATGCCTCTTCTGTGGAACATCCTATCCTATAAAGTGAAAGAAATATAACATCTATAGCAAAATGTGCCTATATAGAGAACATAGAAGAAAAAAGGCGACATTCACCATCCAACCTGTCACTCGAAATTGGTGGGGAGGATGACAATAGATTTTTCTAACAAAATAGATTCTACAATCTGACTGTGTCCTAGGTTATACATAGGTTCCTTTTAATTAAATGTGGACTAAGGAAATCTTGAACGTTTCATGTATACAAATTCAATCATCAGTATATTTGACAGGTAAACTGTGTTAAAATTATCATTAATAATTGTTAAGTTTTATTTTTCAACTGGCAGCTCTTTGTAGTAGAAGTCTCACAATTTAATAAAATTGTTTGTTTTCATAGTCTACACTCTTTTGCCAAAAATAGCCTTTTCACAAAAGTGTTTTAAGCATAAGCTATGCTTTTGCCTTAAGAGTTTAATGCTGTCGTCCTATAAAAAGATTTATAAAGGCATTTCTCAAATAATATAAAAATAAGTACTGATAAGGGCTGAACTTGTTGCACAGCAGATTAAGCCATCCTTGTGGCATTTACACCTGCTCTCTGAGCACCAGTCACAGTCCTGGCAGTTCTACTTTCAATCCAGCTTTCCACTAACACACACAGGAAGTCATCCCCGGATGTCCCAAGTACTGAGTCCCCTATCACCCATGTGGGAGTCCTCCATGAAGTGTGTTGCTCCTGACTCCAGCCTAGCTTGGATCTGACTATTGTAGACATCGGAGGAGTGAACCAGCAGATGGAAAAATTCTCTGTCTCTGCTTTTCCCTCTCCATGTATAACTTTACCTTTCAAAATGGATAAAACTGTTATGACATATAGTACTGGTAACTTTCTATGAAATGATTCCTGAGAGAAGAATCTATGTGCTCATGAGTTTCAGTCTTCACCAAGAGTCACCTGATCTGTACAGCCTGTTTAGTACAAGCTTTCCTGTCTCTTCATTAAGCACTCTACTACTCAGAGATGGTTTCATAACTCTCAAAATAGCAATATTTTAATTCTAGAAGTTGTGTTTTCTTTCACTCTAAAAGAAAAGGAGGGGGTGGGTGCAATGGCTTAAGTCACCACATATAATGCTGGCTTCCAGCACCAGCATGCTCGTTTCCAGAGACACCCCACTTCCAATCCAGTTTCCTTCCAATGCACACCCTGGGAAGAAGCAACTAATAGACCAATTGCTTGAGTATCTTCCTACCATGTGGAGGTCTAGAAGGAATTCTCTCCTGGGTTAGCCTGGCTCAGCTGTGTTTATTGCAGCCACTTGGGGGAGTGAAACAGCAAATGGAAGGTCTCTTTGTTTCCCACTATCCCTCTGTGTGCGTCCATCTCTCAGTCTTTCAAATAAGATGGAAATTACAATTATAACCAAAAGAAGTGGATGCTGATAAATCTTTTGATTGATGTGAAGTAACTACAAATTATACAAGAGTAAAAGTGGTTTTCTCATAGTCACGATTTCCTATTAGGCTTTTTAAAAATCTAGGAAAAAAAAAACTTTAGTGAAGGAGAACATCAAGCCATCAAGTGATCTAAATAAAGATCTTGCTTTCTCTTGGAGACCAATCCATCGTGCCTCCTTTATTCTGCTGATGCATGTTTTGCTAAGCTACAAAGGCAGCCAGTTAGGTGTGTCAGTCATTGCACAGGCCCGTTTGGTAAAGGCGCTGCAACAGGTCAGGCAGTACTCTGGGCTCTGGTAAAGGCCTAATGGGGTCCAGTTAATTTTAGTTGACAATAACATGTCTACCTCGAGATCTCCGGATGTTGTGATTCTTACCTTACTTACCAGTTTCTCAGTAATTATATGTGAGTTCAACCTGTTTCTGCAAACACCAAAACTCCTCATTAATCTTTTGTTTTACTTTAAACATCCAAGTCACAAGATTTCTTTTTTCATGAAGCTGCGCATTACTGATGATTGATAGCTGACGTCACTGCTGTTGATAAAATTGTGAGTAACCACTCAGCGAGGCCTCTTTTCCTGGGCAGACAAATTGGACGCTGATGCCCCCACACAGAAAAGTTAACTTTATTTTGTCTCGTAATTTTTTTTTTCATTTTACAATATGCTTTATTTGATTAAAGAATTTGCCTTCTCTGTGTACACTGGAATGTTATATTCCCTATGTATTTTACAGGGTTACAAAATGTCTCTCATTTTAAATATTACCCCAAAAGTAATTTCAGAACAAAAAGTTTTTATGAAATTAAACTTTAAAAAATCATATGGGCAAGGAGCTCTCAACAAAAATGGATTAATAAGAGATATCTTGCCTACTTAACTACATGACAGACTTCTTTTTCCAATTCCCTTCCTCAGAAAGATCTTGTGTGGAAACCAAACTAGTGATAAGGATTCTTCCTGATGTATCAGGGAAAGGGAAAGGCCAGACGTTTCTTTGGCAAGCAGTTCCATCCCTGGCCGGGTGTGCAGCTGCTGTGCTCCCAACGGAGCACCCTCTGCAGAGGACCAGGGGCTGCTCCAATGGGGAGTGGCACCCTCCAGCAGGACAGGGGTGTGGCAGGTCCAATGCACCATGTCTGACCACTGCAGCCTCCTAGCAATGCTTTCTCTACCCTTGTTAAGTGCAATACTGGCCTGAAGAACAAGACTGGGCTGGCTGATTGAAAAAGGAATGGATGAGCTAGAGCTAAGAAGCCACCACCACACGATGATACTCAGTGGGGAGGAAAAGAAAGAAGCTCCAAGACAGAAGGAGACAGGTGGAAAATGTCGGGCAGGCTAGGAAAAGAATGGGATATATACAGGCAATTGCTGCATAGCAATAGAATCACCGGTCTCTTGAAATGCCACAGAGCTAGTGGTAGAAATGGAGTCTCTTTGCTGGTTCTGGGCCAATGGGACTGGTACAGGAACTCCCTAAACCCACAGCCTTCTAAATCATCATCTCATTTCTGCCGGCAAGGAGGGGACTGATGACAGAGCAACCAAAAAGAGGCAGGTGGTAAACTTGAGGAATGTGCATGGGCTACAAAGAATGAACTAGCATGTTTCAGTGTAAGTATTTAAAATGTGAAGAACTGTAAGCCTGGGTAACACCAGGATTGCCTCATAATTTCAAGCTTGCTGTCTTTGTTTAGGCTTAATCTCAGACCCTCCTGGGATGGACACAGCATTTTTCTTTTCAAAAAAATAAAAAATAAGAGCTCAAGAAGCAAAAATAATCCTAGAATAGAACTCTGTTTTCAAATATATTGAACAATCATAAACACTTAACTGCTTTAAAAAGTTAAAGCCAGAATCTGATGGCTTCTGAGAAGACATGCAATATAATTTCCTTTGTTTCAGTTAAGAACGAATATTGAAGGTTAAATATGTCCATCTGTTATTCTGCTTACACATTTCTGAAACTCATTCACTAGCAAGTACATCTTTCCACTTATTATCCTGAACTAGTTGGGTGATTTTCAACAATGCCAAGAAATCTATTAATCCAACTGTGGAATAAGGTGCTAACTCCTAATACTGACTATTGAATCCTAGGCAAAGTAGGTCATACTGACTCACTGCCGTCGGGCTGTGTCTAATGCAAGAGCCTGACGGAGCAGTGAGGGCTTCATTTCCTCATCAGAGCTAGCAGGGAAATGCTGGCATGTTTAAACATGAGAAATCATTACTTTGTGACCTGAGAATGATTCCAAATGAAGCACTGTGACAAGCCTTACCATGCTCCCCCCCAAAAACTGGTGCTTCGAATCCTATCAGTCAGCACAAACATAATCATTGACTAGTTGTCACATTTGACAAAGCAAAAAGAAACAAAATGCTTTTATTTTAACGTTTAATTAGTGTGTATGTGTAATCTTTTCCGAAACTGTGAAGATCTTTCAGTTATTCAATTGCCTAGACACAACCTTCACATGTTTTCTTATATCTAAATCAGAGATGATGATGACAATAATTGTAAACAAAACCTCGAAAGAAGCAAAATTGTAACTAATGAAAACAACGATTTTTATGGCATCAAATTCCAAATTGTACTAGTGAAGCAATATCGTGAGTGGAGGAAAAGATCAAAATGTATTTCCATTTATAACTTCAGCTATTAGCAAAGAAGAATCAATAAGTGACATATAATGTAAGTTTATTATGCAGTCATACAAGAGCAATTTAAACGAAGGTGAAGGACAATCATATTTCCATAATCACATACTAAGGGAAGGTGGGGAGAGAATGAGGTTCTCAACATTAAAGTCACTGCCATCTCTTTTGGTCCTCGAGTATTTTAAAGCTAAAAAGACAAGGATCATAATCTTGATTTTGTAGCCTCAGTAAACGATGACCACTCTATTACAAAATTCACTGCAAGTAAGTACATATGTATGTTTGTTTTTTCCTAACATTCACATTTCTCTATCACCAATGTTCCAGCCTTTCCTTAGAAATTCACTTTAAATTGTTTTTTTTTTCCAGAAGAACTTTTAGCTTATCGTAGAGGAAATGACATCCAGATGCACTTATACAAAATAATTTCATATATCGATATTTTCTGAATATAAAGCAAGTATTAGTAGAATCTATTTTGAAGCAAGAATCCTATTCTTTTTTTTTTCAGCTCATATCAAGAATACTGCTTTTTGTTACATTTCATACACTATTGGCTCTTTCATTAACATTCTTTTTGAACAATGCTAAGTTAACACCAGATATATTTAAGAAACAATAGTGATTAAAGTATCCAACCAGAGGAACAGGTGCTGTTTCCATCTGGTCAATAAAAAAGGGAGAGAACTTAAAAATTATCAGACTTGTTTAAACTGAATGGCTCATGACAACATTCCACAGCAATTGCTTTCTAAAAAATAATCCTATAAAAACTCCTATAGACTAGCACAAAACAAGTGATGGCAGTAGCACTGCAGTCGAGGTGAAACACAAGGAAACTTTTTGACATTTTAACTATATTATTCCAAAAAGCTAAGAAGGTTCACAATTTGGAAGCTTTGCTTATTCAAACGTTTCGAGAACAACCCATTTCTCAATAAAGTATTGCATTTATATTACATACCAAATTTAAATATGTTGGATTTTGGTGAAGCCAAATATCTCTCATCCAAGCTCACACTCACACACCCAGCCACCCACCCCCACACACAAGCACACACGCACGTGCTTAAATATGAAAGCATAGCAAAGATCTTGCATCAAGCTCTCAAAGTGCTGATAAGTTACATTTTAATGTCCTGTAGTTGAGAGACATTTTCCAGGACCCTGTCCTCTTACCTCCTCTACCAGTGGAGACTGAATGGGTCCCCTAACTATACTGATGATAAGAAGCAAAAGATAAGCCAGAGAAGTTATTCTTGCCTTTAGGGATTCACCTGGTGAATTACCGCTTAAAGAGCCCTGTCAATAAGTTAACTTCTTTACTGTCGGGAGCAATTCTCTACTGGCAGTGAGATGGACAAGATGACCTAAGAGATCTTTTTTCATCTTGTGATCCAGTTACTTTTCTAGCAGTTCTGACTGGAGAACAGGCATGGTGCATGTGGCCTGTCCATGATTTCTTAACTTTAAAAGTACTTGCGTTTTATTTTCTTTTGTACTGAATTTGCTTAAATTCTCCTTCTCTCTTAAAAAAAAAAACTGTCTTTATTCACATATTACATTGTTATGGTTATTTTTAAAGGATCACAATGAATAAAACAATTTTCCAAGATCAGTGTTTTAGGATGGAGATGTCTTCTTGTAATATTCTTGCTTCCTATCACCTGCATCAGCTTAACCGGAAGACATTCTTCCTTAATGTTTCTGTGCATGTAAGCCAGCTTACAGAAATCAGAAATGATTACAAACACAGATTTCAGAACTAGGTTAGAATTTCAAATCTTGATAGCTGTGCGAGTTTGGATAAACGATGCCAACCTTTCTTTGCCTCAGTATTAGTATCCATAGAATGGGAATAAAAGCAGTTACTCACCTTTGTGGCGGTGTGAGAAATAAATGAGTTGATATATGTAAAGGATTTTCAAGTGTACCTAGTGCATGATGAATAGAATGTCAGTTGTTGTTGTTATGATTGTCTACATCATAGTTGATAAATGCAGATTTGTTAAGCACGCTATGGCAACTGGGAAATAGAGACCATCTCATCCAGTGACATGCTGTTTAACTTTATGGCAGTGTAAATTTCTGTTTTTCTTCCTGTTGTTGATTTTGCTCTCTGACTTCTGACTTGGTAGGGATGTATAGTGACTGTACAGTGGAGACTGTCAAGTCCAGATGTGAGGACATGCTGCAGTGTGCCTCTCTACTTCTGGATCAAGGATGGACTCCCAATGAAATTGTTGGACGTGTCATCAAAATGGAAAGCTGGATTTTCTGCCATTGTCCATGCCAACAATGATGGACTTATAACTGTCTATGAGAAACTATACTGCTGTAATGATATGGGGAAACTCAGGGTGCGGAGGAGGTTTGGGAAGGGGTAGCAGAAATTTAACCACTATGCTATTGTGTTGGGCCCAATAATAATAAAATTTTTTAAAAGAAAAAAAACTAAGTTTCAGAAACTATACCACTTAACATGATCCTCACTAAATTAGAATGGTAATTTTAGTTGAAATAAAAAAGTTGAAACATCAGAAGGAACTTTGTAATTAAACATTTTCTTCTGATCCATATGAAGGAAAACACTGCTAGTATACCACAGTGCTTCTTTTTTACCATGGACCATCTCAAATAATGCGTATAGCAATGTTGGAAGTATCTATGCAATGTGTGGTGAGAACAAACACACCTAACTTCTTTTAAAGATCATAAATATAGTTTTGATTAAATTGATACAACATTTATAATGACTTCCACAGTTTTCAAATTTTTATTAAGTTTATTTTTAGTTTGTTTTTTGAGGAGGAGTGAGAGTTATTGAGAGAGGGTTATGGGAGAGAGTAAGAGTGAGATAGACTCCCATCCTCCATTTGCCTGCAACAATCTCACGGCAGGTGTAAGGGAATGCAGTCTCATCCTCCATGCACCTGGCAGGGATTCCATCACTTGTGCAATCCCTGCTGTCTCCCAAGGTTTGCATTAGCAGGAAGCTGGAGTTGGGTGTAGAGTTAGGCACAAAATGCAGATGCTGTGATCGGGAATAGCCAATGCAGTGATTTCTGGCCAAATACTTTTCCCTCTACTAGCTTTAAATTCAGTTAATTACAAAGTTGAAACTTTCTCTTTGAGGTCATCCTCTGTGGCTGTGGTGGGACGCTGACTTTCATCGCAGATTCAGATGTCATGAATCCACGGGTCCATAATTTATTTACAATATGACCTTGTTTGGGACTATTTCATTAATTAACTTCAAAATAAGAAAAGAATCAGATGAGGCTGAAGTACTGCGTGCAGATATTCTTTCCTGCTGAAGTACTTCAGAGAAAAAAAATGCTTTAGAAAAATCTCCCTGTATTTACCCTAAGAAAATAAAATGAGAGTCATCTAATCTAATAACTTCTATTATTCTCATCCTAAATTCATCTTATAGGTAAACTGGCTTTTCCCCATTTTCATTCTTACTACTGATTTACTTTTAATCTTGTATTTCCTACTGATATCTACCAAAAGCTATAATAAGGAAATTTCAGTATTGAATTTCTTTCTAATACTACATGTCTCTTTTCCTCTCATTGACCAAAACTTAACACCAAGTAAGTGGAACAAAGGAAATTTAGTTCTCTCCTTGACTTGATTTCCTTTCTCCTTGAGGAAACACTAGAAATCAGAAAACATGACCTTGATCTCTTTTTGATATAATCAGATGAGTAATTTTTACAACAATCTGCTTATTATTGATTCTGTTCAACTTCATCCTTCTCTCCATTCTTGCTTCATCCCACTCTTCTCAGCCCAAAGTTAGCAGCAACAGAAGTGGGACATCTGCTCAGAAAAACATTTAGATTGCTAATGACTCTTTTTAACATCTGTTATACCACTACTGAACAGTTGTTGTTTCTTTAAGGAGACTCAAGGGACAAGACCTTTGCCACCTTAATAGTGGTACTTTTTGGAAGTAGTAAGCCCAGTGCCTCTGGGAGCCATCCAGAAGTGCTCTTGTGTACGTACGGAAACTGAATGCTTCTGGTCTTACATCTTTTCTTTGTCTACTGCTGTATTTGTGATTAGAGTACTTTGTGTCTTGTTATTATAATACTTGATACATTTTTTTGTCTTCTCATTCCATTGTTCATTACAGATGTACTTTTAAAGACAAAAGCTATTAAGCACAAAATGTATCTTATACCTCCAATTGAATTGGATTTGAGTTTTTTATCAAAAAAAATTCAAATGGGCTTTGATACCAACAACTCAATCTGTATGACAATTCACAGTAAGAAAATTACTTGAGACTAAGAGCTGGGAATTTTTTCTTCAGCAAATGTATGTGTACTTATTCACAAACATTTTGCATCAGAATTAAAAAGAAACCTTTTATTGTGACATTCCAGGTCAGCTTAGACACCTTTTCTTTATTCTAGATGCAAAAAAAAAAAAAAAAAAAAGAAAAAAGAAAAATTTTAAAATGTGTATCACATATTCAGAGTACACGTGCAGAAATAACTTCTCAGACAAGATGTAGCTGAGATAAAATTTAGTCCTCTGATGATTAAACAAGATGACAAAATATCTGCAAGAAATGTTAGAGAGCTAGACTTGGTCATAAGAAGATTGGTTAATACAAAACAGCTTAATACAAGTATTTTTTTTAAATGTAATTATGCTAACATGTAAGATGTTGCTACTTGACTTTTATTTACCAATTCATTTTTTTTCAAATATCAGTTTATGTAGGTAGAGATAACAAATATCAGATAATTGGCTAGCTTTTAAATAGATTTCTCTTCATATCCTTGATATTTCCCATTGTCTTAAGTTTGCAAAAAAGCCCTATTGCAACCTCTGGTCGATGTCCCCATTATGATACTGTGGCTATGTTATCTAACGTCTTTATAGCACCTTGTAAAACTATAAGAATACCTTATTATTTATATAACAACACACTGAAATCAATTATGAAAGTTAGACATTATTTTTGCCCCGCACACTTTGAGGCAAATATTATGTTCCTTTATTGACATTCAGAAGAAATTTTCGATAAAATACTAAAGCAACAATCAGACCAACTAACTCCACTTTAACTTTTGGAATTTCATTTGACTGTAATTTAGGAATAAGTGCTTGCATATTATAGTATTTGCTAAGAAATTTATTCATAAAAAATGAATTACAGTTTGTTAAACTAAACGCCAGTTAATCCCGTTACAAGTTTTCTTAAGTATAAATATTTCAGTTTCATGTCAAGGCACAGAATTTTAGAGTTAAATGGCTTCTCCTACTTTTCTTTTTTGAATGTTAGTCAGGGAGTAGTTGTTATTTTATTTGATTACTGAGTCACTGGGATTAGAAAATATTGTTGTAGATGATGGGGGCTATTTAGTGTATAAGAAAAGAATAATACCAATTAAACATTACACATTCACATAAACAGTGGCACTGAAATACTACTTAATAAAAATCAAAACATGATGACCATAATGTTAATAATCATCCATGATTAATTCTAGATCCAAGAGTCTCACACCCCTAAATCATTATATATTTCAAATACATAATGTTTTAAAATGCAAGTTGAGATTTCTTGGACAATAGGAATTAAGATGTCAGAATAGGGTAAGAGCACATTTAAACAGATGGAGAATCACTGACCAGGGTGAAGCAGAGAAAGTACATTCCAGGAAGTGGAGAAGACAGCCTGATGGTAAAGGAGCACCTGGAGACTGACAGACATGGGAAGACAACAGAAACAACAATCATGTGATGTTGCAGGCACCAGACAGCTCAGTGGCAGTCAGCGAGCAGTAATCTGGGCTCCACTGGTGGCCAGAGCTCCACCAGCACGCAGGTAGGAAGGAGAGTTCACTGGGAGTTCAGCAGGTGAACCCAGGCAGAGAACTGCCCGTCCTGCTGATTTTTTCGATTCGGTCAGGAACAGAGAGAATAGTAGTAGATCACAAACAGGCTGCATGGGAAAAGGGTGGATTTCACAGCCCGGACCCCAACCAGAACCAATTCAGGCACTATTTTGTGTAGGGAAGTAAAGGCTTTGGGACAGGACTGTACATGAATTAAGCTGTGAATAAATGTATTTCTGGTTCAGTGCATTGCATCAATGTGACATCCTAGAGGTTCTAACCAAAATAGGTCCAGGTAGCCCATAACTTAATAGCCAGCAGATCCAGAACTCCACAAGTGGCACATTAGGTGCCATTTTGTACAATGTGGCAAAGGCAGAGATTGGAGGAAAAATAGTAAGCTGTGCATGTGCTGAGCTGGAAGTGAACTCACATTTAGCTCACTGCATTGCATTGGTCCCACATTAAAAAAAAAATAATAACTTTGTCATCCTATCGGTAAAATTAGGTCCAGGTGACCATCAGGTTTAATAGTCATCAGATTCTGACAAGACCACCAACAGCACAGATATTTAGGATACTTGGTGTCTCCTTAGTCCTGGGAACTACTCAAATCAGAAATCGGAGAAAGGTTATTCAGGAAACAGCACAGCCACAACATGGGATTATAGGAGGTACAGGGTGGTGAGCCAGGAGTTGGGACTGTGGAGATCATGGTGGAAGCAAGAACCCAGATCTGAATCTTGCTGGAGGGAGTGGCACAAGTTACTGCAAACAAAGAACCAGGTACCAACCACAATAACTAAAATTGAACTGTAGACCCGTGGGTGATAAAACTTAGAAACTTGCCCTAAAGGGAAGAATCTGCTAACCAAAAGTACAGTGACCAAGAGCAAAAAGAAGAAACAGAGGCACAATGAATATTACTGAAGACTTCCCTGCAAAGAAGCAAAAGCCTTTGCCAACCTCAGAGATAACTGAAGACATCGAGAAAATGGTGGATACACAATTCAGAAAACTTATTATAGCTTCTTATCAGCAATGAGAAGCATGTGGAGAAGCTCAAGGAATTTAAGTAATATGTCATACAGGAAATAGCAATAAAGAAACAAAATCAGTATTATTTGAAATTAAGGATGCAAAAGAGCAAATTAAAAATTCAGTGGAAAGCCTCAATAATAAAATGAATGATCAGAAAACAGAATCTCAGAATTGGAAGATGTTTCTAGTCACAATAGGGAAACAATCAAACAGGTGCAAGCCAAGCTGGGTTAAGCATTAAAAGCATTCAAGAATTAAGAGACACTATTAAAAGGCCAAATATAAGGTTATGGGAATTTCAGAAGGTGCAGAAAGAGAAGCTGGGTTTAAAAATGTATTTAATGAAATAATAAAGGAAAATTTCCCTATTCTGGAGCAAGAATTGGGAAACAAACATCCAGGAGGGGCACAGAACTCCCAAACAGGGTTGAGCAAAAGCGATCTTCACCACGACACGTGATAATCAAACCTTCCTCAGTTGAACATAAGGCAAAGATTGTTAGAGTGCATATGAAAAAAAAATCAAGTGAACTGTAGAGGAATGGCTATCAGACTCACAGCTGACCTCTCACAGCAGATTCTACAGGTTGGAGGAGAATGGACTGACATGTTCCAGATTCTAAAAGGAAAAAAAGTTGTCAGCCCAGAATAACATACCCAGCAATGCTTTCCTTTGCCTTTGAAAATGAAATATGGGGCCTGGCGGCGTGGCCTAGCGGCTAAAATCCTCGCCTTCAATGCCCCGGGATCCCATATGGGCGCCGGTTCTAATCCCTGCAGCTCCACTTCCCATCCAGCTCCCTGCTTGTGGCCTGGGAAAGCAGTCGAGGATGGCCCAATGCTTTGGGACCCTGCACCCGTGTGGGAGACCCGGAAGAGGTTCCAGGTTCCCGGCTTCGGATTGGCGCGCATCAGTCCGTTGCGGCTCACTTGGGGAGTGAATCATCGGATGGAAGATCTTCCTTTCTGTCTCTCCTCCTCTCTGTATATCTGACTTTGTAATAAAAATAAATAAATCTTTAAAAAAAAAAAGAAAGTGAAATGTTTTTTCTAAAACTTCCCTACAAATAATATTTAAAGACATTCTCTTGACAGAGAAAAGGAATAGCACCCAGCAACACAAACGGCAAATGTAAAGAACGTCTTAGTAAAATACCAACAGAAGATTAGATCAAGAACAACACATTGCTAAAATGACAGGACCAAGTTACCACCCATTCATACCAAACTTGAATGTAAAAGGCTTAAACCAATCAGTTAAATGTTATAGATTTAAAAAGCAAAACCTCTGTATCTATTGCCTATAGCAGACACATCTCACCAACAAGGATAAGCGCAAATTGTATCTCATGGATTTTGATGTCTTTGTTTTTACTTTCATGTCTTTAAAACAGTTTTTTTTTTCTTCATATTAAATTCTTCACTGACTCATACTGCAACATCATTTTTTTCAAGAAGTTTCTTCACTTCCTTTTTCAATTCTTTAGCAACACATTAGTCAGTAGCATGTTTTTTAACTTCATGGTGTTGTAATGTTCTGTTTTTTCTTCCTGTTGTTAATTTTATTTTGTGGCTTTTTATTTAAGGGGATATGTAGTAACAGTGAAATGAAGATTATCATATCCAGACATGAAGATACAATTCAGCATGCATCTCTACTTCCAGATCAAAGATGGACTCCCAATGAAATTGCTAGATATATCTTGACAATAGCATGCTGGACTCTCTGCCATTGTCCATGCCCACAATGACGGATTTATGACTGTTTATGAAGAACTGTATTATAGTAATAATACATGGGAAATCAGTGCGTATTAGGAGGGGATTTGGGGAAGGCATAGGGGAAATCAAGTGGCCTATAAAACTGTATCATAAAATACTAATAAAAATGGGAAAAATGATATTTCTCTATATAAAAGGTAAACATTTGGAAATTTCATATCTTCTTAACTTTTAACTTAGGAAATATAATCTAAAATTTTGAATTAAACATAATGTAAAAATATTGTGCAATCTCTTTCTCATCACACCATCTGTACTTCAGTCCAAAATAATTGTGATTCCTATTCAGCTAAGTATTTCACGTAAAATGTAAGAGACTTTCAACAATCCCAAGGAGTCTTATTCTCCCTGGTGCCCTGCTAATCAAGAAGTCTTCAAGGTCATGATATTTTTCCTTGCTTGTCTATCTTCCTTTC
Source organism: Ochotona princeps (assembly GCF_030435755.1). NCBI lineage: Eukaryota > Metazoa > Chordata > Mammalia > Lagomorpha > Ochotonidae > Ochotona > Ochotona princeps. The sequence goes on from NC_080837.1 coordinate 50,870,202, forward strand.
TCTCCCCTTTCTCTACTTTTCTCTCTACTTCAACCTCTCTCCATTTCCTTCTTTCGTATTTTATATTTTAAGACCTCTAAAATGTACATGTACCACATGGTTAATAACAATTTACAGTTTAGTAGGTAATATTTTCACTTCACAGTAAATGTAAGGTAGTATAGCTTCTATTTGTGATGCCTACGGGTCTGCAATTGAGGTAAGACCACACCTAAGGAAACCCTAGACTTAGGAAGAGTCCACTGGTCAGATGATGTGTAGTATTTCTCTTTGAGCAACAGTTAACTTTTTTTTGTTCTTCCTAAATTACTTAAAATCAATACCAGACACTCACTAAGTTTTTTAGTTTTGGAATTTTTCCTTCACCTTTGCATCAGCCAATTTTTTTCAAATTACATGCTTGAAAGAGAAAATAGTGATCCTGAAGGGCAGAAGGAATAGTTGCCGTCTACCAGGTCATGACATCACACTGCTCAGTGATTTGCAAAACATTTCCTATGAGATACTGATGTTTATTTTTATAGGGCATCATCCAAAATCATACAGCATATGCTCAGGAGATAGTTCATTCTGTGAAGGTGTTTTCTGCATGTATCTTAAATTTTTAGATTCTCACACAGAAAGGCTGCACTACATATGTAGATGGAATATTCTGTCAGATTTTAGAAAACACAATATTTTGAAAATTTGTGCTATTTTACTTCAGCTTTTGCACATTTAACCAGCAAAGCATCAATTCCATGGCTTTAGGCACTGTATTTCTCTACTTTGCTATAGTTAGGGGAAAAGTAAACAAACCAAAAAAAACTGTAAATATTGTGGTCCTGTGTCTGTTGTATATTCAGAACTGAGCAAACCTCAGATAAATCCTGGCACAAAATTCTAGGGGTACGGCAATGCCACAGTGACATGCCCAGCTCATTTTATTCATGTGCAGGGGGAGGCAAAGAGTTGGAATTGGCAAGCCAATTTATGCGTTCTCTTGGCCTTTATGTCTCTTTATTCAACGAAGGTGGCATCCCTTATCACTTAGCACCACTCAGATCCCTTGAGTGTGTCACTGTCATCTTGGTAACTCTCAACTGCATTGAAACGTCTGGTCTTGCTAGCCTAAGTGTCAGGTACTCTATCTCGAAGGGCTTGTGTGTATTTGCATGTATTTACAACCACAATATAAACACATAATATTGCCAAGCTTAAATTGAGTAAGAAGACACTCTGCAAAGCTTAGCTAGCTCATCTATTCAAATGTGAAGCAAGCAAAAGAGATTTGATGTGTATAGTGACTCTGTATTATGTTTATTCTAGCAAAGGCAATACTAAAAAGAAAAAAAACTCATTTTAAACCTTCAACTCTTTACAAAGGTCAAATTCATTATGTATTTTTGTTGGAGTGTTTCATTCATTTTTACCATTTAAATGACTGACTGCATTATCATGCAGATATAAAATAACAGAAGGAAGGATGTTGTCCTCAAAATATTCATTAGTACAGAGACACAGTAATTCTCATTACGATCATAAAATTGGGGAGTTTATTTTAAGAGAACTTATGTTCAAATGATTTACTTATACCCATAAAATACAATTTGAATGTGACATTAACATTGGCAAGGAATAAAGCAAAGGCAGAAAGAATTAAACAAACTGCTATTAAATTATTTCCTTCACTTCTATTTATTATATTTGATCCTGTACTTTTGTTTAAAAAATTCGTTTCTCAGGTATGCAGATTATCATCAAGAAATAGTTAACCGATGGTATTTCATTCAAGTCTGACGTTAGCCTGTTTCATGTCTTTGTTCCAAAAAAAAAAAAAAAAAAAAAAAAAAAAAAAAAAAAAAACTACAGGGGAGAAGAAAGAAAAGGCCAGTTCTTGAACCAAGCAGACGTTTTACTCCCACCTTGTGGTGGTGTGGCAGCATGGCTCGTTTTCATAATAGAAGACCATGAATTTTGTTTGAAAATGACCTCATTTTCATATCTCTGAGTAAGTTATAAAGTTAACATTTATTAAGAAGAGGCTTTGTGATTTCCCAAAATCAGAGGTCTGTGATGCAGGGGTTTTGCCTCACTCAGAGGGAGGCAAGCAGTGCCACACGGCAAATAGGATGCCTTTCTGTAGTCTGACAATGAACTTCAAAAAATGTTGTTGTCTTCCCTTTTTAATCCATTATTCATTCATACACAGTGCTGTGCAACACAATTCCAGAAGATTCTAAGTATCTAAATTGTTTCACGATGCTATTTTAGCGTGGTAACAAAATACACCCTCTTATCTAGTTTCTTTTAGCATTAATAACATAAAACATGTACAATGAATGCTACGTTAGGTAGATTTCCTATGCAAACATGAAGAAAACTGAACTTGACCGCATCTTTATATCAATTTCTCACTATTTTCTTTTCCATTTATATTGACTGAGAAATACGTAGAAAACGTACCTTGACTATTAAGTTAGAAGGACATCGGAGTGTGTTTATTTCCTTAAACTCCTCCTGTTCCTCAGTTTGCTATCCCAAATTATCAGTCCTAACTCCACCTGTCAGATTCTTCTTACTCAGATTTCTCGATATGCGTAATTGAGTTTAACAATTCCCTTTATTAAAGAGGAAACACATTCAGAGAATATGAGGCATTCCTGTTTCTGATGGAAATCAAATGGGAGCTAGGGACTTTCTCCTGCATGACAGCCTAATGGCTTCTGGAATTCATGTATGAGCCCTACCCATGTCTCAACAGAACGTGTCAATTTCTGGGAACAACCAATTTTATCTTTTTCAAATGTTCCCTCCATCAAAAGCTGTGCTGGTCCTACTGAAATTTAACTAGTCATTAGTAAATTGTGCATGGAGAAGGGGCTTGATTTGCATTCATGGTTATCAGAATGAGTTTAGGGAAATAGTTAAGTGTGTTTTCCAATAAATTTGAACTTTTTTCCATTTTTTGAAAAGAGCTAAAAAATAAAATGTATGTTTATAAATTGTAAGATGTGGGCCAGCGTGTTGGTTCAACAGGCTAATCCTCCACCTCCAAACACTGGCATCTCATTTGGTCATCGATTTTTGTCCTTGCTGGTACATATGCCATCCAGCTTCCTGTTTATGCCTGGGAAAACAGTAGAAAATGGCGCAATGCCATGGGGACCCTGCACCCATGTGGGAGACCCAGAGGAAGATCCAGGCTCCTGGTTTTAGAACAGCTCAGCTCTGGCCTTTGTAACATTCAGGGAGTGAACCAAGAGATGCAAGATGTTTCTCCCTCTTTTCTCTCTGTAATTCTCCCTTCCCAATAAATCTAAATAAATGTTTTAAATGAATGAATAAATTAATTGTAAGATGTAGAAGATTCAGGGCCCAGCATGGTAGCCTAGTGGCAAAGGTCCTTAACCATATGGGCGCTGGTTCTAATCCCAGTGGCTCTGCTTCCTTTCCAGTTCCTTGCTTGTAGCCTGGGAAAGCAGTCAAGGACTGCCCAAAGCCTTGGGACCCTGCACTCATGTGGGAGACCCAGAAAAACTCCTGGCTCCAAGCTTTGGATCTGCTCAGCACCACCCAATGCAACCACTTGGGGAGTGATTCAGGGGTTGGAACATCTTCCTGTCTCTCCTCCTCTCTGAATATCTGACTTTCCAATAAAGTATTTAAAAAAAAAATGCAGCTGATTCAGATACAATTTTTATGCTTCAGATATTTTGATAATGACAACAAAAATGTCGTCGCTTTACTGCATTTCACCCTCAGCATGTTAAATTACATAATTTTAATAAGCCATGGTTACCATCCAAATATCTATATTTTTGTCATTATAGAAATAATGGTGGATTTCTTTACAAATAATTTAACTGATTGCTATTAACTATCTAATTATTATTAAATTAGAAAGAAACTTTCTACCTTTCACCAAAATTATTTTAGTATTCATTTGTTTAAATATAACTTCATGGTTAAATACAGCTTTAAAACACTTGACCACAAACGTTTTCTAAATTTATAAATGGTGAAATTACTTTGAAAATGAGGGCCAGATGATGCCTACATAATTCATTTCCCATTCCAACCAAAAACATGGAAAATCTTTTCTATGACCCATTTGCAGAAACAGACAAGAAAAAAAATCTACTTCTCACTTTCTTTCCTAACACTTGTTCTTTTGCTTGTGGACAGAATGCCTTTCTGTGCTGAACAGTTACTTTGAGTTAAGTGCTAGTCAGCTCCACATATTTCCTCCCACTCTCCACCTGCATTCTTATCTAAATCTCTCATCTGGGAGAATTTGAGTATTGTTTATAGATGTTACATCCCTGACTGACTGCATGTTAAGCCAGTCTGCCGCCCCTTTAGGAGGTAAGCTGCAGTAATAAATGAAGTCAGGATGTGTTACCCCTCATCTGGCACAAGCCATTAGTTTTCTTGGAACAGGTACTTGCAACATTGCATTACAATTTTGAATTTCTTTTCTTCCTTGAGCCATAAAAGTCTTTTTGTTCTTGGGAAAACTGATTCTACATACTGTGTTGTTCTGTTTTTATTAGATGCTTAGACAATACATTTACTCTCGGCCACTTGCTTTAGGTTCCATTACAAAGCAATGGTAACAATAATCTTAAAAGTAGGATACTTGAATTTTATAGTCTAAAATTTATTAAAACCAGCTGTTTAGAAGTTCAAACACAAGCCTAAGTGAAAATTTGATATTCTTTTCCATGTTATCAAACTACAATACACCAATGTGTAACTTTGCAGTTTGAAAATAGGATTCTGAGCACAGATTAACAGCAGAGAGGAAGAGAACTACAGAAATAATACAGCTCAAATGCACAGAACACGTATTTCAAACCTCAACTCTCAGATAAACATCACATTAGCAAGGTGGATGGTGTCTTACATTGAGTAGATTGGCCCTTACTTCAGTGAATGCCTGGGTGAAGAGTACGCGTAAGGATCTGCACATCACAACTGTAAATTTATAAATGCTAAATGCCATGTCAGACATTTGGCCTGGTACTTAGGATAGTTGGCCATACCCCTTGTTAGTATCTGGGTCCAAGTTCTGACTCCAGCTTCTCATTGCAGTTGATCAACACTGAAGACTCTATGGGCTCAATTAGTTGGATTCTTCCTGTCCCAGAGAGAGACCTGATGGAGTTCTCTGTTCCCAGCTGGAGTCCCTGCTCCACCCAGGTTCCTGTGGACATTGGGGAGTGAATAAGTAGCTGGGATTGTCTCTCAATCTCACTCTTTCTCTTATCTCTCTCTCTCTCTCTCTCTCTTCTCCTGCTCAAAGCAAACAGTTGTAAAACAAAAAAACTAAATCTGTACTCGTGTTCGTAAGTGGCACACGTTTTCACTCAGGATCTTTCAGCTTTAAACCTTGAGGATTTTTTCCTGATATAGGAGCTAAAGAAATTGACCCAAGGAGCAGAACTGTTTACTAAGAGCATCACTGATTTTGGTCAGAGCAAGGCAGAAGTCGGTCTAGTGATCAGGATCCCAGGAAGGGGCCAAGGTTGAACGTGGTACTATGAAGTCAGCCTGGGGAGTTAGGACTGGCAAATTATCTTCTCCTGTACGTCAATGGTCCAACTCAGTTCTAAATTCCATCTGGGATGGCATTACAGAATAAAGGAGAAGTAGGGATACACTCATTTGGGAAAAGTTGAAAATCTAGAGCCCCCTTTGATAACTGGTGGAGCCAAATATGAGTATGTTCATGTACTTTTTTTTACAGTAATTGAGGACTGAAGTGAGCTTTTCACTATCCAAGCACAGTGGCTGGGAGCACCGTTTGTGTCAGACCCCGCATGTTTATTCCCTCAAGATGCATTAGTTGTTAAACTTTATTTAAAACACCTGCTTATGATGCCAGTGAAAGGGAAAATGCTTTGCTTGTTTTGTGTAAAAGTCTTTAAAGATGGCCCAAAGTAGGGAAACTCCAGCCTAGGTTTAAGGTCGGTCCGTGATAGGTGCATGTCAGTTCACAGACCAATGATGTGTGTGTAAGCACACAGGCTCAAGCTTATTAAAAACCTGCTTATTTTAATTATAACCTTGTTGGTTCAATATTTCTTCATATCTCCTTGTAGGCATTCACTTCTTTCTAAAATGAAGTGCTTGGAGATAAAAACCAAAGATTTATCCTGAGACAACAAATGTCTGAAATTTTATCATTTTTAAATAGATGCAGGTGAAATTTTATCAGGCTGAGTGTCTTCTCAAATGCAGTTCCTTGATAAAATTGAATGAGAGTATTTGGTATAATGAAGGAAAGAGAATGAAGTTTCCTATGTCCTATCTTCAAATTGACTGCATACAGGCAATCCATTCCGAAGTCTACTCCATACTGTTGTAAGAAGTGAGAATACCAAGATATACTAAAGCATGCACTTACAAACACACACACACACACACACACACACACACACACAGTCAGAAATACCACGTGCTAATCATGTAGTTTTTCAAACTTTAGAAGCTGTCATACTATATTAAAAGTCCTTCAGATGTGCCATAGTCTTTTTTCCAACTTACATCTATCACATTTTAAAACAACATCAAAATTAAGCACCTCACTTTTTATGTATCACAGAATAATTGCATTCAGAAAATAATCGAATTAGACACAGAAATTTATAGTTTAAAAGGTACAATTTTTCCTGAATCCTTTCAACATTGTTCAAAAGACATTTTTGTGATTTAAGAAATATGTTTTGTTTTCCTAAGTAGAATCTAAGAAGTAACTTAAGGAATAAGCACATTACTTTGACCATCTAAGGCACAAAACATTTCCCTTGCTACACATTGTGGGCTCTAGATGGTTTTCAGCAGAATAAATTCTGAGGCATTGCAAAGTATGACAGAATATGCATTGTGCTGCGGAGCTGTTAGTAGAGGAACAGGTAAATGCAGTGAAAGAAGAGGGTCTGCCTGAACCTGCAGAAGCATCTCATTGGTTACAGGCTCAACAACCCCTCTCCTGCTCTGGGCTTGACTGTGTTTTAGTCAGAAAACTCTCTTTCTAAAGAAAAAAAAAAATCACAGAATGCGTTTGTCTTTATAAAATCCTACAAACAACTGAGATATTTCTGTGAAGTTCCTCATTGCAGTGTCAGAGTTATTTTTGTCTTTGGCCTATGCAAGTTGTTTTATAAGAAATAAATAACAATAAAAAAAAACCTTTCTGTTTATAAGGTTCAAAACTTTGTCTACACAAGCCAAGTGGAGATTTGAGTATCCAGATAATCTGATCAGGTTAGAACACTTCTCTCTGATTACTCAAGTGTCAACGTGTGCCCCTCTGCCCTGCTGAGGACCAGAACAGTCTCCAGGATCTCAGATAGAAACAGAACCCTGCGGGAGATCTGAGGAGGCAATTGAAACCACAGTGGGGAAACTTGTTATTGGATTTTTGAAAAACCTCATGCCTTGTGACATACTAGCATTTGAGAAGGTCAACCTTGTTGAAGAATGGATACTTTCACAAGAAGTATCTCTTCATAACAAACTTCACTTGATACTGTAATTGACTTCACATCTGTGAGATTTTTATTACTGTGGGTTTCATCAACACTTTATTCAACTTTTGAACTTGTCACTGAATAATACCTGGTGAGTATCAGGGGCTGAGAGTACGAAGTGGGCCATGTGGTTGATAGCCTCTGTTACAGAACCTTTGCCAGTACTTAAATATGAGGAAGAGAATTTCCTAAGATGCCCATGTATGCCTTGTAATAGTTGTTTGTTAACATCACCAAGCCCCTGGAAAATAACTACATTTCTGTCCTAAGTGTCTGCAGGAGAGATTGTTTGTATTTCTACCTTAAATTATAAGGTTTTTCTTAGTGTCATGTTTAGAATCTTCATTCTGACTGGGTTTAGTGACCTCAAAGAAAAAATGATGGTGAAACACATACCTGAAGACAAAAGAAACAAAATGTAAAGTTACTAAAAATTTAAACGAAATATCACTGATACCCTCAGTACAAGGAGAGAAAAAAAAACCACATCAAAATTAGTATGGTAACCAAAAGATACTGTTTCCAGATGTGTGAAGAGAATACTTTAGAACGTATTTTTGTGATGGATTTTAATCATTCTAAACTAAGAGGTTCACATCACTCCTCTGCTACAAATCAGACATGACAGTAAGATGATATTAGGAGAAACAAATTAAACAGAGTAAAAATTGGCTCTATTTTAAAGAGATGTATCAAAATTGGAGAATGTTGAGTGTATAGTCTAAGAATAACTTAATACTCATATTCTTCACATTTTAATACTTGGACATGCAAACACGCGGTTTGACACACTGAAACAGAATGAAAGCATCACTAGACTAGTGTGGGAAGATGTCAGTTCCTATAGCTTGATGCAGGCCGGGTCTGACATCACTACCAGGGCTTGGGGATTTCAGAGGGCTGGGGCAGTGGGTGAGCTGAGATAACTTTCATTCTCAGGCTATCAAAACTCAGCCAGCCTTTCCCCTAGAGGCTAGGCAGCTGGAAAAGAATGCAGGGAGGGAACTGGGAGCAATCGAGCCTAAGGTTAGACTCTTTTTCTTTACTAATTTTTCTATTATTATTATTATTTTGTGATACAGTTTTATATACTCTGGGATTTCCTTTACACCTTACCCCAAACCCCTCCCCACACACTGATTTCCCCTCTATTATTACAATAATACAGTTTTGCATGAACAGACATAAGTCCATCATTGCGGGCACAGATAGTGGCAGAGAGTCCAGCTTCCTATTGTCAAGATATAGTATTGGTAGTCCATCTTTGTCTGGAAGTAGAGATGCATGCTGCATTGTAACCTCACATCTGGATATGACAGTTTCTATTACTATCCATCCCCTTAAATGAAAAGCCACAAAACAAAATCAACAACAGGAAGAAAAAACAGAAATTTACAATGCCATCAAGTTAAATAGCATGCTACTACTAAATGACTAATGTGTCTCTGAAGTAATGAAAAAGAAAATCCAATAAAAAATAAATAAATCTTTAAAAAACGAACCTTCTTGAAGAAAATGCTGCTGTACGATCTGAGTCAGTGAAGAATTTAATAAGAGGGGAAAAACTGTTGTGAAGAAGTTCAAAACAAAACTCTATCTTCTCTTTCTTTTGAATGCAGAAGTTATCCTTCCTTTCTTTTCTTTCTCTTTCTTTCTCTTTTCTTTTCTTTTCTTTTCTTTTCTTTTCTTTTCTTTTCTTTTCTTTTCTTTTCTTTTCTTTTCTTTTCTTTTCTTTTCTTTTCTTTCCTTCCTTCCCTCCTTCCTTCCTCCCTTCCTTCCCTCCTTCCTTTCTGATGCAGAAGCCACAGTAGCTGGGGGATTGACTGTGGCAGCTGTAATGGTTGAGGCACTCAAGTGACTGAGTCTTATGCCTTTGCTCCATCAGGGAGGGGATGGTTCATGGACATGACCAGAGTTGGGTTTCTAGATTTACAAATGTAAACCAAACCTGTATACAGTTTCATGTAATACCAGCAATCTCTATTTTTTTTTCTGCAACCCACTATAATTTTTTATTGATTACATTGCATTATGTGACACAGTTTTATAGGCACTGGGATTCCCCCAAACCCTCCCCCATTATAAGTTTTAAAGCTAATTACATGCCAGCATTGTGTCTCTAGCTCTGTGTATCAGACTCACCGCATGAGGAGGTTCTGAGAGGAATGTAATATTTTCTTTCTGGTAACCAGGGAAGAGGGGCTGGGAAAGGACCATTGATAAAACCTATAGCTCACTTGCTTTCTATTTGTCCTTTTTTATTGTGTAGCAGAGCTGAATTTACAGTATGAATTTGGGAGTCCACAATCGTTAATGATACCATTTTAGGAGGAACTACTTTGGAAATATCTTATGCGATGTTAGAAAGCAGATAGAAAAATGAAAAGTACACGACTTCCTTCTCAAGCTATGAGGAGCTGCTGACATAAATGCTGTAATTCTACAGGCCAATATATAGAACAGAATCACTATTTAATGTGTATCTGAAAAAACACCATACTGATACTTCAGAGATCCTGAGCATGTGAATCTATGAAAAACAAGCTGTCATCATTCATGGTCAGAACCTTGAGAATAATTCTTATATTCTACATGTCCAATTTCTACAGGGCCCAAGCCTGTCTGACACACTGCTGTCATTCTGACATCTCTATAATGTATCCTTGATTATCTTAGTGCCACATAAAATCTGTTTTTATTCCTCCATCTACATTCAAAAATTTTGAATAAATTCTTACAGCATTCACTGTATTTCCTGTGATGTTCTTGAGATGATGAAATTCACGTGAAATCCTTGGATAGCAATCATACCTGTTGGTATATATTCTATACACCAACCAAACGGTATTTCTGATGTACACTTATCATAATATTTTACACCCTAGGTTTTGCTTTCCTCCATATTTATCTGCTTGCTGGTTTTTTATTCATCTCCATAAAGCCCTCAGGCTATGTAATCTGTCTCTTCATCACTGTAAGTACCCCTCTTAGAGCACTCATTACTGCCTACTTTGTTTTACAGGATTTGCATCTTATCTTACCTTTCACTGGTCTTTAAGTTCTCTGAGAGCAGGATCTACATCTGGTTTACATTTTTCCCTCTTCACTAACCTACCTGAGAGCTGCTTGGCAGGAGCTTGATGAAAACACACTGCAGTTTACTTCACACCTTGCATACAAACTCTTTTATCAACAGTTCCAACAACACAATACTTCATATGCTTAGCACAATGGCTTTCATTTATTAAGAAGTCACAATATTTGAATGGGCTAGTGAATAAATAAATGGAAATGTAAATATTGATTGTTCCTTTGGTTCATGTTTCAAGTGACTGATTTACTGACAAAGCTGGCTTTTCATTTTCCAAGTGTTGAACTGTACCAGGAGTAATGGGGATCAATATCTTACTGGTTCAGGCTGTACCCATTCAACCTTTAGTCTGCTCTTGACAGGAATTAAAGCATGATGGGATTTGGAAGAATGCATTTTGGTTAGCAGTAATGAGAACTCTCAGAAAACAAGTTAAAAGTAATCTTCAAGTTTGCAGTCTCCTCTTGAGCTTCTTGCAAGCTCCTCTTGGTTGCTTCTATTACAAATCAATATTTATTAATTAGTGAAATAAGCATAGTACCCTGAAGCCGACTTGCACCTTCCTTTAATGGAGAGGAAGAACTCTGGCTCAGTCACACGTGGGTTTGGCTGGATAATAAACGGAGTTTTGTGAAGGTTGAGATGTAACTATCGCCATTTTTTTCCTCTTGAAACATGATTATTCCACAAAAAATAATCTAAACTTTATAAATCCTTAAAATCCATATTCAAGATTGTGTTTTGTAAAAATCCCCCCCCCCCAAAAGCTGCCTGTTAAAACCTAGGTACACAAGAACGTGAATAACATCTAAGCTATTTATAAGTGGAAGCCTTATCCATAACAGCACCATAAAAATAATCTCCTCTGAAGGTTGTATTTTTCAATGTTCTGGCTGCCACGAAACAATATACTTGCGATATTTTGTATTACCAAAAAAAGTTCATTATAGCACTACAGCCCCCATTTTCCCTAACTCAAACATATTTTACTTACAAAAAGTTTAAGCCAATAAGAACAAAAACCATGTAATGTCATTTCTTTGGAAGCTGCAGTAAGGATTTTTTAAATACAAAAAGTGATGGATGGATCTTATTTATATCACTAGCATAAAGTGATATTACAAACTCTCCCTGTATGCTCAGACACAGACAAGCATGCTGCTACTTCTTACGAGACTCATGTTTCTGGCCATGTGTCAGCCAGATGGTGTCATATAACAGCAATGGGCATGAAGATGACAGTCAGCAGTAAGCAATTACTCTGTGTTATCGTGTTCCGTGTTTTGCATGTAACATCTCATCTAATATTCAAAGTAGCTATGAAAAGGTGTAACACGATTTACCCATTTACTGATAGGAAATGGAGGCATTGAGAAACTAAGAAACATTTTATATGTCACATGTTTACTAAGTAAGAGTCAAGACTCACATCTAACTTCTTTTTAGCAAGTATTTGTTTATTATTTGAAAGATAGAAAGGAGAGAGATAGGTAGGGGAAGCAAAAGAGATTCTATCTGGCTAAAATGATAGGGACTGTGCCAGATCAAAACTAGGAACCAGGTGCTTCTTCCAGGTCTCCCACACTGGTGCAGGGACCCAAGCACTTGGGCCATTATCTCCTGCTTCCCCAAGTGCATTTAGCAGGGAAGTGGATTGTAAGTGGAGTAGCTGAGACTCAAAATGGCACCAACATAGACTGTCGACATTACAGGCAGCTGCTGTGCTGCAGCACCAATGCTACAATCTGATGAAGTCTGAATGAAGATAGAATACCCAAGTCTCAGGTTTATGATTCATCAGGATGCAATGTATGATAGAAATTTATAAAAAAGAGATCAATTTGTTTGGAAGACAAGACAAATGAGATAGCTGTATCAATTAAGCAATCTCTCTCCCTCTCTCTCTCTCTCTTCCCCAAATGATAAGAATTTGTATTTTGGTGTCTAGAGAAACCCTGGTAGACACCTACACGCGTGTGACCCTTCTAAATAAATGTAACTAAAAACTCACAAAGGCCTATTTTCTTAAATTGTATTAATAGTAAATAAAAATAGCATCTGAATTGCCCATAAATGTCTACCACTTGAATGAAGATTAGAACTTTTGTTGTTCAGTATTCACTCTTCAGTTTTACCATAAAATGTTTGCCATTCTTCACCCGCAGGAACATTCCATCTATGAGAACCAAAGTGCTTTTCAGTTGATTGACCTTCACTTTAACTCATCTGTGTCTTACTATTTTAGTTGTGATTAGTTTATTTTATCGCTGCTTTTCAGATGATTGCCTTTAGGGATTTAAAAATAAATACTGCATAGCAGATACGTTGATCCTACTCCATAAAAAAGCAGCAACCAAATCAGAAGTACATGTGCACACCTTTGAAAACAGGGAATACCTATGTCAAAAAATGAGGAGTTGCAATCATAAGCCCAGCGGGCAATATAACCAACTCTGGTGCCTACCTCAGGTACCTCCCATGAAATGCATTTAATACGTTAAAAAAAAAAACTCCATATCAATATCCTTTGCCTAGCTGTTATGAAATTTTCCAACATTTTCAAAATGGGCAGTTTACAAATAATTGCCTATAAAGATAGTCTTAGAAATCTGTTTTTCATCCCACAAAGCAATTTAACTGGAGAAGATGAAATAAACTACCTCATAAAACAAGAATCAGTGAAAATAATCTCACTTAAACAATTAAGATTTTCCAAGCCAGCATTATGGCAGGTTAAACGAATGCTGGCAACCCTGGCTTCTCTGAGGGGCTGGCTGTTCCAGTTCTGATCCAGTTCCCTGCTAGTTCATCTGAGAAAGCAGCAGAGAATGGCACACGTATTTTGGCTTTGGCTCTTAACCTACATGTCCAGGAAGAAGCTCTCTCTGTATCTTCTCTGTAATGTTCTATCTCGTTCATTTCCTTTCTCTGTAGCTCTGCACTTCAAATGCATAAAATAAATTTTTAAAAAAGAAAAAAATGTATTTCTCTAAGGGCCAATGTTGTGTTGCAACAGGTTTAACTGCTACAGACACCAACATTCTGTGTCAGACTGACAGGGTTCCTGCTGCTCCATTCCACTCCAGCTCCACATGATGCCCCAGAGAAAGCTTCAGAAGATGGCCCAAGTGCTTCTGCGCCTGCCACCTAGACCAACAACACAGAGCTTCCAGCTTCAGCCAAGCCACGTCCCTGCAGTTGTGGCCGCACACTGAGTGTACCAAGAATGGAAAATCGAGCTCTCTCTCTCTCTTTCTTGCTCTTGGTCATTTTACCTTTCAAATAGGTAAACCATACCTCTCAAGAATAAAATTTTTCTAACTCATTACAAATATGAATTGATTGGCTTGTCTGTTACCAAATTTGGCTCTGAGGATTAACTGGCAAAGAACTAAAACACAAAACTATTTAAAATAATCTTGGCTTTCTGGTAGTAGTATTTGAACATCTGAAATGAAGTTAAATCCCTTGGCTTACACATCAAATGTCAAGAACAAGCAAAATCTCACTTCAGGGCCATCAGGTCTCCCCCTCATCACTAGATACAGAAAAACAACGGTACTTTCTTCAAACTAAGATCAAGGCATAAGTGAGCCAGAAAAAGACAATTAAGCAGGGGATGTAATTGTTTTTCCAAGTGCTCAGCAATATGGATGCAGGCATAATGTTTTTATTCATCGGGCATACAAACAAATCAAATTTCATGTCAACAGAGTAATGATAGATCTCATCACGAAAACATACCTAAGCAATAATGACCAAGGAGAAAGTGAGTAGCTCATAGCAGCAGAAGTGATTTCTTTTTTCATCCTAGGTAAAGTCAAGGGTAACTGAGAAGACTGGCCTTTTCCCCTCTGTCATTAACTGCAAATCATTCTTGTCATGTTAGAGAGCAGATCATTTGCTTTTAGTGTTATACTGCAGTATGTTGGGATCACGTACCCTGACCTTATTCCCGGCAACTTAAACTCCATTTCCAATTAGCAAAAATGCTTATGGTGTAGATGAAGCCTGGCTGCCTCTATCAGTGTGAGTAGAAATTTATATTCCTTAGTTGTCCATGAGCAAATCCTCTAATATACTTACATTGCTTCTATCAGCCAAAAGCTACAACAGAGAGACAGTGTACAGATTTTCTATTCCTGCTCTTAGCAAACTGAAAAAATTAGCCAGAGAACATAACAGAAAGAGCAAAGGATTTGTTTTCACCAGTTAAAAAACAACAACAAAACTTCACTGCAAGAGCCACATTTGGGTTGGATAGAGCAACATTGCAGATTAAACTAATAGTACTTGAGAGAAAAGATGCTATGGATTACAGAATTCACTCAAACATTGTTTTAAAGTGATATGCTATCATTTTATATATGGGCTACTTATTTTAAGGAAATAGGTTGTTAGCACGATGGTTGTGATTCAGTATTTCTGGCTGGTGTTCAACAATGTCTGAGCAGCTAAAATAATGCACTTAGTTCAGCCAGCCAGTCCATCTGTTTTCAACTTAGGCCTACCCCTTTGAATGCTACTACCAACATAATACTTTTCTTAGCTGCATCACTATCATTTTCCTCTTACCTGATGAGAAGCCAAATCATTCCCATGTTAATTACAATTCAATAGAGATCTCTATTTTTTTTTTAAGCTTTAAGATTTCAATCTCAAAAACTAACGGATCATTGAGAGCCTGTGCTGAGGCACAGTGGGGTAAGTTACTCCCGCAACCCTGGCAATCCATATGAGTCTCAGTCCAAGTCCTGGCTGCTCCACTTCTGGAGCTGCTCCCTGCTAACATCTCTGAGAAAGCACTGCCTCTGGAAAATCCAGGTGAAGTTCCTGGCTCCTGCCTTCATCCAGGCCATTTGAGGAGTAAAAGAGTTGTTAGAGCCCCTTCTCTCTTAGCCGTTGCCTCTTGTAACTCTGAATTTCATATAAATAACTCAATAAATATTTTTTAAAACAATAGGAAAAAAATCTCTGCATGAATTTCAAAATTTTTTGGCCCTAAAAATAACCATATCTTTAAATTCAAGTTTTTTCCACTTAATGTTCGTAGGCCATGTTATTTTGCCTTGATGCCATTTTGTGCTTCATTAGATTATAATCAACTAAAAAAAAAGGGGTGAAAAACTTATGCAGATAGTTTCACTGGAATAGCAATGAAATGGTGCCTGAGTGCAGAGCTAAGCCGCTGCCAATGACACCAGTATCTTGGAAGGTCTCTGGTTCAGGTTCCAGCTGCTCCACTTCTGACTGTGCCCCCTCCCAATGAGCCTGACAAAGCAGGGCAGGATTGGGTAAGAGCTTGTGAATTCCTGTGTGAGAATTCCAGGTGAATTCCCAGGCTCCTGGCTTCAGCCTGGCTCAGCCAACACTGTCAAGACCATTTGAGGAATGAACCAAACGATTTCTCTCTCTCTCTCTGCCTCTGTCTCTCCCTCTTTGTGATTTTCTTGCAAAAGAATAATCTAAAGATAAACTCAGTACTACTTATGCAACTTCATCTTTGATGTTGTTACAGATTGTTTCATTTTTATCTTGACTACTTTTCTTAACTTATAACTAAACAATTCTTGTAAGAAATAGTCTTCCAGAAAGCTGCAAACAATTAATGGATTGATGCTTAAACTTAGTCTTTGGAATATATTTAGAAAGATTTTTATTAGATAAAAAGCAAATATAAATATAAATGCTCCCAATGGATATTTTACAGAAATGCATTTGCTTGTACCAGCTGAAAATTATATAAATCATCCTATTGACATCGTTAAATATATTTTAAGAGTATCACAGAGGCATAAATATTACAGATTATTTTAACTATGTAGAATTTTTCTTATACAACTTTAACTATTGCCACTGCAGATATTTTATTATATTCTAGTTAGTTTTACTTTTGATTTAAAAGTAAGTGAAATGTCAAAATTGAATTATTTTTATGATATTTATCCTTGAAATTTACTCTGAAACAAGCATGGCAGAGATAAAAATTTCAGATTTTTTTTTTACAAAGATATATAAGCAGTTCTGTACTACAAAGAACATCATTACATTTTTTCCAAAAGTAAAAGAATAGGCAAATCATCATCTTTTCAGACTGCATGATGTTATTATTTCTTTTTGACACTTTGGAAAAAATCAATACACAGTTTATCCCATAATAAGTATGAATAGTCAATAAATTGAACTGTTACATGATGACATTGGATCTTAAATTCTTGTGGAAAATTCATTACAAAAGTTAGTGCTACAGAACTTTTCCAAGAGTAAAGATTCTAGCATGATATACCCCTAAAAGAGAAATCCTCCAAAAGGCCATAATGATGAATTCTGGAAAAATATAAAGGAAGAATTTCTTAGTAGAATGATAAACAGCATAGTGAACTTTCACAGGCTATGACTTTATCCTGAAGGCAGAAACACAGTCACAGCATGGTCCAGAATCCTAAGCAAACCTCAGATCATAAGCCCTGTATATTTCAGTGTTCGAAAACCAGAAGACAGAGACTAGGTCTGATGGATAAACTAAAAATTTAAAAAAAAAAATTAAAATCAACGGGAAAAAAACCCCAGGGCAAACACCTAGTAGTCATGACTTTGTTGGGGCCCACAGCATCCTGTGCTGGAATGCCTGGGTTTAAGCCCTTGCCCTGTTCCAACTTCACCATCTTGCTAAATGAGTGTCCTGGGAGGTAGCTGGTGATGGCTCAGACTTGCTAGTTTTTGCCACCTATGTGGGAGAACTGAATTGAATGCCACGTTCTTCTCCCTCCCGCACCCACCCCTTTGTCACAGCCAGCTCTGGGTATTTTATTTATTTAGTGAATAAACTAGTCAGTTGGTGGTTTTTCCTCACTTTCTAGCTCTCGCTGTATCACTTTGCCTCTTCGTCTTTTCTTTTCAAACAAATTTAAACAGTGCTCCAAATGTTGTTCGAAAACTCATCTTAACTAGTTGAACTACAAAACACGTAGCATTGAATTGGACTCAAAATAGCTAAACCTAAAGAAAAAATTTTTGAACTGAAATATCAACTTTTGAGCAAGAACAGGAAAGAGGCAGTGTGCAAAGTAGAATCCAAGAGTTAACTGCCTACTACAATAAACATATCTGCATTCTTTGTAGGAACATGATACGAAATTCTCTACACAATCTCTACCGTATCTGTATGGGTTAAACACATCCAGCAGGAGGCAGATATTATTTCAATTCTGCCACTAAGTTCATCCACTTCTAAAATTCCATCAATCCTTTCCAATGTTTTTCATTGATAAAATTTCCTATCTTTTAATTTATGTGATTCTATTGAA
This sequence comes from Ochotona princeps, assembly GCF_030435755.1. NCBI lineage: Eukaryota > Metazoa > Chordata > Mammalia > Lagomorpha > Ochotonidae > Ochotona > Ochotona princeps. The sequence continues at coordinate 50,888,117 of NC_080837.1, forward strand.
TAGTGTAACTGATGAATTATTATTTAGAACAGAAATCTTATTTTTAAAAATCTATTGAAAACTTTCAGTAATTTTTACTGGCTTACAATCTTATTCCCAAAATCCAGATAACATTTTGGGTTATGTCGTTCATGTCTTGTCCAGAGTAATGTTGAACTACCTATTAGATTTCTTTCAATATCGTCTCACATAAAATTAGATTAAATATGAATACTTCCCAGAATTTTGTTATATTTACTAAAACAGGGAAAATAATCCATGGTGATATACCATTGTATCTTATTTTAATAAATGTTACTCTATTGTGTGAGTGTAATATGACATTTTACAGTTTTTCTCACTGGTTTGTTTTATCAAAAGAACTACAAAGAATAAGAGTATGAGAGTTAAGGTTTGTCTACATCCTGTCTGTGAGTAATTTAGTAAAACTCTGTTCTGTTCTTTAATTTTTTAAGCCTTTTTTCGATTGCTGTGTCATCTACTTTCTCTTTTATTACCTTCATCAATTAAGCACAAATTGCTTTTTCATCAGATGAATATCTCACAATTAAATTCCTCCCTGGCCTTTGGGGAACAAACCATGCCCTCTAGCAGATCCTGTACCAACTTTTGATCACATCTGAAAGATCCCTTCAGGACAACTCTTCCCAGAAGGCTTTGATTTCTTTTTTTTTTTTAATAAAGCAAACATTTATTAAACTATAATAAAAACATTCCATCAAATTACAAAACCTGAGCAAGAAAAACAAACGGCACTTGCTTAACTGTAGTTGACATTCAAATATGATTTCTAATCCTCCAGTTTCTGCAAATGCGGCAGCACTGAGCCGGGGTCCTGCAGAGAGAGCCTGATGCTATTCTACAGGCAGGAGAGAAACACAGCATGGGTAAGCTGGAGAATCTGTTTGACAGTAGGTAGAAAGAGGCCACGTTTGTTTTCCCTCCTTCTCTGAGTATTAAAATTAAATACATAAATATAATTAGATATTTCTTCCTTCATGTACATCTAGTTAAATGATTTAACTGTATGTTTCTAGATATTTATGTATACATAGAAATATAATCTGGACTATATATGATAAACAGGAAAATATGTGCAGGAAAACTTGACCAAGGCAACATTAATGGATGAGAAATTCAGGATAAGCCATGTTGCATAAACTGACAAATTAAATTGTCCATATACTGATATTTAAGTCCATCTTGCTGAAACGCCTGGTTGCACAGTAGATATAACCTACTGCATCATCATTAGCCTATATGCCAATCTTCATTAAGTGGCTGACATTATGCACTGAGATCTGTCCAAACCAACCCAAAGCCTCCCTTCAGGTCTACTGTGAGTTGACTTTGCAAAATGAAATGTGCATTATTTACTTGAACAGTTTAAGAAATAATTCTTAAAGGATCCTTTTTTAACATATGCATACTGTAACATTTCACTTTTCATCTGAAGCAAAAAATTAAAGTTTGAATTTCTCATAAAGCAAATTCATCGTTAGAAGATAATCAATAGCTTTGTCTTTAAAAGAAGGTTCCATTTTATTCTCAGATAAAATTTATACCCGACAAACCTTGTCTTGGTATTTGGTTGCATTATTTTCTAATTCTGTAAATTGCGTTCAATTTTTAGTTTTAGGGGATTTTTAAAATCATAGATTTCATTTTACTAAAGCAGGAATGTGAAAAGCAAATAATGAAATTAGAATTATCATTCTAGCTATGTGTATACGCATACTGAATGAAAAATAAAGACGTAGGTTATTCATAACCTAGTTATGGGACGAGACAGAAGTGGTGTTCCTTATGTGATGTTTTAATTAGCTCTTGCTAAAGACAGTTAATACTTTCAACAACTACAAAGGGGAATAAAAACATGGTGACTGTGAGGAACATACAAAAAAAAAATCTCATCTTTCACAGTATTTCATTCCATCTAAAATGAGCAGAGGTTGTGGGCATTTGCTGCAGTGCTTAACATGCATTTTGTGTTAGACTGCCCCAGCAGGACACTGGCCCCTCCTCAGCCCAGGCAGAGCCTAAACTTCTACTGTGCAGAGCACCCCAATGGGCTAGTCACCAGCACCAATACACCCCACGTGACTGCTCCCCTCCTGCCCGTCTCATGAGATAGTGTCTTTTTTTTTTTTTTTGAGATAGTGTCTTTTTACCAACTCCCCCCTCCACCTTTCCTAGAGGAATGGCCTTTCCTGCCTCCTCAGAGGATAATTCTTCTTCCTTGCCTCCTTTCCTGGCCTAAACATTCCAGAAGAAAAATGGCTTTCCGCAATTGCTCAATCAATCAATAAATCAACCAATAACAAACAGAAACCCCGCTTAGCAAAATCCCTGCTTGCTGACAACATTCAGACTCCTGCATTCTCTTTGAGACTACTGAATACACCCCTCAATCCCACCAAACAAAACTTGGTCCGACCGTTGAGTCCGTCCTTTCTCTCTCTTTTCTGATTACTTTTTCTAGAACTTGGGAGGATTGCATCCTGTGCCAAAGATCTTGGATTCAACAGCCAGCTCCACTTCTGCTACAGTTGGCTACTAGTTTCATCCTTGTAGTTTACATCCTAGTCATGTGTGAGGTTTGTTTCCTGCCTGCCTGCTTCGCTTTGGATACACCTTTTTGTTGTGGCCTGAGAAAGCAACAGAGGAAGCGCCAAGCCCTTGGACACCTGTATCCAATGGAAGACAAAGAAGAAGCTCCAGGCTCTCCACTTTAGGCTTAAATAAGTTTGGCCTTCGTGGTTATTTGGGGAGTGAATCAATAGATGGATGATCTTTCTTTGTGTCTCCCCCTCTCTAAAAATCTGCCCTTTATGACACACAAACACACACACTCCTTTGAACTGGACAGAGACAAAGAATGCCAACAAATGAGAAAAATTTATTAGCAACTTTAAATGACCTATAAAATTATGATTACACGGAAGTATATCATATCTAAACAAAAGCAATATTCAAAAGGTAACTGTCTCATATCATTCCCACAAGCGATTCTGGATTCTGGCAATAGAAAGCTAAAATGCATCAGCCTAAACTTCCCTTTGCCAATACTTGTAAACACTCAACAGCTATTTGATGGCACAGGAGAAAACTAGAGTGGTAGAATGGATTTTGCTTCTGACAGAAGAAAACAAAGCTAGGTGAGAGCTATAATTATCAAGTGTGAAGGATGCTTTTGATTCCACGAGACATGCTCAAGCTCAATCCAGGGACTCTGGTCTGTGGGCTTCAGGCACCAGAAGAAAGAATTTACAATTTCCAGAGCCTGGAAACTGGAGAGAAGTGATGGGAATGGAGGGTAAGTTAGGACCTAAATTTCTCAAACTGGTCCATAGGCTACCTTCAGATTTTTGCCAGACTCTTGAATTATGAATTCTCAGCGTCCCAAAAAATCACAGTGGAAAGCAACTAAAACGGTGAGAGAAGAATCGAAGCAGATTTTGTAGTTTCTACTTTATACTAGAACAATGAAAATTCTGTTATCATGTGGAATCATATTTACTTTGTTTCCTAGAAACAGAAAATTACTTTTCAAACATATTCTGTCAATCAGGAAAGAACAGGGAATAGAAAGCAAAGTAAATATGAAAGCACAAAATGAATATAACACTTCAGTCAAAAGTACACTAATTACGTAAGTAATCACACATTATTCAAGCATATAATTTGAAGTACTAAAATCAAATATTATCCAGTTGACAACTTGTATTTGCCAATGTATATATCCTAACATTCACCACTTCCATGTTTCTCTTCTAAAAAAAAAAAAAAAAAACTTAAATTTAGCTTCCTTTAACACTTCTGCCAGAATTTTTTGAAATGGAAATTTTATTAAAGGAATCCGGATTATGACATCCCATTGAAATATTCTCATCCTCACTGAAAACATACAGAACGCTGTAATTCTGAATGTTACATCTGTATTTTTCTTCCACTTTCCTTTTTTTTTTTTTTTCGTGTTTTCCATTTGTGTTTCTACACTTGTAGCACGGTTCGGTCATGCATATCTTCAAAAGATTTAATTTCACAATATAGAAACTCGGTGCTTCAGCTTCGTCTCTCTGATAGAATAATATCACCACAAGAATTAGAAAAATGAGACCAACAACTGCTAGTTTATTTATAATGACGATGGCTCAAGCAAAAGTTGTATGAATCTGCAGGTGTCTTCTTCGGAAAACCATTCAGCTTTCACCATGTTCTCACATTTCTTTTTTACACAACTCAAGTGTCTCTTACCCTTAGCTAGCGCGGAGAAAGGGGGACACTTCACTGATATATGTAGTTTTAACCACTGACTTATTTTCTTTTCATCTGTGATGATATTTTTATTAGTATATACAATAAAATGCCTATGTAGAATGAGGAAATCGCCAAAATTTGATTATTAAAATTATATACAAAGATAATTGATTTCAAAATCACAACTTTTCCACACTAGAGAGAAAGAAAATAAATCAGAACTTTGAGTACCTCTATAGACATATCTGGACAATATTCCCTCAAGCGAAAGTAAAAGAAGAGCTGTTAGCAAACATGAAACTCTAATTGGTGTACTTCGTTTCTCTCTGAATTCCTACCTCCCGCACCCTTTTAAAACAATATGGTGTAGGACAACTATTCCGAAACTACTTTTTGTGCATCTTAGGAGTGAAAGGTGAATAAACATTTTACATGTAATAAATTCTAGTTTTCTGCTACTGGAGGACAATCTTACAAATGAGTTATCACAAAGAATAAGTGGCATTACATGTTAACTTAAATACATATTCATTAATATAGATAACAGTACATAGCTGGCTATGTCATATACTTGGAACCCTTACTGACACATCTTTTACTTTGAATGGCACAACGTTTGCTTTTAAGCTAAGAAGCTTTAAAAACTTGGATTTTTATACAAGTAATCTCTTGAGTGCAACAGTATAGGCAAATAAAACTAAAACTTTAGATATATTGTTGCTTAATTTATTGATGATGCATTTAGAAACATAAAGGCCAAGTTGTACACATCCTTGACAGTTAAAATATTCACTTATACAGATAAGAGTGATGTAGTACCAAAAAAACCAGCTAAGCTGTTTGCAACAATAATTAAAAATTTATCTTAATTTTGTGTGTTATGACACATCTGGAAATTTTCAACAAGCCTAGTAAAAACTGTTATGTCTCGCCACTAATGAAGTTCTTACACTTCCCTTACTGAAGTCTGAGGTGATGACATTTTGCAAAAACATTTTTGCTTCCAATGTTATTAATTACATCATTCATTAGGAACTACTTTACATTAAAATACTGAATCTTGGTTGCAGTAATTAACTCTCTCAGTTCAATATTGTGTTTGATGAATTAAATGCAAAAACTCTCCTGCACAACACTATGGATAAAAATCTTGCTTTGTGTGATACACAAGACACTTGAAACTCTTCACTAATGGGTTATAAAACCTTTTGAGTGACATTACCTCTTACATAAATGTTGTAATTATTTTTCATAAAAACTTTCACACATATGTAAGATTTAATTTGGTAGTTATTAACAGTGGATTGAACTTTGAAAATCTCATTAGCCCAAATAACAGAGAACCTATATTCCAATTATTACATTTCTTCCCAGAAATAACAGCAGGTTTTCAAAAGACAGAACCAATTTCAAGGAGTTGAGGCTAATCTCCTTTTGCATCTTTTAAAGCAATCTATTAGTAAGATAGTTTAAATAAACAGCTATTTTTAATCTTATTTTTCAAAAATACTGTACCAAGTAGACTACCTAACAATTTAACATTTTCCAATTAAAATATGTAATATGGAAAATAATCCAGGATAGGGAAGGAGTGGAACAACATGGACACCAAGTAAATTAGATTCATAGAAGTCTAATATGTTCCAGAGTATATGTGTACGTGGGAACCTGCACGTACATGTTGCTTCTGTCTATTAATATCTCTTTCTCTGCATGTGTGTGTGTGAGAGACAGAGACAGAGAAAGAGAGAGAGAGCCCCTACCTTTAGCAAACGGTCATACTTCTAAGTGTCCTTTTGTTCCCCAGATACTCATTTGCATTTAGAAATTCTTAATATATTTAAAATGTAGTAGTTGTAGATGTTTCTCAATTCTGTAGATTATGGGATTATGGCTTCTCATTTTCCTCTTTTTGGGAGATGGTTTAAAATCATAGAAGGAAGCAAGCTGAATATATGCTTAAATTATTACAAATAATGTAAAAGAGAAAACGTGAGTTTTGATTTGTTTGATGCGTCAGTAAATAGTACATACTGCTAAAGCAAGAAGTTGATGCAAAGAGTTCATCCTAGTCTTAGTTTTAAAAGAGTACATTCCACCAAAGGTCTCCCCTACAACCCATTCTTTTCTAAGATAAGTGAGTGAGGAAGCTAACTGAACTTATAAAGATCTTTCTCATTTGTCTTTGTGGTAGAGTATGCTAAATATATTCTAAATATTAGTATTATCTTTCTGGGTTTTTCCCTTAAAAAAGTTTATCTACAGATCTTCAAAAAACTGAAATAGTTAGAAATCACATGATCTGTTAGCCTCCATGACAGACTGAGTTGCACGGACCAAACATTACCTTTGTATGCATAGTATGCTTCAACAAGAAGTCTATTAGTTAAGTGCCTGACTAAACAATCCCTCATTTGGCTTAAAACAACCTATTTAGTATGGAGAGAAAAAAAACAAAATGAAACATGGAGAATTGCCTATTTTGTTTGTGGTCATTCAGCCCCTTTCCCTCCATATTAAGAGTCATTATTAAGGTTCATTAACTTTATAAACCATGTTTTGTGCACTGTGTTGAGTTTGTAATTAGAAAAAAATTGTGATAAATCCCAGTGTCCAGTTTTCATTAAGTATAAATTAGATAGAATTCTATGTAATTTTGAAGACAACAACATGAAGTTATTCTTTTATATTGGTATGCATAAAAGTCCACTTACTTATTTTGTTATGTTTTCTACAGACATGGACTTCCATTTTACTTAAGAAAGATTAAACACTGTTCAATTCATGTAATTGAAAGTGGACATCCAGAATTCAGAGTTAAAAAGATGTGTTAAAATTGCACAGAACAACCTTATCACTTTTTTTAAAGACTTAAACATACTATGTTTATTTGAATTAGAATTTTTTAATATAGTGCTTTGCCTAAAGAAACTCAAGGCTATTACACTGATAACTTATTTAGAGTGCTATCATTTTTTAAGATTTGTTTTTATTTGAAAGGCAGATTTTATAGAGAGAAAGAACCAGCAACAATCTTCCATCTGCTAGTTCAATGTCCACAACAGCTGGAGCCAGACCAGTTTGAAGCTAGGAGTCTCACCCTTCTTCCAGATCTCCCTTGTGCCATTTTCTGCTGTTTTCCCTGTGCATAAGCAGGGAGCTGAATTCAAAGCAGAGCTGCTAAGACTAGAACCAGCACCCATATGAGATGCCAGCACCACTCTTAAAGCTGTCAGGAGTAAAGATAATGAAAAAGCAGTATGCTCCCAGAGAGATATGAGAATGAAATCATCCAGGAGAGGTTAGTTTGTATTATAAACTAGCTTTAATAATTTGACAAAAATTGGGGCCAAATGCTTAGGCCCAAGAACCCATGTGAGAAACCCAGATGAATACCCTGGCTCCTGGCTTGGCCTTGGTCCAGCCCCAGGCACTGAGGCTGTTTGGGAAGTGAGCCAACAGATGGATGATCTTTCTTTCCCACTCTGTGTAATTTTTGGCTTTCAAATAAAATAAAACAAAAATATATTAAAAGAATAAAATTTAACTCCATATAAGTGCAAATATTTAGATAATCAATTTACACATTGAATCCAGAAATAGGTTGTATAGCCAAATAGTAGTAATTCATTCAATAACTACAGTAGTATTGAAGTAGGACTTTTGCTAACTACAATACAGAATTATTTTGTAAAGTCTGGCACATAGTAAATACTTTTCAAGTAGAGTTACAGAATGTTAGAGCTAAAAAAGATATTTGAAGTTTGCTTAGCTCAATTTGTACTGTGTTACAGAGATTACATATCAGTTTGCACGCAGGTCATTACCCAGTCTCTCTCAGGATGTTTCAATGACAGTTTTCTTATGATTGGTTCAGAACACAGACAGTTCTGATTCCCAACAGTTGTAATTATGATGATGTTTTACCTTCTTTTGAAATAATACTTCCTCCCCTATTACAGGTATTTTGCTTTTCCAAAAGGTCAATCCATTCTAATTTATTTAGATGTCTAATGTCCTTTCCCTATACTCTTTCATAATTTGTTCAAAATATCCCCATTTGAAATGGTTTCCAGACTCTTGAAATCTTGACCACTCATCTGGAAGCATTTGTATGCACTTATCAATGTTTCTTTTACATGTGAGACCCAAGACTGAAAATGATACTCCAGATGATGTATGATTAATGCACAAAACAGTAGAACTGTTTCCTTTTTATTCTGAGCACTACGTTTCTATTAATAAAAGCTAATAATGCATTAGCTGTCTTTTGACAGCCATGTCGCACTGTTGACTCTTATTGAAATCATGGTTATTAAAACTTGTAGCTAGTTTACATATGAAAAGTGGTTAAATCAGGCTTCACAAAGGCAGATATTTTAAGCAAAAAAAAAGTGAGAATAATGTGAGAATGTCTTTAAAGCAAATCAGACAACCAACTGTGAGCAATCAAGATAATGTAAAGAAATGGCAAAAAGGGATAATAATTTCAAAGATGGCTCTGGATACATCAAGAGCTTTGCACTGACAGCATAAGAGAGAATGTAGATATGGGCTTGTGGACAAGCTAAACGAGGAAGCATATTCTCTTTTTCTATTCACTGTTAACAGGGCATTTCATCATCAATCCCTTTACACTTATTTCATTTTTAATCTGTCTGAGTTTTTAATATTCAGCTGTGTGTGAAACCAATTTTCCCACCCTGAAAATTTCTGTCTTTTAATTGCTTATCTAGATCATTCACACACACGGTTTAATAACATAGGTAAATATTAGTCACCATTTGTTGTTTGCCATTTATTACACTCTTCCTTTCTTTTTTCTATCCTTTTCTTACCTAATTTTAAGGAAGACTTTAATGTGATTCAAGCATATACCTACACATAGCATGTTAGGTGTAGGTTTTGTTTAAAACATTCCTCAAGTGCACTTTATACTAATTTAAGCTCTTCCTTAAAATACAATACATGATTTCAAATGCAATGCAGGTAACTCATAGTTTCCCACTCTGTACCTTATTTCATGGTCATCATTCATTTAATTTATCTTTTGGTTGTAATTATCCAATGCATTGCTTTTCTTATTGTTTAAAATAGCCACACTGTAGGTAAGTTTGGAATATAAATGTGAAAAGATTGTACACTATCTTTTCCAACACTAACGTTTTGCAGACCTGAATTCATTATTTGCACATTTTTCTTTGCTTAAATAACTTCTTTAAATAATTTTTGCATGTAAAATCTGCTCATAATTATCCCCTTATGTCTATGTGTGAAAAAGAAAGAACAAATCTTTCGCTTGTGCAAGATAATTTGCCTGGATGTAGAACTATAGGGAAAGTGGTTGCTGTTTTTATTTTGATTGCTTTCAGTGCTTTACATGTTTTATTTTAGTCAGTTCTTGTTTGTATGTTTTCTGAGACGAAGGCTGGTATAACTTTTACCTTAGTTGCTTTTCAGATAAGACATTTACTTTTTACATGGATATCTTCAAGATTTCTTACTTACCTATTCATTTTCCTTATTTTTAATATTGTGTGTGTTATATTTATTCTCAGTTCTCATTCTATGTTAAAGTTAGGAAAACATAAAATCCTCATGTCCTGCTAACTTAAATTGCCATGGAAATGACAAGTGTGTTACACCCAATACATAAAGAATGTTAGCACACATTCAACAGACAAGCACAGATAAAGATATGGACTTACACGCATGTATTTGGCTATAGTTCCATGTTTGTATGACTAAGGAGTTTCTTTAAATCTTCATAAAAATATTGTTATGCAGTTACTTATTATCCCCATCTCACAAATATACAAACAAATGTGGAGTTGATTACCTTATCAAAGTCTACAAACAAGAAACCAAATTCAAATTTAAACAAATTTTAGATTCTATGACATATAGATCATTACGATTTTTTTTTGCCAAATACAAATTTGTCTTTGAGCATTGTTAAAGGAATTCTTGTCATAGTTGCTGTAACTGAGAAATAAGTTTTTTTTAAAATTGATTGGATCAATGTACAATGAATTTTCGGTGGAAAAGCAAGACAGTTATAAGATGAGGGATGAGATTCAGTGGCAATTAGCTGATGCTTCTGACTCGGTAGCAGACACGCAATTCTCTATTTCTGGAAACTGACATGATTTAGATTCCACCAGAGGCTGATGAATCCCAGTTATTCCCCCATGGAGGGGAATCATGCACAGAGAGCCAGTCCAGGTAAGCCTCACCCTTACAGTGAGCTCTGAAGCTAAGCACCGAACGCAAGACACAAACACACCTGTAACTCCAACTTCCTTTTCACTCCTTTCAGGATTGCTGGCTCTCAATGGTAATAAGGAAAAGTTAATGAAAATGTTATTTTTCTACTTATTACCCTCATTATATTTGGTGTACTCAAGCTATAGAAATTTTCCATTTAATTCTCAGCCAAAATAGCCAAGTAAAGTGTACCTTATACACTAAATTGCTAAAACTGTAAAATCTATTTTCATGAGAAAAAGTGGAAATGAATAGTGAAAATTTTCAGAGTTGAACTAATTATTTCTGAAATCTGATTATTGCCAAAAAATTAGATAAATTCCTAGGTGTATTGCTAAAGTATTAACCATACAACATAAAAATATGAGCTCAGAACCAGCACTGTGTTGTAGTAGGCTAAAATTTTACCTGCTGTGCTAGCATCCCATATGGCCAATGGTTGCTATTCTGGCTGATGTATTCCTGATCTAGTTCCCTGCTTACAGAATGGGAAGGTGTAGAGATTGGCACAAGTCCTGAAATCCTTGGCCTCACACAGGAGTGCCAGAGGTAGCTTATGACTGGCTCCTGGCTTCAGATTAGCTCAGCTCTGGCTGTGGCAGCCATTTGGGGAGTGAAAAAGGGGATGGAAGAACTCTTTGTCTCTCCTTCTCTCTCAGTAAAAATGTGCCTTTCAAATAAAAATTATTGTTAAAGTACATAAATAAATAAGCTCATACTTTTAAGACACCCATAAATGATTAAATAAATTCAGTCAGTGGGACACATGTAATAAGTCAAAAAATGTAATTGAAACACAGCCAGGTAAGTGAAAAAGGATAAAGAAACTTCCTGGAAATGACAGTTGAGATATTAAGGATAAAGTGCAAAGCCCCACTAATTGTTCATTGTCCACCTTTCATGAAAATGTTGACTCAGTGTGGGCAACAACAACAAAATATGTTTTGGGAATAAAAATTTTACTCTAGATTTCAATTCTTAGGATAAGATTCCAATCATCTCCGAGGAATGTCTGCCCATGATATCACTTCTGACTCTGATGAAATTGTTTTTCTGGAGTAAAAAAGTGGGATCTGGTTGACTCTGTTACACCTGATGCCAGTTGTCCCAAGCATTCTAGTGTGCATGCATTCTGATACTTCTTGATTGCCACTGTTATAGCTTTCATATGCAATCAGCAACATTCCAAGTGAACATTTTGTGTCCCCATGAATTTTTCCTTTAGGGAAATTTAGAATGGGATTAGTACATTATTTAGTTTGATGGGACTACAACTAATTTAGAGGTACTTCCCGCTCCATATAACCTTTCATACTCAGTATAGATTATCACAGTTTCCATTTTTTTCGAGTGTGGTAGATTAAGATTTTCTGATGAAATCCAAATCACTTCCTATTCAAATAGGATGAGCATGCTGGTTAAAGAGTACAAAAAGAATCCCAGAGATGAAAAATATGATTAGTGAAGAAATAAAATTGTTTGAATTTTGCCAACAAAAATGTATGCCTGCAGTGTCTTTCTGCATAGTAAATTAATTTAGGATACAGATGAGAACGATAAGGGAAATGCTGAAATGCTGAGCGTGAAAATTACAGATGGCTGCCAACTACATTAAAAAAAAAAAAAAAAAACCTCTTCTAAGAACTTTATCCAGTAAAAAAATTCTACCCTATAGGGAGGGGGAAACAAGGGTATAGACTAGTCCCATATATTAATGCTTGAGGTTGAAACAAGTGTGAGCAATTACTATAAAATTCAATATGCATCTATTCCAGTCATGTCATTCTATGCATAGATATTTTTCCAGAGGAAATGAGACTACATGCTCAGAAAAGACTTGTAAGCATATATTCAAAGCTACTTTTTCACAACAGAAATGTGGAAAACAACTTGGATGCCTATAGAAGCACACATGTGTTAGTGCATTCCTTTAAGGTTTACTGTGAAAAGGGAGAAATCAATAAAAGTTGGATTATTTAAAAGGAACCAGGGAGAAAATAGTCAAACACAAAAACTGTGTATTGTATTATTCTGTTTGTATACAGTTCTAGAACAAGTCAGAGGATGATTCTGTGTGAAAAAGGATAGGAAGGCATTTCAGGAATGATGAGTGCGATTTTACCTTTAAAAGGGTGTGGTTTATGCCAGTGTACACATTTGTAAAATGTATGAAATTATACATTTAAGATTGGGCATTTATAGGATGGCACAGTGTTCAATAACACTGCTTGAGACATCTGAATATCATATTAAAATATCTGACACTTCCTACGACTCCCTGATAACGCATAGCTCATAGCAATGGGTGTTGGCTCCTGAACATCAGTGGGAAACATGAGTTAGGTTCCGAGCTCCTGGATTCAGTCTCACACAGACTTAGCTGTGGCAGCCATGTGGGGAACGAATCAGCTGATAGAATCTCTGTTTCTCTCTTTCCTTCCCCGCTTCCCCCTCTATCATCTAAATAAACAAAAATAAATCTCCGGTAGTTCCAGTTTAAATGTGGTTGAAAAAATGGAAACATATAATTCCATTGAGAAGTTTTCATATTAATATCATGAAAAATTCTGAGACACTTTTTTATGGCCTTGACCAAATAAATTTATGGAGAATTATGGGAACCAGGCTTCTTCAGTTACTAAGCCTCAGTCACCGTAATGTACTAAAAGTTGGTGGTTTTCTTAGATTTCTTGTTAGTGCATTATTCAGTGATAGGCAAATATTTTACAGGGTTTTTTTTTTTTAGCATGAAACCTTTTGTTCTTTTTTTCTATTATAAAGGCACATTTACAAGAGAAGGAGAGACAGAAAAAAACCTTCCACCCACTGTTTCACTCCCCAAATGGCCACAGTGGCCAGAGCTGAGGCAATCCAAAGCCAGGCGCCAGGAGCAATCCCTAGCTCTCTTACGTGGTTGCAGAGTTCCAAGAATGTGAGCTATCTTTCACTACTTTCCCAGGTCATATGCAGGGTGCGGGATTAGAAGTGGAGCAGAAGGGACATGAACCAACAACCACAGAAGATATCAGAGCTTGCAGGTAGAGGATTATCCAGTTGATTTCTCATGCTGGCCATAGCATGAAATCTTAAATTAAATCAAAGTAAATAATTTTGAATATATACAACAATGACAGAATATGAAAATAACTGTTATACTACAAAAGATAACTATTGAACATGCGCTGTGAAAGAACTGTGATACACAACTAAAGAAAATGTAAAGTACTACCCAAATTCGGTAAAATCATACACGAATGTTCTCCATTCTGTTTTTCACAAGTTAGTAAATGTGTGAAAATAAGAACATTGAAACAAATAAAGCCAAGTAATAATATGGGATCAATTCAGGCAAGCAACGCTTGGCAAGTAATAAGTCAACAAATGCTAGTAACTATCATCATTATTAACGCTATGAAACTGTTGTATGCAGTAGTTCATAAACTATAGGGAGAAACTGTACAGTCAAAGCTTCCAGGAGATATTGCCTAGAACAACTGCATGATAATATAAACTCACACAAATAATAAAATGAAAGTATATGTTTTGGGTAATATCCATGTTTGTAAATACACTCATGTGAAACATACGACTGGCAGATGTTTTTCTCACTTCTTGTAGTATTTAAACTAGATGTGTCTGAAATGCATTAGAAGAAACCTCCAAGCAAACAAGAGAATTGATTTGTGAAAGGCACTTCTTAACTTTGTTCTCTATTTTTCCAATCTAATAACTGACAGAAACTGTACTGTTCACTTTTTCATATTTGACTTCCTAAATGTCATTTGCTTAAGACTATGTTAAAATTATCCTGTAATTTACATAGCTTGGGGGTGAATTCTGTTAATAAATAGCATTTTAGAACTATCACATATGGAAAGGGAAAGTCTGTGTGGGTGTGAAAACTTTCTGCTTTCCACATTGTAAATCCATTTCACAATAATTATCTTGTCTGAATTTACACATTTGTTTCCTGCAAAATGGCCTGAATGCAATTTTTCTAAAAACAATAGGAACAATAGGCACAGAGAAATCTTCATTACACATGCATGTGGACATGAAAAGAAAATTGATTTCTTTGAAGTCTTCACTAGGTTTCCTTCTGAATTTTAAAATTCTATTTAGTTTAAATCAATTAAAATGCATATACATTCTTAATTAGCCAGAAAATTGTCCTTAAGTTGCACTTGCCAGTGCACATATACATTTTGAAAACAGTCTATGAGAGGTGCTATACTTAGCTGAACACAGTGTCCTATTGTTGAACCTTGCTTTAATTTTAGGAAAGCAAAATTGGAAGGGCAAAGAACTAGGTAAACCTAAATAGTTAGGAACTGTTGACTGCTTCAATTCACCTGCAGCTAACTCACCAAGTGGGATACCCTGTTTGTTGAGAAATGCTGTGCCAAGGAGGTAGCATTTAATGGCTCTGGCAAGAAGAATGATTTTCATCAGCTGTAACAAACAAGTTCCTCATCTCCAACCCCACCATCTGTCCTCCTGGTTTCCACCCAGATCTCTATCTATGGGCTCAATTGAACAGGTTTCAGACTGCCTAAGGTCACTACACAATCAACCTTAACAGATGGCATCACAGCGAACATCTAAACTGTAGCAGTAGCCAAATGCAGAGGATGGACCTCATGGCTGAGGAAGAATGCCCTCTGTGCACACCATCCTGATGTTCTGATTCTACTAAACATTGTATGGCAAAACAAGCCTCCACAGTCTGTATTCATAGCTTGAGTAGACTGTGCACTAATTTGACAGGACATTTCCTAGCATGCATTATTTTTCCTGGTATTAGTCTTGCTATGAATAGCTAAAAAACATAATACCTTTATGAATGACTAACAATGTAATACATGTATTTACGAGAAGAAGTTGAGCAGATAAGCTTTGCTTTGTATTCTTATGTTTTTAAAAGACATGTTGTGTACTTGAAAGATAACACCACTTACTGCAACAAATAATCAGGCTTCCTTAACATAATCACATAGAATGATCAGCACATCTTTTTAACTTTAGATTTAATTCTATGACAAGAGAAATACATGTGTCCATATTTATCATAGCTAACAAAGATTCTCACTTGAATTTCTTATCACAACTTCAAATTTGAACTGAATGAGCAATATCCTGGCTATAAAGCAGCTTTAATTTTTAATTTTAGCATTTACATTTGGTGTAGTTTCATTCTTTCAATTATTTGTTTAATATTTGCAAACAACTGATTTTAGAATAAGAAGATCATCTATTGCATTTTCTCCAAGGTTCTCAGCCTGCTCATTTATCCCAATATGAGTCCGGATGATGGCTAACTAAAAATAATACACGTCTCAAGGTTAAAGAAGTCCTCTGGAGAAGGACAAAGGTCAAAAAAATCAGCCCTTGAACGTTGAATATTTAGGACCTCCAATAAAAATCTGCCAGAAACAATTTTCTGTGGCAAAACTCTGCCTTCATTAGTCTCATTAAGCACACTGAAGAAATGAAAGACACACTAAAGGGAAAGTATTAAAATTAGAATAGAAATAAGTCAATAGTTGATAAAGAAGCAAAATTAAAGACAGGAAGCCTCACTATAGCAATATTAACAGCTGTACAAGGAGAAATGTGAAAAGTAAAACAGATGTGAAGAAATGATTAATTACAAAGTTCAAGCACCTTTGCTGTGATGTAACATAATCGATGTTCAGATTAAGAATTTGTCACATACACCTGAGATCCTCTGTTACAAGTCGTGGCATCTCACTGTGGAATTTCAGGTTCTGAGAACATAAAGAAGACCTTGAAAACTACCAATGATGATAAACCAGTGGAGAGCTAAGCAACTGGTTAAGAAACACACACAGAGCATCAGCCTAGCACAGCCAATTCTGAGCATGCGAAGCAGCAGAGATGGATTTTGTGCTTACGATCCGATCCTGCTACCCATGTGAGATGTGGACTGAGTTCCTTGCTCCTGACTCCAAGTCCTTGACTATTGTAGACACATGGGGGTGATTCAGACCATGGAAACTGAACTATTCTTGTCTGTTTCTCTCAAATAAATGTTTAAAAAGACTGAGAGAGAAAACAGACTTGGAAATCTAAACTGTTTTGTTGGTACTTATGGTTATTAGCACTAGAATGCTATCATCCTTAGAGTTAACATTATCTATGATTTCGATAAAAATTACAAACATGAATGGAAAAATAATGAAAATATTAAGTAAAAAAACAACTGTTGATGACTACAGAGGATTGGAGATGAGTAGAAGGTGCAGTGGAAGCTGAAAAGATTCATTTAAGGAGAATCTGTTCATGATCGACATTCAGATTCTGTTATGCTGCAGAATGAAGAAGCCCGCTGCTGAAATAGTGGCTAGAGAAAGAACTTACGAAAAATAGAGCTTGAAGAAATACTTTGGTGTAAGCTATTAAATGAACAGTTATGAAGCTTAATTCTAGGACTTTCAAGAAGTAATAAAGAATTATTCATACATGAAAATGCCAGCTATAATCTTTTGTCTTTAATTGTGATTATTGATAAATTTTACTAGTTGCTATAAAAATAGGTATGAAAAATGTTCACAATGTTTTATTTCTATCTAGTTTTTCCAAAGTAAGGTATGTGCTCATTTATTTTTCTCTGTAGTTTCATATTTTATCTCTTTTAAAGATAATATTCAGTTTTTAAGTAAAGTGAAAAACACTTACATCATAAAGTCTGTTTCCTATATGTTCAATGAGCCACAATTTGCTGTTTTTTTTTTATACAAACTGATTTTTTTGAAGCCATTATTCATAATATAATAAATTCAAATGATTATCTATTTGTTTTGTGATCTTGATGAGATAATTAAAAAGAATTAATTTCCTCGGTTCCAAAGTTTCACTTTAAGCTCTTAACATTCATTTTATCTTTCTAAAATTAATTTTGTTTTCTGAGTTATGTCTTTTAACTTGGTTTATCCTGTTTTATTTTTTCCAAAATCACCAATAAGCGATTTTTTTCACTGATTTACTGTGATGCCTTAATTGTGTATTATCTGTTTTATACTATATATCAATTTATGATTAACAAATGGAAGAACATTATCAATATTGTGTAATAGGTTGTTTACACACAGATTTTCATAGCCCATTAAAACTTTATGACATCACACAGTAGAATTTGAAGGGAGCAATGAAGGAAACACCTTATAGCACAAAGGAAACTGTTAACCACAGGGGCTATTGAACCTACTTTTCTCATTTTGAATAAATTTGGCCATTGCCTGCCTTTACAATCCTTGTATATTCTGTCCCTGTCTTCACAAACTAGCATACTTAAATCTCATCTGGAAATTTCTTTATCCATAAGAGAAACATATGTAAGTGGAGAGAATAAATGAAATTCATGTTTCTATGCGTTCTTATCGATACCATTGGGCAGGATAGGAACTGTGAGAATGAAAGAGGAAATTATAGCAGTTATAGCAAGTGCTGACATCCAACGTTCAATTAAGATATTTGAGAGGTGGTTTCAACGATAGGATTGCGACTGTGGAAACTTACTGACCTGGTACCTGTTGGTACTGATGGATTGTTTATCCCTGCTCAGGCCACAGAATCACATGCCAAATCTCATAGACACAAAAAGAAAATGCCTGATCAGCTGTCTGGGTGTCCCTAAGGCCAGAGAAGTTGAAATCTAAAATATTCCATCACAATGGTTAGAGTCCACAAGATGGGAAAATAAATAATGCAGTGGTTACTTCCGAATAGAGGAGTCAATTGAAAATATAATCCTATTATTAGGAGACTAATAACTGAAGCCTTTTTCCCCATTCTGTTTCTGTTTTCTAAAACCACAGAGAATAAAGTTCATACTTGAAATTGAAAATGCATATATTTCTTTCACATTTATCATTTCCACCTGAATAACATCATGGACACTTGTAAGACATTTGGGATGTTTTCTAGAATAGACATCATGGTCTGTCAATGTTTTTAATGACAATTTTTCTTTAAAAAGCAGATTCACACAGAGAGGAGAGACAGAGATCTTCCATCTGCTGTTTCGCTCACCAGATGGCTTCAACAGACAGCGCTGAGCTGATCCGGAGCCAGGAGCCAGGAACCTGGGAATTCCTATTGGTTTCTCATGTGCGTGCACAAGCCCAAGTACTTGACCCACCCTTTGCCACTTTCCAAGGCAGGGAGCTGGATAGGAAGAGCAGAAACTGGGACCTGAACCAGTGATCATATGGATATTGGGCCACAGGCAGAGGCTTAGTCTAGTGTGCCATACCGCCAGCAGGTCCATCTATCTTCTAAAAGAAAATGCTTATGGAACAAATTTAAAATTGAAAAGAAAGACATTTAAAAAAAATCAATCTGTATTTTGAAGATACTTATTATCTTATTTCAGTAATGATTGTTGATTATGATAATTGAGCGTTTCAATAATTTCTCATATAGATAATTGGTAAGAATAATTTAAGTGCACTCTTATTTTAAATATTCTTAATTAGAAAAGCACATTTAAATAAATTACCATATCACTGAAGGTCATATATAAATACAGTTAACCAAAATTTCACAAAGTTACAGTATGAACACAAAATTTACATTTAAAATGGCTCATCAAAGTCTTTATTAGATACAAAAACAATAAACTTTGATAATGCAGCATAACATTTTCAGTGAAACTAGCAAAATAAGTCACAATTGATATTATTCAGCTTTGGCTTTTTTTCCTTTCGGCCAAAGAATAATAAAGTTGCACTAAAAAAGACAGAGAATTTTCAGTGTTTAAGAATAGGAAAAAGTTGAGAGTGGAAAAAATGCTTCCAAGAGGGAATAATTTATGGTACTATCTAAACATTTACAGCAATATCTTCAAATCTTTTTACATTTCCAACATTTTTATATAGACAGATAAAATATTGCTATGTACTTTTGTATAGTCGTGGATATAAAAATTGATAGCATTATTTTCAAAGATCAAGCATTGTTTATATTATATGCTAGAAGAAATGCATCATGTTTATAACATTGATGGTCCATAAGGATTACGAGACCTGTATTATGTGTCCCTTAACAGCAGGTAGAATGCAACCTATTCAAAAGTCTCCTTGTTACCTAATTAGGACTACTTTTGGTCAGGGCCACTGATCTCACAGTATTCATACAAGAGTGCTGCCAGAATAAACTGAGCATCAGACAGTATCCAGGACTCAAGCTGGACACCAGTGGACCAAAAGGGAGAAGTTGACTCTGGTGAAGCAAGTTAGTTAGGGTCATCTGAGAATCTCAAACAGTATTATTTGAAAGTATACATAATATGAATGAATGTTTGAGTAATTATGATGGGACTTATTTTTGGAACGTTTTATAAATGCAAAAGCTGATTTTGTAATCAAATCATTGAGGAGTTATAGATGGCATTACTAGTCATCAATATAATTCTCAAAGAAAAAAAATTATCATTATGAGGCTTGGTTTACTTTCATCATAGGAGGATGAGGTTTTTTCTGCAAAGATTGAAAGAGTATTATATTTCTGTATTATAAGAAAAAATATGCTCAAAAAGTACAGCTGATTACCTAGTTCAATCTACAGAATCCTGAAAATTAGCATATGATCAATGTATCCTTAGGAAATAAGCTTTTATATTATTTTAGAGTGCTAATAGCTAAAATTAAGTTTGCACATGACTTTTTCTGAACAGAGACTTTCGACATACAAAGCACAATGTTCAATGTTTCTTTATGTCACATTGTTTCGATATATTCATAGGTTATGAGTTATTGAACTTGTATGTCAGAATTCTAATTAAAATATTCAAGCTACGTTAAAGGGTAAAATAAATTGTTAAGCTCAGTGTGTAACTTTCAAATCTTTTGAAAGAACACATTGTTACATGTCATAAAAAACTAACAACTTAGAGTTTAGAAAACCTATAATTATATTTAATCAAAAAATAAAGAGAGAAAATAGTTAGCTTGGTAGCCCCCAAGGAAATCAGAAGCACTAATAACTGAATAATTAGAATTGGGATTTTGTGAATATCTTTATTAACCTTATATTAATTTGCAAAGTGAGAATAGAAAATAGAGAAAATACGATCCCCAGAAGTTGCTTTCAGCAATGCAAAAATAAATAGAAATCATGATAAATGAAGTGTTTATCTAATGTATAAACAAATGAAACTTTACAATTATTTTGATTCAAACTTCCAAAACCCATTTCTTCACCAGTTGAACAGATTCAGCTCCATTTAGGAGACATGACAGGTATGTTGTGAGGAAAGCAATATATATATGTATACAAATATATGTGTATATACATGCGCAAAATATATATGCCATTTCTGTGAATCATTATAAATTCCTAAGTTAATATGTTATGCATATTTTTCAAATATGTGATTGAAGAAACAACACCATATAAGCTGGCAGTAATTCTCATTGTAGTTCTAATAAAAAGGCGCATTAAAATTTCCAAACAAATAAGATTAAAATGGTCTTAAATTTTTATAAAAATTAGAACCCCTTCCTAAATTTTTTACGATTGGTTTCATTGTTGTTCATAACCATAGGGGTGAATACTGTAACCCAAGTTCAACAGACTAAATAACTAATGTCATCACCTAAAAAAAATCTGCATAGTTTTCTTAAATGCTCAGTTTCTCTAAAATGTTTCATTATTATCACTGCCTTCCCCATAGTTTTATGAAATGATTTGCTGAAAGTGAGTAGTTCCAAAAATTCATTGGAAATAGGAAACAATCATTAAATTAAAAATATCGATGGAGTTTAAGATAAAGAAAATCAATGTTTGAGGATCATTAATAAAATATTTACTAAAAATACAGTGTTTGTACAAGCTGCCCTACTCTATTATAACTTTTTAATTTTGTTTTCATTTGAAACTATTTGAAAGCTATGATTGGCAGAAAGAATTTAATTGATTGTCATTATTCATGGAATTGGTACATTATCATTATTATGATGAGTAATTCAAAGCACATTTAAAGTGTGAACAAAGTATTTTAAATATTTTATGCACTAATTTAACTGAAAGGCCATGTGACAAAGAAAAATGGGGTGAGAAGAAAATAAAAGAGTTTTTTTCTTGGCCACTGGTTTACTTCCCAAATGACTACAACAATCTGGGCTTATTCAGACTAAAGACAACAGATGACAATTCCATCCACTCTTCCACGTGAGTGTCAGCGACCCAATACTGTCAATCATCATCTACTGCCTACCAAGGGCACTGGTTAATAAGTTGAGTCAGAGACAGAGAGAGTTTGGCACTCTGGTATTTAATGTTAACACCAATGGGACACATTCATACACTGCTACATCACAGCTATTGGGTCTCTCGAAATAATTTTAATTGTCTCACTACCATGACATTGCTTCAGACTCAAGTCCTATAAGTAAAGCTGTTAATCATATTTCAGAAGCAAAAGCATAAACTCTGTTAACTGCTTAAAGTTGAAAACAATTTTAGAGCATATTTTCTCCTAATCCAAAAATTCTGTTCTCAATAATTCTTCATGTTGATTCTGAGAGGTACCTGAGAAATTGCCATTCACTTTACAGATAAGTAGAATGCTAGCATATTTTATAATTTTTCCTAAGCCACATAAATGTTAAATTAGAGTCCCAATACAATCATTTTCTTAGTCTATAGCCATTTTAATAATGTCCCATTACTTATATAAAGATGTTTTTGACAGTCCAATTTCAGTTAGAATAAAATCTGCTTATTCAGCCCTTACTTCAAAATGAAGCACAAATTTACCAATCCCGAATTAAACATATCCATTCATTTTCACAATTTAAAATTATCATACTAGGGAAATAATTGGAGTCACTTTTTTTAATATTATTTTTTTAATAACAAAATCACAACTATGGAGTATAGAAATACTTGACATTTGTGCTTCCTTACATGATAAAGATATAATTAAAAGCTTAATTTATTATAACAACTTTGTATTTAGTGTATTTATGGAAATTCCTCCATTATTCCAAGTCTTGGATTTATATATAAAAGCTTGAGAGTTGAGTGTTGCAGCATACAGAGTTAAGCTGTCACTTGCAATGAAAGCATTTCATGTCTGACTGTTGACTTGAGTTCTGGCTATCATGCTTCCGAACCAGCTCCCACTTAATATGCCCATGGAGGTAGTAAACATGGTACAAGCACTTGGATCCCTACCACTCATATGGAAGACCAGAAAGGAATTCCATGCTCTTGGCTTCAGCCCATAACAAACCAGGCTATTACAGCCATTTGCATAGTGAACATGCAGGGGGGAAACTATTTCACTCTCTGCTTCTCCCTCTCTGCCTCCTCCCTCCATTCTTCCTACCCCACTCTCTCACTGTCCCACTGCCTCTCAAATGCATAAACATCTTCTAATAAGAGAAACAGTTTTATCAATGGTTAGGTTGTATACCAAAGTCATACAGCTAAATGAGAGAAAAAACAAAATAGAAATAACCTCTTTTTTAAAAACTATTTATGATGTGATGTACATTACTTACTCCAGGAAGTGTGAAGCCAAAAATGTGCTTTTACAATAGATATACAGTATTTAACCATATATGTGTATATATATATATACATACACATAAGCACATAACCATTATATATAATCATATAACCATACAAATGCATTATATATATATACATAAAACTTTTACATATACATATATAAGTGCATTTGGGAGGAAGAGAGGGCAAATAAAGGGAAATATCTTCAATCCCCTGGTTCAATCTCCAAATGCCTACAACAGCCAGGGTCAGGGAACAAGGTGGAGCATGAGTAAGAAACTCCATCCAGGTCTCCTGTGCGGCTATCAGGGAACTGAACACTTCACTTACCACCTCCCCGTTCAGCATATGCATTAGTAGAATTTGCAATCAGAGGTAGAACAGGAAATAGAACCTAGGTACTCCAAATGTGGATCATGAGTGTCTCAAATGGCACGTTGATCATTACTCCAAATAGCTGCCCCAGCATTTCACCATTTAAAAGGGTTGTGGATTAAACCACCAAGAGATACACACATTTAATTAATTATCAAAACACAGTTTAATTATGTTATGCTGTTAATGAGTTCTAAAAGGTTAATAAGATGTCACCAAATTAGAGACACTTCAAATGGGAATACTGGTCAAATTTACTGAATATAGAGACTATGAATTAACATTGAGCATATTTAAGTCTTTCTTGGCACAATGAAATAATTTTTTTTAATTTGGGGGAGATATTTTATTATTTTAGATAGTGTGAATATATGACACTGGATTCATTATAACGAGAATGGCATTTTTAGCAACTGACTTGGAAAATTAGTCTTCTTTTCACAATGACTCAGATTTTAATCTGAACACAGTATTATTGAAAAGTGACCACTCACTTGAGTAATTAGCTTCATTTGTAATAACTTTGGTTTACAAATTATGTACTTTCTGCTCAAAGGACAATACCATAAACATTGAAGAAATGAGACACAAATTTTGAATGCAGAGATGTACACTTACAAAAATATGAAAAAAAGCTGATAGTTACTGGTAGTCAATGGCACAGTGGTTAAGGCACTGCTGGGCGGGACCACATGCTCTGTTTGAGTAACTAGTTTCAAGTCCTGTTTTCTTTTCCTATTCCAGCTTCCTACTAATGCTCATCCTAGGAAACGACAGGTGAGAAATCAAATATTTGGAAACCTGCTACCCACATGGGAAACTTGGATTGAATTTTGGGGTCCTGTTAACAGTCCATCCAAGGCTGACGAATGAAAGAGTGAAACATTACATTAGAACATCTCTCTCCCCCTTTCAAATAAATGAATAAAAACAAAAATAAGTCAATGAGTTATTAGTTTAGTTTTGGTTAACAGTCAGTTTGAAACCCTTAATATCCATCCAGATCAGTAATTTCTATAACACACAGTTTAAAAGTCTACCACATTTTTCTACAAAGTAATCATGAATCAAAAGCTCAAGATATTCACAGCGGATGTTTTACTAACTATCCAGTAGCAAGTGCCATTTGACTGTTCTCGCCCACCCCCCTAACTCCCCAAATTCATTCCCTACTGTTTCCATTCTTCTGTGAGCAGGACTGTTGTGTTTTCTATATCAGGGTTATGAATAGATTCGGCCAGTGGAAGTCACTCGCTGCAAACTATTTCAGGGAAGAGCATTTGGCATATAATTTGTTTCTCTTGCCATGTTAGGTGTGGGAAGTATCTAAAGTTTCAGGTTGCTAACAACCCTTCGTACCTTCAGTTTCCCTCTCTATCCTTTCAGTCCTCTAAGTGCTATTTTCTTTTTTTTTTTTTTTTAAAGATTTTATTATTATTGGAAAGCCGGATATACAGAGAGGAGAGACAGAGAGGAAGATCTTCCGTCCGATGATTCACTCCCCAAGTGAGCCTCAACGGGCCAGTACGCGCCGATCCGATGCCGGGAACCAGGAACCTCTTCCGGGTCTCCCACGCAGGTGCAGGGTCCCAAAGCTTTGGGCCGTCCTCAACTGCTTTCCCAGGCCACAAGCAGGGAGCTGGATGGGAAGTGGAGCTGCTGGGATTAGAACCGGCGCCCATATGGGATCCCGGTGCTTTCAAGGCGAGGACTTTAGCGGCTAGGCCACGCCGCCAGGCCCATGAGTGCAATTTTCTAACACTGTAGGTTACCCAATGTAGCTTATGCTAATGTTATTTTTAAGTTGCATTTCAGAGTTTATCATCTGTTTGTGATAAAACTCATATATGTGCAATTATAGAATATACCAGAAAAAAATTACTGATACTCCTATGTAACACAATTTGTTCATTTATAAAAATGAAGAAACAAACAAAACACCTTTTTTTGGCCGCAATGTCATTCCATTATAATTTTTAATATAGACCGCAGGAAATGAATGAAACGACAAAGGAGTGAAGATAATTTTAGATGTACATGACTGCAATTTTTAACAAATATTTTTACGGGAAAGAGAGAGAGAGCAAGTGAAAGCGGGGAAAGTGTGTGCGTGTGTGTGTGAGACAGAGAGAGAGAGAGAGAGATCGAGAGAGACTGAGAGAGCTAGAAATACAGCTGCTTATCAACTGGATTATTCCAGCAACACCTGCAACAGCCAAGGCTAGGCCAAGCCACAACCAGGGGCAGGATGCCAATGTGGCCTCTCTAATGAATAGGAAAATATCAATAACTCCAATCCTCATCTACTGTCTCCAGGAATATCCTTTAACAGGAGGCTGAAATTTAAAGTTTAGTTAGGACTTGAATCAAGGAACTTTGATACGAGATCTGCGTATCCCAACACAAACATAATTGCCACATCAAACATCAAATGCCAGAATTGAAAGTTCTGACGGGTTTTCGAGACACAACCCTCATTGAAAATATAACATCTCAGAAAATAATTAAACAAGCTGTGTAGATATGCAAAATAAGAAACATTTAAAGGAGATGTACTTTGGGCCTGGTGCGACAGCTTAGTGGCTGAACCCATGTCTTGCATGTGTCAGGATTCCATATGGACACTGGTTCATTTCCAGTTGCTTTACTTCCCATCCAGCTCCCTGCTAGTGATCTGGGAGGGAAGCAGAGGATGTCCCTATGTCTTGGGACCCTGCACCCACATGGGAGACCCAGAGGAGGTTCCTGGCTCTTGCCTTCAGATTGGCTTAGCTTTGACAGCTGCAGTCACGTGGGAGAACATACATAACAAATGAAAACATCTTTATTAACCTGATATTATCTTTCTTTTTTCATTTTATGAAGAATCATGCTGCTGAGCATGGAATTGCAGGATGACAAGATTCATGATGGAAGAGTTTAAGCTAGGAAATAAATTGTTTCCTTTGATGCATTCAATTGGTTTCCTCCTGCAGCTTGCAGGATTTCTTTTTACATTTTTCTTTACCAATTTGATCTAGATGTGTCTCCCTGTGGACTAGTGGATTTATTTAAGTTTATTCTTGATTGAGTTTATTGCATCTTTTGGATTTGTGGAGTCTTTCTTGCACAAAATTTTATTTTTATTTTGTTTTTAATTCCTTTTTATCAAATTTTATTTTGAAATTTTTGGTACAATTTTGGAGAGACTGGGATTAATCCCTTTCCAAAATCCCACCCCCTGCATGATTTTCTCTACATTGCTATAATGGCATGGCCCTTCATGAGGAGTCATGATTCCATCAGTCCGTTATTTAAGTGTTGCACAAAATTTGAAACACTGATCACAGTTGGTGGGAATGGACCGTGGTGCAGAAAAACAGTATGGTAGTTACTAAAAATGCAAACATGTAATTACTATGTGATCCATCAATATGACTTCTTGGAATATACATAACAATGCAATGCAGCAAAAAAGGAACTGTGCATCCAAATGGAGAAAGCAATCTGAAACATCAGCAATTGATGACTAGATAGAAAACACAAAACCTCAGCTGTTGTATGAGTCCGTTTATTCGCAGTATCTACGCAGTTACATGCACTGACAACAACAAATGATTGTCAAAGGGGCACAGGGGACAGAAAGCAAAGTCAGTCCTCCTTCTTTCCTTCCTTCCTTTTCTTCTTTCATTTTTTTCTGCCTTTCTTTCAAAGGAATAGAGAGAGAGAGAAAAAGAGAGACTTCCATCTTTGGTTCGCTTGCCTAATGGTCGTCAATAGTTGTAACCAACAGGTCTGTCTCAGTACACAGTAGTATCTACAGGAATGACAGGGATCCAAATATTTAAGCCATATTCCACTGCTGTCCCAGGCACATAGCAGGAAGACAACAGGCGGCTTAACCTACTGCTCCACAAGCTAACCCCGGTCTCTCTTTTTTTTAATGGATCTATGAGGAAAACATAAAATTATTGAATCAAATGTACAGACACAACACTGCACTTCAATTTCATAATGATAAAGAAGATTGCTGTTTTCTGAGTTCACCAATTCCAGGAATGCCAGGAATTTAAGGTGATTTCACTACAGTTGTTGCTGTTGTTCGTCTTTCTAACATGCAAGGAACTCAATGTTTACGATAATAACAAAAATGAAACAAAACTACAAAATACCTTGATGAAACAATTTGTTCATGAAATTCACAAGCAAATATTTATCAAAGGTGTGCTGGATGTGTACAAGTTGAATTAAGATTATGAGTCTTAAAATTGAGGTTGCAGGTCACTTTCCAGTATAAATTCCAAGATATTCTATAATATAATTAAATATCTAGGAGCTAGGCAAAATACAATTCTATATAAACAGACTAAAATATAATAAATGACGCAAATATAATCTTCCTGTCAGTTATTATCCACTCTTACTGATACTGATATTTCAAGTTACTTCATCCTTTTGATAATCAAAAGTGTGCAATAGAGAAAAATCCTTCTTACAAGTGAATGTGAAAATTAATACAACTAAAATTATGGCATTAATTAATAATAAGCAAAAAAATTCAATTTTCTGAGTTATATTTTAACTTACACTTTCAACCAAAACCTGGTGCTCATAATGCACAATTAAATGTATCTACACTACATGTAAATCATAACCACAAGAACTAATCAAGAACTGTAATGCATTTGCGCCTAGAACAGTTGTTTTTTCTCATTAAAAAATAATCAATGAAAACATTGTTTTATTATAGAAGGCAACCACTGAAGTGAGGTAAAATCTTCTTACCTCAGTGGCAGAACAGCCATCTCTTTCCAATCATTATTTTTGCTAAGCAGACAATTAGCATTTTTATCAAGTTAAAACAGTCTTAATTGCATCAGTCCACATTTCACGGTATAGGAAAGAATATAAATGCTGTTCATTGCCCTACAGACAGTAGCTATAGCCACCTGCAAACATTTATTAACTTCCAGATGTAATTAAAGTATGAAATTCAAATAGATCAGTTGATGAGATATATTGATGCTTGACATTTTCGCTTTACAACATTTTGAAGTACATTAAAGAATTTAGGTTAACTTTTGAAAATTACATGAATACAGCTTTGTCACAGTAGTCAATCTATTCTTCTCTTTATACATAACTAAATATAGACTTGTATCCAATGATTCCTATAGTTGCAAACTTGTACAAATGGCAGGAGCAATCTACATATACTCATAAGCTTAATTTTATCTGTAATAGTTAAGAGATGTTATAATGCAGACTAACACTCCATGTAATCCCTCATCCATTTCAGCATGCTTCATCAATGTAAATTCCATGCTTTCTACATAAGAATCTTATTAACTTCTTTATCTATTCATTGTTCCCTTATGAATTTGAACATTGTATATGCTTGCTAAACTATTGTTCCCTCACCACCATTGTAGGTATCTTCACAATTAAACCTATGTCACACATTTCTCTTTCAATGCCCATTATTTCACAAGTTCTCAAAGTTACTTCAAACTCCATTATGTTTAATTGACACTATTTCAAATGTGCTTTTAAGAAGCCAACACCATTTCAAAACCTCTTCATTCCGTGCGATGTCACATTCGCAGAATGTGAATATTATAACTGGACCAAATACAAATTATTTATTTTTTTCATATTCTGATACAAGCTACTGAGCCTGTGTCTAAATAAAATGTCTGTAAAAATAGCTGATTAAATACTTAAAGAAATCAGATTTAAGAAATTTAGCAGCAGTTGCAAAATAAGCTGTCCCTCCCAAGTCAGCAGAACTAGAGGCTTGGATTTGTTGTAACAAAATACAGAAGGATACAAGTAACCAAGATGTTGATATGCTTAGTCTATAAGTCTATAAGTGTAGGTTTTCTTCTTATTGATAAAACACTGAGATCACTTAATGCATCCTTTGCCACTTTCATATGTTAGCCAAATATGTTGTAGTTGCTTAGGTGTTCGGCGTTCCCTCTTTGTGATAAAGTCAAATCATCAAACATGTTTCAAAAAAACAAGGCTGATGTCTGAAACACTCTGTAATCAGATATACAAGCACCTTCAGCACCTGGCCCAGGGGTCCATCTTACTCGGCAGGCTCCTTTAAGACACTGGACCATCCTCACTGAACAGTAAAGGACTGCTTGAGATGCTAATCTGCTCCCCCTCATCTGTCTATAGATGAAACCTTCTCCTTCCTTTAACCTCAAACCTTGTCTAGGTTATTTTAATTCAGTACCAGGGACAGGGCTGAGCTTTCAGCAGCATAATGAACACAACTCAGATTAGGTCTATCTCATTAATAATGAATGTTATTGTAGAAGCAGTGCAAAAATAGTCACACCATTTTAATACCTGCGTTACTACCTTTAAAACATAGGTGAATTTAAATTTGTTACTTCATGTGCTTATTGACTATAATATTGACAACCTACCATACTGTGTGTATCATACATTTGATAAAGTTTTGACTATTTACACTTTTCTTAATACATTATAAATAAAATACCTTACTAAATTATAAATGACTCAAAGCGAGAACTTCACAGTCCTTTTTAATCTTAAACTATAGCTTTCATTTCAGGGTTAATGCTGTAAACGAACTCCTCATTGATTGTGTTATAATGTACTCCACAGGAAGTTTTAAAAAAGCAAAAAGAAGCAAATTCTATAAAATTTTAAAACAAAAACCTTTTGGGCATTTTCCAATGTATTACATTATGTGCTTGCTCTACTCTTTCTACAATAATCTAAACAAATTAAATCAGGTAGCTCAAAGGTTCCTCTGCTATAATGTTTGACTTCCATTCTGGCACCGTGACACTGGACTCTCCACTGATTTCTAAATTGCTTTATTGTGTAATTTTGGGAGGACTAGAGGAATAGAATCTACAATCAGAGGCAGCTGGTCGAAACAGGTGTTGCAGAAAATTATAATCCTACTTTGATTAATCCTGTTTTTTACAGCCGCCCTCTAGTTATGCATGACAGGTATCCGAATAATCAAACATACAGACTTCATTGCAACAATCTGAGTTACTGTCAGGAGAAACATCAGGAATTACTGAAGCATTGATGCCAAAATAATGTGTGTCTCATGAAATAGGCTTTTGTTATTTCATTATTCTGTCAATTTTCTGGGGGAAATACAAGTGAATGTGTGTGCGCGTATGCGTACTGTGGTCTTCATGACAAAGCTGGGTATTTTTCTGTTCATGATGGCTATTTATAACCCATGAATTTAAAATTCACTGTTTAAAAAATGTGAAAGCAGAGTTTCATATTAACAAGTCCATGGCAATTATTCCAGGCAGCATCTGGAGTTATACGTGTATCTGTAACAAGGCGGATACAAGGTTAAGGATACCTGCGCAGCAGTTAAAGCACTGCGGTGTTTTCATTGTGAGTAAACCCCTGACACACTTCTTCCCCTGAGCTGCTGATTGTGTCTTTTCTTAGAACATTTTGCTTCTTGAGTTACACAGCTTACTTGACTACTAAGCCCTTAATTTTTTTTTTTGGAACATTTCTGTTTGTGTATTTGATATAAAGAGTACCACATGCCTTGTTTGGTGCTATCTGAAACTTAGTCAACTCAAAAGAACAAACCCATGACAAAAATGTCCTGTTTCATTTTGTAAATCAACTCCTGCAGAGTCAATGAATAATTGGGTTAACAACAGAAGTGCCAAGACAGGCACACATCCGTCAATGTGCATTTGTTAGATGTAGGTACTATAAAATATCTTTCTATTTTGCAAGTCCTGGGCCCATCTTTTCCTGCTCTGTTCTCATAACTCCTATTATTAAATATCTTCAGTGTCTTCCTAAACCCCTCATGAAAAAATCTATAGAAATTACTGTGGACTCCAGACTTAATACAGTATGCCCAAGTCCTTGCTCTCCACTGATATTTATGAATTCAGTTGAACATTGGTCTTCCCTTCCTTAATACACTACAGACACATGAACTTACTCATTAATCCTCTGATTTTTGCTTCTCCAAGTCTGACTTATCTCTTTACCTCAAACATTCTATGTGCAAACATGTCTTAAATTCCCTACATTTCCTGTATAGCATTGCCACCTCTAGTACGCCTTTCTAATCCTTGCCATAAAATCCCCGCATGGGACATTTTGGGATGCTTTTAGATTTACGCAAATGTTGAAAATGTAGCACAAGAGGTTTCCCAAATACTTTTCACAAAACAGGTTCCACAAATCCTAACATCCATATATAACTATAAAATATTTCCCAAACTATGCAATCACTGTATTCTGACTAAAGTTGTACTATTCTGCATTGATTCAATGCTATTGAGTTAGTTATAACTTTCATTTTTATTTCTCTTTGATTTTTACTAACGTATCTTGTATTTGACCACATGTCTTTTTTGTCCTCTGTAACAATTTGCCAAATTTAAAACTCTATTTTGAGGAGGCATTTTGTGAATTATCCCTGGGATTGTGAGTTTTTATCTTTGTGAAACAAGGTGAAAATGTTCTGCATTTATTATTTGAATATCTTTCATAACAAATATTTGGTATATTTTAAATCTTTTATGTCAGCATCGTTTAATTTGTATTATCTTATTGTTTGAGTTTTATGCAATAAAATAATTTTATTTCAGTGATCAAATTATACCAGGTTTGCCTCCTGAGAGCCTTTTGTACTGACTTCTGTATTCTTTTGGTATGCCCTTAAAGCATACCAAGATGTGGAGATAACACTGGGTCTTGGGTGTGTGAGACCATTGCTAGACACTGGTACTCGTGAGAATCAGGATGGGTATAGGATGGGCTGGGCTAGGTCTCTGACTCTGTTGAACCACAGGAGAGCTCTATCTGGGTGTGGACCACGTGCAGTTGGCTGTATTACCCAACTATAAGATTTGGAAGCAATGTGGGCCAGTTGGGTAAGACCACTGTTTGTACCAGGATAGGAAGTGGACTAAATCAATCTGAGCCAAGGACCCAATGGTGTGAACGAGATCTGCCCCTGGGAAGAGACCTGATAGAAGAGCTTAGAGAACACCTGTCGTTATTAGGTCCCTGTAAGTGAAAGTAATAACCAAGGCTAGGAGCAGCCCAGACCCAGCTGGGTTATAACAGCTGAGTTAGCCCAGACCCTGTTGGTTTATGTGTGGATCAGGTCTGCGGGCAAGCCAGTCTGGGCCAGTTCATAACACCCACTGGCAGATGTGAAAACCAGGACAGGGTGCGGAGCAGGCTAGGTTTGGCTGCAACATCAGCCAGTTCACATCAGGGCCAAGATCGGGGCTGGGCTCAGCTGGGATAGCTGCAGTACCCACCAGCATGAGCTGGAATTGAGGGCGTTAAGTCTGGGCCAGGCTACAGCACCTGCCAGCAAACTCCCAAGGAGAGGCGGGACATGACAGACTGGGATGCAGCAACCAGCAACACATGCAAGACCCACAGTGGGGTGCAAGCCCAGCAGGGGACACTACTCCCGCAGGAAGTATGAGAACTGTGACTGGGGGAAGACCAAGCCGGGCAGGGCTACACCTGTTGGCTTGCATGTGAACTGGGTTACAGGGAAAGCCAGTTTGGGATAACCAGCTGTTCCCAATGGTACATGCATAGGCCAGGCATTGGTACAGGCTGGTTGGGCTTTGCCACAGCATCAGCTGGCATGTGCTGTGAATAGGGGCAAATCCTGTCAATCTAGACTGCAAAACCACCAAACCACCTCACCAAGATCCAGGATTTGGAGAGGGGACAGTAGGGAAACTGTAGACATGTCTCTTCTAGTTGCAACTTCCTCTGTTGAACAAAAGAACCACGGTTGGGCATGGGCATGGCTAGATAGGTGATGGTACCTGCTGGCACAATTGTGGACCAAATAGTCGGGCTGCTTGGGTTGACCTAGGCTTTGATGTCCATTGAGGTGGGACAGATTAGACCAGTCTGGTACACATACTGGCAATCACAAGAACCAGGGCTGGGGGTGGACCTCGTGAGAGTTATTGGGGGTTGCTACAATTAGACTGTAGCTCCCACTGGTATACATGAGGGCTGAGTGTGTGGTGGACATGGTGAGGCTAGGCTGCAACATCCATTGGTTTATGTAAGCTACTGGGCTGGAGACAGATCCGACCCAGCAATTGCAATGATTAGTGTGTGCATAGACTGATCTGGGTGATGAGCAGAGCTGGAACCAGTACTGCCAAGCATACACAAGAATCAGCTCTGGGATTACTTCATACAAGGTTTCTTTGGGGATCCCCCCAACTGAATTGCTCTACTCAGAACTCCAACAACCATGGGGAGAATTACAGTACCTGTGGTCTGACTATGGAGTCTGAGTGTCAGAACTAGTCCTCCTCGGTGGCTTAGATGGAGCAGTGGATGGCATACTCAGATGCACACAGAGGATATGGCAGTCCAATGAAACCTGCAGAGGACATCTGGTACCATAGCAGAGAAAGGAAGGTAGAACCAATTGGTCAACTACCCCAGCCAATCATTGACACCAAATGGAAAATGGGAAAATGGAGAATCTGAGGTGGACTACGTCAGCCAGTGGACCTTGGAAGGACGTCCTTATCCTTGGATTGGAGAGATCAACAGAATTTCAGAACTACTGAAACCACTTGAGCAGAACCCTCAATGCATGTTTCACATTGAAGACCCAGGGATGACATCAGGTGTCTGTTCCCCAACCCTGGGTGGTAGAGTGGGTGTGGCTTCTCCCCTTAGCTCCTCCTTTCCCCCAGGTACAGGAAGAAGAAAAAGAAAATTTGGAAGCAATGGTCTCATTAACTTTCCCCAATCCCTGGTCTCCCCACCATAATCAACTATGTAAACATCATCAAAAATAAAATAAATACATCTAAGGAAAGCCAATATTTTTGTAAAGAGTGTTGTGAGATATCCTTTGTAGCTATGTTGTAAATGAGAATAAAAAGACCAACCAAATAGCATAAAGGAAAAGGTGTGCATGCTAGACAGTTTATATACACATATTTTCAGATCTCTTTTCTACACTGAGATTTTCATAGCAACACGCAATAATTTTCCTGTTGTATCAAAAAAATATTATTCAGCCTAAGAATAATATTAAAATTTCCACAAGTTCAAAATTCACTCATCTCCTTAAGTAATTTAGGAGTTAAGGCATAGAATGAAAAAGCCATACGTAAACAGGACACATTTTGTTTTACTTCATTATGTACATATTGTGAATATAAAACACATAAGCCGACCGCTTTTACCATTACAGTGAGTGAGTTTTCATTGTTATTGGCCAGGTGGCAGATCTGTTCACATTCCAAAAATTCACTTTTGAAGATTCCTACAAAGGGCTCCCCTGGCATTAGTCAACAGGAGAGTATGCCTACTTTAATGTGAACACTTGGTATCAACATCTGTCATTTTCCTTGCTGCTCATTCCCTCCATCCTTGCTTTTCTCTTTGTTTTCAAACATTTGCTGTCTGCATTGTGCTACTCTGCTGAAGTCCTGTATTTTAGAATATTTTAAGGTGAGTGTTTTTCATATGCCTGCATAAATTAATCATTGTAATCAATGCTGGTTAAAACATATAAAGATCTGTAAAATATTAAATGTTAAATGTTCTCAGTAATTTTTATTTAACTGAAACCACTGAGAGAATAGACCAGATGCTGTATCTACACATTATTCATTTATGTGTTTTCAGCAAAGCACTTCCTTCTTTTTTTTTTCAGTAACATACTTTCAATTTACTCTGTAGTCATTGGCTTAATGCACCAATAACCATAATGTTCAACAAGTAAAAATCAAAAGTCCACGGCTCCAAAGGAATGTAGACATGGGCTATAAACAACAATAAAATCGTAAGACGTGAAATTCTTTCTTATATACTCCTTTCTGTATTTTGTGCAAAAACCACACACTAGAAAAAATAAACAGTATTTGTCTTGTGGATTGATTCACTTCACTGAGCATGACAGTCTCCACTGGCATCCATTTTGCTGCATAAGACAGAACTTTTTTTGTGTGTGCTGAGTAGCTTTCCAGCCTGCACTAAGAGATATTTGATGAAATAGCGACTACAAGAGAGGTTTGGTGGATATACTACTAGCATATAAAGTAGATCTTTTTTTTTCTTTTAATTATTTATTATTTTACTTCATTAACTACATTATATTATGTGACACAGTTACATAGGTACTTGGGTTCTCCCCACCACTCCCAAAACAAAAAATGGTAAAAAAAAAAAAAAATGGTAAAGCAGGCATTTCTCAAATAATGAAATCTACTCTTTCACTCTTTCAGTTATGTCTGTATTCCAAAAAAAAAAAAAATAAATAAATGGAAAATCCCAGAAAGAAAAAGATTTCAGTGCTGTGTACTTTCCCGTTCTTACAAGCCTTTGATTAGCTTGTACTTGAAATTACATTTAGTCCCTTTTTACATGTGCATTGTTCTTAAAATTTTTGTGAGTAACCTTTTCAGGTGTTAGTTGTTTGCTCAATCTTTTGGTTTTTTTATACTTACATTGTTAATTGCGAAAGATTTAGTTTGTTTCAATTTCTTGGCTACTGTTGAGTAGGACTTCCATAGCCATTGGAGTGGAGATGCAGCCTAGATTGTGTTTTTATCAGCAGCACAGCCAGTAGCAGAACTAAAACTAGTCTACAAAATAACATAGCTACCTCTTTCCTTGCTATATATAGCTGAGGGAAATAAAATCAGCAGATGGAAGAGATATCTACTCCCTTATGTTTATTGTGGTGTTACGTACAATGAGTGAGATAAGAAGCACCCTTGGTATACATGGGTGTATGGATTAAAAATGTGGCATATACGCTGAATGAAACATTATTTAGCCAAAAAAAAAAAAAAAAAAAAAAGAATGAAATCCCAACATCTGCCGTGAGAAGATGATTACATTGAGGTGAGCCAGACAGATACTGCATAATCGGTGTTAACTAATAACAGCACTGATAATATATTTAACATGTTTTCTTTTTTAAGATTTATTATTTTTATTGCAAAGGTAGGTTGTTAGGAGAAACAGACTTATGGGCCTTAGACTTGGCATGCCTGACAACCTGTTGCACTGCAAAGCCTGCCTTGGGCAAGCAGGGCCAAAGCAAGCAGGATATTAGGCCAGAACATCCTATGCAGAGCAAGCAGAATAGAACCTCCACCCTTCTTCAAATAATTAGTTCCTCCCCTGTTTCAATATAGATGATTAGTTCCTTCTCTGTGTCAATGAAGATAATTACTTCCAGGAAATCCCTCCTTTTCCTTCCTCCCCTAGAGAAGAAGGCATATATCTATATCTATATCTATATCTATATCTATATCTATATCCATATATATAAAGAGCATGAGGCACTCTTTTCCACCAAGTACGTGTGTCCGTGTGTTTCTTGGACCAGCAGCCCGGGGACGAGCAGCCCAGCATTCTCAGCCGACCCTCAGGGTTTGAGCGTCATGTCCTGCAGGTCAGGACAGTAGGTTTACAGAGAGGAGATACAGAAAGAATGATCTTCCACCCACGGTTAACTCCCCAAATGGCAGCAATGGCCGGAGCAGCCAATATTCCCTTCTTAATTTCCGACACGAGTGCAGGAGCCCAAGGCCATCCTCTACTGCCCTCCCCGGTTATAAAAATGGAGCTGAATGGGTAAAGGAGCTGGTGCGCAAATGGAATCGCGGCATGTGCAAGGTGAGCATTTGACCACTATCACCCTGGGCCCCGACATGTTTTTACTCTGAATTTTTAAAAAATTACATCTGAAGGACTGAAAGAATGACAGCAATTGATTTGGGTACTCTGCAGGACAGTGGGCAGACAATTAATTTAGCATAATTTATATATACATTGTTGACTATTGCATAAGTATGAAGTTTTCATTGTAGTGTTATTTAAACCTTTCTGAAGTTTCTAACTTCGGAGCATTTTAAATTTGGATTTTCAAATTAAGGATATTCAAGGTATAAAATATTATCTGCTTTATCAATAGTGGTTTTTTTGTTTTCCAAATAATTCCTAATACTGTGTTTTATTGCTAATTTAATAATTTTATGAATGCGATTGTGTCTTCATGTCTTAGTTTGCATGTAATCTAACTTACATGGCAGAAGAGTACTTTTGGCATTTTTTTTCCCTGTGAATCACCTGTACATTGGTCTGTCCATCTTTTCAGTTAGTTGATAGTCTGTCCCTTCATGTGTAAGAAATCTTCGGAGAGCACAGCACTTGTTTGCACATGCTAGGCACTTCATTTTAGTTTTTTTATTTTTTTCCTTTGATAATGCTCACAATGTTTTCCAGAAATATGTTAACATTGGTAAGACACTTTGAGTATTTTTTTTTCTAGGACTTATGAGTTTCATGTCCACCTGCAAATACCAACTTTCCCCAAGGCTACTTTTAAGAGTCTACTGCATTTTGAAATTCACTTGTGGCATATTTTCATATATTTTGAAACATATTGGCTTTGGACCATATTTTGAGTAAGCTCTCGAATTACATACAGATCTGAACATTACTCTAAATCTTCATATACATCTTTCTTTATCCACTTAACATCTTATATCATTACATAATACATATTTTACATATTTTTTAAATCCAAGGTATTCTAAGTCCAAGGCTGGAGGATATTGATATTGATATAGATACAGCTATAGAGTTAGGAGTACTTATTACATAATTTTCTAATGTAGGTGAATATATATTTATAATAAAATAATCTCCTCTGCACCAAATAGAGCAATAGTGTTTACCTTTGCTCTTGTTTTAATCACATTTTAGAGAATGCCAACATTTTCTGAAGGATTCTAAATGTCACCCTTCCTATACAAAATGTCTCTGCATATTCAGGTTTCAACTCCTCTGTTTCATTTTTATTTTGTTTTCACAGAGAGAGAAACACACAAAAAAAGACCTCTCCTCCTTGATTCAATATACAGATGCCTGCCACAGCTGGATGAGTGCAGGAGGGCCAGGCAGAAGGCTGGAATTCTGGAACGCAATCCAAGTTTCCCATGCAGGTTACAAGGATGTACATTTAAACTATCACAGCTTCCTGCCAAGATGCACATTATCAGGACACAGAATTTAAAGAATCAGGAGACCCAAACCCAGGAATTCAAACTCACTGCACCAGGTACCCACTCTCTGATTTCTGTTTTAGGATATTAACTTCATATAATGTATTTAGTAAGGTGATATGTCCTTCCATTTACAGGTTTCCTATAACACAACTTCGTGATTATCACACTTATCTAGTTCAGTTACATTTCTTGGAAAATCTATTTTTAATTTTTATGAGCCTCTTCCTTCTTTTTATACCATGCTGCATTTTCTGCTGTTAAGATTGTCATTTTTTTTAGTATGTTGTGTACTTGGTGTTTTATGTGTCTGTATTTTAAAATAGGCCATTTGTATTCATCTTTCTAACAGCATTCCAGTATTCATTAACAGAAACTAACATTATGAACAAATAATTGAATGCTTTATTCTTCCCATAATTAAAGACATCTTACTTTCTTTCTTAATAGGATGTACAAAGTTCTCCACGAGACAGATAGTGATGGGACATGGCTAACTTATCTCTTTCTTAATTTCATGGAAATAACTGCTTTTATTTCACAGTACGAAATTGTTTTGAAGTTTTGATAACATTTCCTGTAATGTCTTTGAATTTAACAGAATCACTGACAAATGTTTCCTTCACATTCATAGTACTAAAACTCGTATGTGAATTATAGTATTTGTGGTTACTATTACTCATTACTCTGGGCAGCTTACTGTCATGTGTTTTAGCATTTCCATCACTACTGTTATTTGCCTTAGTTTTTTATTCTTTCATTTATAAAATTGTGGTTTCTTTACAATTTCATCCTCTTCAAAAATAGCACATATTCGGGCCCAGAGCGGTAGCCTAGTGGCTAAAGTCCCCGCCTTGCACACACCAGGATCACACTGACGCTGGTTCCTGTCCCTGAAACCCCACGGAAGATCTTCCTCTGACTCTCTTTCTCTCTGTATATCTGCCTTTCCAGTATAAAAATAAATAAATCTCTTTCAAAATAGCAAATATTCACCAATGCTGTATAGATTTTATACATTAAA
Source organism: Ochotona princeps (assembly GCF_030435755.1). Classification (NCBI taxonomy): domain Eukaryota; kingdom Metazoa; phylum Chordata; class Mammalia; order Lagomorpha; family Ochotonidae; genus Ochotona; species Ochotona princeps. The sequence continues at coordinate 50,927,642 of NC_080837.1, forward strand.
GTGTTTCTACAAACATCCTTTTATAAGATTTTATTTCTTCCTATTGTTAAGGCAGATTGACAGAGAGGAGAAACAGAAAGACATTCCATCTATTGGTTCACTCCCAAATGGGCAAAACTGCCGAGAGTGAGTTGATCCAAAACCAGGAGCCAAGAGCTTATTCTGGATTCCCACGTTGGTATAGGGTTCCCAGTCTTTGGGCTAGCTTCAGTTGCTTTCCCAGACTACGAACAGGCAGCTGAAAGGGAAGTGAAGTGACCAAACACAAACTGGAGCTGATATGGGATCCTGGTGCTTGAAGGGGGAGGATTAGCCAATTGAGCCATTGAATCAAGGTCCTCATATATCCTAAAATCAAGTGAATACTTAGTTGTATATGCATACCTCATTTATTTAAGAAATTTTTCACATATGTGTGCGGCTGACGAGGTTTTTGTTGTCAATCTAGCATTCACCTGTCCAGCTTTTTGCCTGGTAACTTAACAATACTTTACCTTGACATCTGCACTTCAACCTCCAACTGAAGCACATAAGGTGCTATGTCGTGCAACAGACTGATATTCCTAAAAATATGCCACAATGTCTGCACAGAGACAGGAAAATAATGACGATTAGACGATGGAGAATGTGAGAGAAGAACTGGTTTCTTCGTAAGAATTTTTTCATTTATCACTTACTAGAAATGCAGAGACTAAGGCAGAATGAGATTTTCTATTTCTTGATTCAGTCTGCACATGCGTGCAAGAGAAAGGACAGAACCAGAGAGAAGCTAGCGTTGCAAAGGATCAATTCCTGCTGCCTCCATGGTTTGCAGTTGGAAGCTGGGATAGAAGGTGGTCCTGATTCTAGAACCCAGGACCCTGACATGGGATGTGACCATTCGAAGCCTTGATTTCTAAGATCCTTTCCTTGGGTAACTTGCACATTCTGGACAAAGGGTCATAAACCGAGAATTTAGATCCTCACTGACTATGGGTGACTTGTGCATGTCAACACTAAAGCACATACTGGCAATGTAATGAATATGAAGACAAAATAGAAGCTTCAGTGATCTCAAGTTCATGCACATTTTTCCTCTGTGATATTATAAGTTCTGGAGACAAAGCTTGCTGACTTGATGAGGCATGATCATTAGGACTCACCCGAAGAAAGGCAAAGGACACAGGAGCCTATGTCCTTGGAACAGGTTTAATATGACATAACTAAGCCTCACCAAGACTGCGTCATTTGCTTTACCTCTGTTGGATTAAGGTAACAGCTCCCATCTAGCTGCTAAAATATTGACATTATCTGATAAAAAAAATAATAAAATAATAGATCAACTGAACTCTGCATTGAATTTTTCTTACAGAAAACAGCTAGTATTCGGTTCAAAAAATAATGTATCTGAATAGACAGGACCACACACAAGAGAACTGTATCTAAAAATTTAAGCAAAGGGAATGTATATTCATTAAGTCAAATGAATATAACACATGGAAAATAAAATACAGGAAATTTCATATTTTATGTTTTCATTTGGTAGTATTTACAGGGATGTGTGAATTGGTCAAAATTATTTGAATTGTATATGAAGAGCTGTGCATTTCACTATTCGTAAATTATAGTTCAACAAAAAATAAGAAGCAATCACAAGGTGCTCATTTTCTAAAGAGATAATAAAATGTGTAAATTTAGGAAATCTTTAGATATATTTAAGATTGGATAGATAACTGGAAAGTACATCGATAGAAAATTATCTAACAGGCCTAAGAAACAAGTAAAATCAAGCACCCAGAAAAACCAAACCATGAGCAATAATGTGAACAATTTTACAAAACAAATAAAGGAACATTGTAACAGCACTCAGCTTAAGAAGAAATATGTAATATGGCAGGAAACAATTCAAAAAATAATGATGAACTTTTCTTGAAAAACAATGCAAATCACAGAATAGCCAAGCCATGGGTTTTAAGGGTTCAAAAAAACTCCATCTAACTAGGATTATTTAGCCAGCAAAAATGGCATTCAAAAATGATGATGAGATGCCTATCTTTTCATGTATAGGTATGTGAGATGACCCATTGCTGGCAGTTGCATCAAATAAATTATGCTAAAGAAAGTTCATGAACAGCAGTCTTAGTGGTTAAACTACAATTGGGATATCCGTGTACCATATTAGACATGCTGAATCAATACATGGCTTCTGCTCCCAATTTTAGTTCCCGTCTAATGTGTTTTGGGAGGCAGTAGGTGACTACCACCTATTTGTATACCAAAACTGAGTTCTCAATACATCGTTTTGAAAATTAAAATTAAAAAAAAAATTATGCGGGGTGGTGAATGGTGATTCAAATCCAGAACTACTAAAAGGAATTAAGAATACTAAAAGTATTTTTACATAACTATGAAAGCCTATCTTTGCTTCAACTTTTTATGTTTCCTAATTGTTCCTCTTGTCAACTGTTGACAACAACAATTTACTTTGATATCATCAAAGTAGATTTAAGTGAAATATTGACAACGATAACACACAAGAGAAGTCTGAAATTTGAAGTACATTATTATAACTTCCTTCATTTTGTCTTAAGTGGTTCAGTATAAACTCTACATACAAAACAATTCATGTAGTAAATTCCAGCACAATCACTAAAAATCATACAATTCTATATCACTGAAAAATTCACTCACTCCAAAATTTTACTTTAAACTCAAGGAACATGGCCTAAGGAACAATAGGTTTAATTTTCTTGGTTAAAAAAAAAAACAATAAAAACAGCAAAATATAAGAAAAATAAGGCAAGTGTGTTTAGTGTCAGAAAAAGCAAATTTTGAAGAAAACCATAAAGTATTAAATATAAACTTTATTTTAATCAAAGTCAACTCATTCTAAAGATATAAAAGTCTAAAAATACACAACCAAAAAAATTCTCTAACAGACAAAGCAAAAACTAATATTAACCAAAGAAATATCAGAAAATTGACCACTTAGTGGAAAGTTTCTGAAATATGCTCTCAATATTTGGTGGAAGAGATTATACAAAAAATCAATAATGTATACAACAGTTTGAATAACAATTTCAGCCAACTCTGCCTGATTAATAGAAATGATATATACTTTGAGTTAAAACTATGCATACTCTATCATAAAGAAAATTGACTATAATAATAAAACATAATTCACAATATTTATGGCAGTACTTTCTGTAAGAAATAAAATTGACCAATGGCATTGTGGCCCAGCACATTAAACCATAATTCGCAGCACTGGCGCTCTGTATCAGAGTTTCCATTTGAGCCCCAACTGCTCCACTTCAGATCTAGTCTCATGTACATATACCTGGGAAGAATGATGGCTCCACCAGCCTCTAAAATCTAGTAATGATAAATATTTCCAGTGTTTCAGGCTGTAAAGATACCGAGAAGGGACTTGGAAAATAAAATAGGATTCTCATGTCTGTAAAGTATAATTTCTTGGGTAATCTGACCATGCTTCTCAATGTGACTTTCTGACTTCACTAACATCCAATAAATGCTGTTTTTGTTGGCCTGTTTGCTTATTTTTAGATAAGTTGTCAGTCTAAAGGTTGAGGATACTGATCTCTTTTCTCTTACTGTATATTTGAATGGGAATCTTGGAAGCTATTGGCCAGATATCACTTTAAATAAGAAGTTAAACAAAACGTTTATAATATGTGTTTGAATTGAGTGCGATATTACCTTGAGGCACAATCCTGAGAGCCCCCTGAGACACTAGACAATTATAAAAATATTAAAGATGACCTCAAGTACTCTGTATCAAGAATTTCTATGAAGCTGGTCATAAGCAAAAAATGACTACGAGAGTGCAGGAGTGGGGTTTGTAAGGACATGGCCTGGAACTTGGCCTGCACATTGTCACTCAAGAATGAGGGCTCATAAAACCAATCATAACACATCACTAGGGGAGTGAATTAATTCCATCATCAGAAAAAAAAGCTTTACAAAGTTCCCATAAACCCATTCTCTTTTCAAATGAGCTGTTCTTTTATAATTCAAAAAGAAAAATCAGACTTTCTATTATCTTATTTACCATTCTACATATGGAATGGAAAATAAGATATCATTATATATGATAGAATAAGGACACAACTACAAATATGAAAATCCATTATTGTCCCTTACATTTTGCTGGAATTATATTTGCCCTCTGTAAATTTTAATCTGCCTTGTAATCCCCAAAGGACAACATTGAAAACTAACTTCCAGATGTGCTGTGACTATGAAATCTCTCTCACATCAGCATAACGACCGACAAAGCCCTATTATTTTCTTTCATCCTTTACTGTACACTGTAATTAGCTTTTTTTTTTTCCAGGCAAATATTGAACCAGTCCCTTAGTACTGAGTTCAGTTCCTTGAAGAGCCACAACTCATCATAAACTAGGAAACCTCTAGTTTACATTAGATATTAGTAGTATCCAGTGGATACTACTGTGTGCATTTAAGACAGAGCAAGAAAATGCTTAATGTGAAGTGGTTTCATTATAACAAGCTGCTGAATTATTTACACCAATAAAAATTTATCTGCTGGAATCTCCTGAAAAGAATTATCCTCTTGGCATCAACAATAGTTGTCTACAGTGATCTAAGGATGCTCAGTGCTGCCATCCTATATGTACCACAGGAGCACTGAAATTACTCTCCTTTCTCTCATTGTCTTTTTGTGTTTGCTAAAGGGAATTGAAGGAAATTAATGCTTAGTTGGACTGAAAGTAATGATTACAATACAATCTCCTTCTATCAGAAAGATTTGGCATGTTATGTTTTGTGAGAAACAGATGGAAGTTCCAGGTCTAATAGTTTGTTATTTATATACACCTTGACTGTAACAATGTATAAAGCTCTTAACTATGAAGAAAATAGGATTTCCCTTTTTCTCATATGAGAATATTTTATGCTTGATCTTAGCCAAAAGACCAAGAGGTGATATAGGTGAATATTTTTCAAAGTTCATGGAAGATAGAATGAAAACCATCTATCATGATGTGAAATTTAGAAATATAGCACTATGAACCAAAAAAAGAGTGCATTAGGAAATAATTAAGTACAGACTTGCAAACTTTTGAGTCAAAATAAACATCATTTAATTCTGTGTCTTACATGTGTCTAACTACCTGGCAGGGAAGTTGCCAGTTAGGAATAGGCTTTCAATATACATACTCAGGACAAACTGATAATTCTCAATGATTATCTCTCCAGAGATCTTATTTCTTTATAGCTTTGAATTCTCACCTTGTGTCCTGTAGTCAGGCCACAAAGATGCCCGTCATGCAGGGCAAGCTAACAGGTGACAAATGCCTCTGTTGCTCCTGCCTCCATGGTGAAACATCAAGGTCATTGCCACAGTGGGAGCAGGTGAGGAATCCAGGAGATGAAACCACTAAGGTGCCACTCTCCAGGATAGGATGAGTGATTTTATTTTTATTAAAAAAAATCTTCAGGAAAATATATTTATTTATTTGAAACTCAAGGTTACAAAAAGAGAAGAGGCATACAGAGAGCTAATGATCTTCCACCTGCTGATTCAGGCCCAAAATGGCCACGACACCCAGGGTTGGGACAAACAGAATCCAGGTGCCTGAAAACCATCTGGGTCTCCCGCACTAGAACAAATGCCCAAGTACATGGGCCAGCTCCTGCTGCGCTCCCAGGCATGCTGAATGGAGCTGGATTGGAGGGAAGCAACCAGGACTCCCCTCAGAGCTTAGTGCAAAACCAGCAGGAGATTAACAACACTGTCCCAGACTTGGTGACTACCTGGGCATGAAGGGGTGAGCTCCTTTCTATCACCATTTGAGGGTACCCCAACAAGGCACCATCCTTCTTTAAGAGATCTGAAAATAGTTCAATTTCTCCATGACGGTAAGGACAATTTTGGAGTATATTGTCTTCTCCCCTGACACTCCCTTAACCTTCCAAAGCTGAACTACCCTCTGGTCCTGGGTGGTTTTTGCCAAGAATTCTAGTGAAGAATTTAGAAGGGAATTATCATGGAAGATACCTTCCTCTTGCCTATGTAGAGGTGAATAATGTACCTGGTGGTGTTTTAGACACAAAGCGTGTCAGGCTTTCATGATGCCAGAGAAGTTGTGACATCATGTTGACACCTGTCATTCAGGGGTTAAAGGAATATGTATTTTGAATGAAGTGATCCAGAGAAGCCAACAACTAGTATCACTTCAAACAAAAAATCTGAAAAGGATTTGGAAGTACAATACAGATTTTAATTTCTCAAATAATCAGCATCAATCTCTATCACCAATCTAATCCAAAAGGTCATGGGGTCCCTATGTTTATTGAAGTGAAAAGATCTTGAGACTTTCCCCTACCTCAAGATTATTTGCAGCAGGGTGGTTGGTCCTGCCCTCACTCTAACTTCATAATCACCAACATTTCTGTAAGTGCCTATTTCCATTCTCCAAGTTTATTTCTTTTCCTTCCTAATTATTTTTTGCTCTACCCAAATATTTTGTAGGTCTTTCTTTTTTCATTTCTTGCTTCTCCCATTATTAAATAGTTTGACTTATCAATTGAGTTATGTAGTTTTTTTTTCTTTTCAGATTTCCTGTTTGTCGTTTCAGCTTTGGTTAGATAACCCTTAGTTTTGCCATTCCACATTATTAGTGTGGTTAGCTTAGTATCAGGTCTTAATTACTGTAACAGCTGGTCCTTGTGTCATTTTTTCATTTTGTATGTTTGTTTGCAGAAAGCCATGCAGTTGGGTCAGATGGCATGGGTGTGTGATGAGCAATGCTGCTCGGTTAGCAATGCCTGGCAGAATGCCTCTGGTCACCTCATTGCTGCCTCACCCCATTGTATGGACACATATTCACCTCTCTGATGTTTCTTTCATAGAATTTTCCTGAGGGTGGTGTTGTTGTTTTTCTGCAAATGTGAAATGATTCCTGAAACTGGTATAACACCTCAAACTAATCAATCATGTTACGGTAAAAGTGTCTTTAGCAACTTAAGGCAAAGATACACAGCTAAAAGCATACAATACTACAATTGAGCGCACAATGTCTCCAAACATCCTGTTACGTGCCCACCTTTGTCCTGGAGCTTGCCCTAATATAAATAATATTTTCCTTAAGAAATGGCTTGATAATATCTTGGAACAGACGGCAATCATGGAGGTACAAAGAGTTTGTTTATCATGCGCCTCGAACTGTTATAACACATGAAATGATGCATTTTGGTTTTTTACCACGGAAAGCAGAAAGTATATGGGGCATCCTCTAAAGGGAGACAAATGTGAACCCCCCCATCCAAAAAAATGGCTTAAAATTTCTACCTTATATTGGCACTCATATTTAGGGAAAGGAAACGGTTTATAAAAACTTCTGGCAATGATTGGCACTAATACTTAGGGAAGGAAAACATTTTATAAAGATAAAAACTTTATTGTAAAGGCTGGTGGGTGGCAATGATTGTGGCACCCTATGATGAGCCTGGTAGCCTGAAGGAGAAGAACACAGCCTGTGGGAACAGATGCTGGAAGCCAGGGAGTACTGCTAGAGACAGTGCATGGGACATTGTTATTACTATGTGACAGATAAGAAATATGGCATTGAGAAGGACACCACAATTAAAATTAATGTATGCTTAAATTTGTATATGAAATTTACTAAATGTCTAATACTCATGGCATTAATTAAAGCTTCGTGCTAGGATTATTATACCTATTAATATCTCTGCATTTTGTATCTATAGAGTGATTCACTTTATATTTATTTTGAATTTCATTTCAAAGTAAATAACAACTAAAACTAACTTACAGGATACTATATTAGAATCCTCACACATTTATTTTATGGATGGCATTATGATAATTTCTTTAGGCCCAATTCTGCATTAGCATTATAAAAAATGATAAAACAGAAAGTCAGGAGGAGAAAAATTCAATGGAGATGATAAAATGTAATATCTCTGCCCAGTAAAAAATTAAATTTTGTGCTATCATGTCATTTTTCCTCCAATCTTAAATTTGTTCCAAGTACGCTGCTATGAGACTGACAGCTAAAACTAATAAAAGTCCAATTATTTTGATGAGTCCTGCATACTACATTTAGTGTAAGAACCAAACTTAGAGAAAGTCATATTGTTCTGTTCTCCATATTGCTTAATTTCCAAAAATTCAGGTAATCAGTACAGTACGATGATACTCTTGAGAATATGAAAAGAACCTGTTATATTGTAATGCAATGTAAAGTGAAAAAACCAATATTGTCAGGGAATTTGAGTCAAAAAAGTTAAGGCCTCAAGGTAAACTAGTTTTATGAGTAAAGCTCCATTCTTTAGGCTCTGGGCTTCAAATTAATTCTACTCAAAATGCCAGTAACAATATTCACCATTCTCTGCTCTATCACAAAAATTTGGAATAACTAAATTAGATAATGTCTAAGAAAATTATTTTTAAAGTATCAAATTCTGGTAATATTAGGCTTCAATACTAAGGGGAACAGAAACAGCAATTTAAGAAGATATCAAAACATTGGAGAAGAAATAAAATAAGAAAATTTGGAATTTTCTGAAAATCAATCCAACAATGCATAAATCTTGGCAATTTAAAGCAGCAGCGTTCCCCATACCAATAGTTAACCAAGCATCCTTGCCCTATAAACACTCAGTGACTCCTTTTATACAAAAGTCACATTGTCTCTGATTCTCATGGAGAGCTGCCCTGCTTTGGACAATCCATATGTTGTTGGCCTTGATACTTAGCCTGTACCATTGCTTGCATCAAACATTTACACGAAAAACTTCTTTCATAACCTTCCCATTCAGTAGGTTGCTCCCGCAAATGCCATAATACCATGTTATATGTTATTCTTACACTCCCGGTATTGCAAGTCATATTAACATGAATTTTGAATTTCATTAAGATATTTAAGTGAAGAACTTGCACTGTCTATCTACGGAAGTATCTGATTTGCTGCAGAATTTAGTAAGAAATTCAAAAAATGTTGGTCAAAACACTTGTTAAACAAGTATACATTCACTTTATCTTGTTCATGAAAGTGCAGAATATCCAATGTTTACACTTCAGATTCACAGCAAAATATTCATGACATAACTTCTTAGAAATGTATCTAATATATATACATATGTGAAATTCAGATTTAACTGAGTGTACTGTATTTTATCCACAAACAGCAATGACAGAGACAATTTCATGTCTTCAAGGAAATAGAATTCAGAAAGCTACATCAAGAAATCATATCAATTCAACTCCAAGTTAGAGATGTTTCAGTTAAGGAGAACCAAAAAATTATATCTGCTGTGGCCAGTTTTCACAAAAAAAGATTTTTCAGTTACGGCAAGTTACTTAATCTTTAATCGGACATTTTGGCCCATATGTTCTTGATGATGACGGGTAACCAGAAATGCTATAGACATATATTCCATTAAATATATTCTTAAAAGATCTAACTATAAACCTGAAAAAAAAATTGACCAGATTTTACAACAATGGATTAAAGACTAAAGGAAATTTTATGGGGTGAAAATGCAGAAGTACACTTAAGGGAATCTTGTAACTGTTTTTATTTTTAAATTGGCCATCTCTTTACTTTTCAGATTCTTTCTCATGCACTTTAAATTGTGATGCACTGAGACTCGGGAAGATGTGATTTGTTCCCTAACAACTTTAGAAATATAATCCATGAAAATCATAAGAAAAGATGAAAAGAAGTTGGTGACTAATGGTGGAAAGAAGTGAAAGACAGACAGAAGGAATGAAGCAAGGAAGGAAAAAGGAAATAAAAAAGGATAAAGCAAGAAAAGGAAGAGAGGGAGAAAGGAAGGAAGGGAGAAGGGAGAAAAAGAAGGAAGGAGGGGAGGAGATTAGGAAGGATAGCAAAGAAAGGAAGGGAGAAGGGAAGGAAGGAGGGGAGGAAGGGAAGGAAGGGTAAGACAGAACAAAGTTATTGGTTCTGCAATGTATGAGTTCCTCAAGACATGGAGAAAATCAATTTTATACTCCTTTAATATAACAGTTTCTTCTCATCAAAGATGAGCCATATTTTTAAGAATAACACGATGTCTGAAGAATCGTTCTGAGGGAGTACAACATCTTTAATATGTTGTAAGTTTGATATTATATGAATATCAAATTGAATTGATTGAATACATTCCAAAAATGCAAGAGTTTGATTAAATTGATACAAGTGTAATTTCAATTAATCCATTTAGCATATTTAAAATAAATAAGTTTGCAAGAACAGGTGAATTGAAAGATTTCATATAAAACAATACACTTGTTCTTTTAAATAAAGGTATTTCACTTACGCCAAGTTCTGTGATTCCAACTTACTATTAAAGTAAATCAAGTCTTAAGCCACTACAGCAACTGAAGCTATCCTCACAGATACAACAAATGCATGTAAAGAAATATGTAGGAGGACACTGTGACCCTAGAAGGTCACAGGATTACAGTTGATTGGACAATATCTGTATGAAAACAACTGAATGGATGCCTTTTGTATAACTGATTGGATATCATCTGTATGAGAACAGTTGAGTGGACAACATATGAATGAGAACACTTGGTAGAACATACAAAACAAAAGGAGTTCCAAACAAGAGTATAGAAACAGTTGATGGGTTTTGTTGATAAGCTCAATACTTCCTCCCTTATCCCATATGACCCTCAGTGTATAAAGTCTGATGCAACTAATAAACTTCAGCTTTTGACCATCACTAAGAGTCCACCAAGTTCATCACTGTGGGACAGCAACAGAAATGGTTATGCACGCCATCTTACTTGTTTAGAAGTTTTAATCTGCTAACCATCTCACAGTAAAGTTCAGTGAGCTAAAATTCTGGAATAATTTCATTGGCAATCAAAACATAAGCAAATGATTCTATTCTTTAGAATCCACTTGGATAAATTTTATCCTGTGCAGTTGAAATGATCAACTAAACCATCTGTCAGAATGAGTAGGATAAGGTTTTAATTACTTACAACAATGCAATTATTCCATTAATGTTCACCTAAAATTGATCCCATTCAATTTAATTAGTAATGCAGCTGTGAGTGGGAAGATAGGGGTAATTTCAAAGAGTCAACAAACAACCCTTTTTTCATTTGCTACTAACTGGCTCTGTTTCTGGTTCCTTTCTGCCTTGTTATTCTTTGAATGTGTGTGTGTGTATGTCTATGTGTAAGCATACACAGAATATGGTACGTGTGTGCGTGTGTGTGCTTATGGGAGGGAGAGGGGGAGAGAGAGAAAATTGACGCTTTGGAAAAGCAAATGTTTGCAATCACAACTCTAACTACTACACATGGGGCATAGAATTAGAAACAGGCCATCCTTCATGCAAAACACAAGGCCCATAGATATATAGGCAAACATGCACGTACATACAGTCATCTAGAGGAACTGTGTAATAGAGACTATAATAGTGAACTGTAAAGAGACAATGCAGTATGCATCTCTACTTCCAAGTCAAAGATGGACTCCCTATGAAGCTGTTGAATATATCTTCACAATAGAATGCTGGATTCTCTGCCAATGTCCAGACCTAAACGTCAGGATACACTTAAACATCAGAATGGTGGACTTAAGGTTGTTGTTGAATGACTACAATATTGTAATACTATAGGGGAAATCAGTAGGGGGAGGATATTCACACAGGAGGGAAAAGGAAATTCCAGAACCTATGGAATCACACCATAAAATACTAAATAAATAAATAAATCTAAATAAATAAGCAAAACAAAAAAGGAGAAATAATTCATCGAATTGGCAAGACCCTTCCATTCAACTGAATTAATACTTCATCGAATGTATCTTCATTGCAGTAACTATATCAACCATTGGGTGAGAGGAAGATAAAACATAAATATAGAGCATATCTAATCAAGGTGACACATTCATGTAAGGACAAGCTCAATGAAAACTCAAGAACCATGTTTGTAAAATACAAAATAATTCAATAAATGTATATTATGTATCATAGTGTTTCTAAGGGAAAGGAAAAAGAAGTCTTGAGAAGAATAAATATTCCCTGTGGATGTTAGGTATTTCTTACCCTTCACAAAACAATTGTAGGCATTTGCTTGCGTCTAAGTGAGAAAGCCACTTCCAACAGAGGAGGTGATTTAGAGAATGTCTGTTGGGTGGTGTGAAAACACAGAAAGAATGTTTAGTTCAACGACAAATCAGGAGTCAGGCCTTTGTGGACCAGGAAGGCTAGTGTAGGGAATTCTTGATGAGTGTCATAGATCACAGAGCCAGAAAGCATTCTAAGGCAAGCTATAATAGGAAGGGCTGCTTCGTGGAAGCTTTTATAAAATATACAAACTCAAGACAAGCGTAGCTTCTAATTATTTTCTTTGATCCTGCTAACACTTGCATTTTCTAAATGGAAATATTTTAAAGATGTTAACACTAGGAACATAAGGAAATTGTAATCGTGTCAGATCTGTGAGGTTTCTCGTATCAAATACCTCACAGTTGCTATAGCAATGTTTTTACAAGGAGAGTCATAAAGACAGGGACCTGGCACGTTTAGAGAGTCTACCAGGAGAGTTCGGACTTGAGAATATAAAATAAAATGAAGAGGCCATACAGTGAGCAGCAACTCAGAAAGAATGCCTGGCTCAGAGTCTAAGACAGAGCTGTGTCTACTGGAAGCCGGTTGCTATTGAAGCTCTCCGCATTCCCCTCATTTGTAAAATAAGGAATATAATAGTGCTTTGTAAGATTATTGAAAACACTGAGTGACTCTTTTCAATAAAGCACATTAAATCATTGCTGACACAAAACATTAATTAGGCAATAGCCAGTTAATATTAAAAAATTATCAATTTCATAGCTAACATTTACCTAATAAGGATATAATCAAATTATACTAAAAACCAGAAAACTATGTAACTTTGCATAGCTTGTAATAATGAATTTCAGTGTATAATTTCTATGAGAATATGCCATAAGTTTTACCATTGCATCTATGTAGCAAACTGACATGAATTTTAAGAAGTAATATCTAAATATTACAAAAACATAACTATAAAAGACTGAAATCTATCAGTAAGTATAAATATAAAAGATTATTATACTCAAAACATTAGATAGGAAATATCTACATTATAAAACCTTCTCTTAGGTTCGGACAATTTCCAGAGTAAGGAAAAAAAGTAAGTTGTTAGCTAGTAAAAAGACTCTTGCTACAAAAATGTAACAGCTAATCATCTAAAATATATTTTGCTCAAAAGCGGCAAAATTTAACACTGATGTTCTGTCAGTAATTGAAATGCAGGATATGAAATAAAGAGACAGAAATTATGTAAGGAGATACAGAAAATTTAACAGCAAATACATGGCAATCTCCTAAATACGCACTATGATATTTTACTAAAGGAGAACAATACAAATATATGATTTTTTTTTTAAAGTCAAAAAGCTAAGATGTATTACTTGAAGCATTTGTGACACATTCCTATTAATACCCAACTGATCAGGGTTGGAGACTGCAAATAGCACCCTGACCTGCTGTCTGCTGCACCAGCATCCCATATCAGAACACTTAGTTCAAGTGTTCTGCTTCTAATCCAGCTCCCTGCTATACATTGCTGGAAAAGCTATAGCATATGAACCAAGCGCTTGCCTCCCTATAACCAGCACAGGAGATCTGAAGAAACTTCCTGGCTCCTGGCTTGGGCCCAAGCCAACACCTGCTGTAGTGACCACTGAGAAGTGAGTCAAACGATAGGTGACTCTCCCTCCCTCCTTTCTGTCTCTCTCTCTCTCTTTCTTCCTTTCAAACATAATAAACAAAGGTTAATATAGAATTGATCTATTAGGTTATCATTCTAGTAATCATGATAAAATTTTGCCATAAATAAAGGCAGGTTTTCATTTTTGTTTTTATTTTCACTGACATGACTTTGTGGAGTAGCTGGTAAAGTCATCTGCACGGCTGCTATCCCATATTAGCACCAATTCATAATCAAACTGCTGCACTACCAAGCCCGAGCCTTTCTAATGGCTTGGGAAAACACAAGCCAGGCAGCCAAAGTATTTGAGCCCTTGTCATTTATGTGGGATGAAGCCTGTGGATGAATCCTCACTTCAGCCTGGACCAGCACTGGCCATTGCAGTCAACTGGGGGAGATTTTCTCTCTCTCTTTCTCGCTCTCGCTATCATTCTCTCTCCCTTTCCACATTAATTCTGAATTTAAATTAATACATACTTAAAATGAACAGATAAATAAAATTTTACTCATTTTAATAAACTTTTTTCCTTATCATTCTTCATTATTCTTATTGGCCCTGTAGAAATGATGATCTTGTAGCATGGGCACCAATGCCACCCTGAGATACTCTTCCAAACACCCGAGTTTTCCACAAATTCTACATTAGAATATTTCAACATACGTGTGATTCTCTTCATTCTTAATGTAAAGTGTAGCAAGTCCTACCTTGGAGTTGTTCGCAATGGGATTATGTGTAGCATGGACTTCACCTCGGCGATGGGCACTCAGTGCATGATCTGCTGTGAGTTCCCTTTCACAAAGCAGAGGCTTAAAGATGGACGAAAGAGTTATGTCAATTATCCTTAACCGCAAACGAATCAGAATTATTCAATTTTCTAATGTAAACTATGCTTCAAGCTCTCTATACTGTGAACAGTATGAATTGGAAAACGTAAACGGAAGGTAACATATATATGACAGCTCCATTTTAGTTTGAGAATATGCCAGTCTGTCCTTCGCTGCCTTTGGATTTGTTATTTGCATATCTGGTATGACGCACACTTGTAAAGTGCCTTCTTTGCTCCCTTTACTCTGCGTACACATGCCCGTGTGGACAGTTGAACAACCATACATGCAACCAATGCAGTCTTTTGTGGCTAATGTGCCATCTTTTATAGAACTATCATAATGATAGAGGGCTGAAGCATGTAATCTATAATTAATACAAAGTGAACTGTCATGTAGGAGAAAGGGGGCCTTTCTGTAGAAGTATAAATGCAGTCATGGAAACAGCAATAGCTCCGTGATTGTAATTATTCAGCCTCACTAGGGGTCTGCAGCTAGCTATTAAAGTGCTAGTGGTCCCTCATGGAGTGGTTCCCTATCCAATTAAGCTTTCACAAGTCTATTCAGGAGACACACTTCAGGTTGTCAAAGACTTTGTAGGGATACCACTGTGTTCCATTAAATAGTGTCAAGCACCTGCATTACTCGTAGAACATAATGCTTTTGGTTACCCTTTGTATATAGAATTTGATCAGAGTTTTCTTTGCCTAGTTACAACAGTTTGAACCTCCACAAGGAGAAAACATCTATAGTTAAAACAAAGAAGTTTCCTTTGCCTCTCATGTTTTTCAGAACTGCATCACTCTAGCATTTTTTTTTCTGCACAAAGGAAGAACATATGCAGAAGTCAGTTAGAAACAAAGAAATACTGAGTGTTAAAATAAATGTAGTGGATGCTTCAATCCATAATATATTTCACTGCTTATTTAAAAGTTGGTACCATCTGTGAAATATAGCAGAGGAAAAACAAGAAAAAAACTTCTGTGAATTCATCATTCACTGCCTCCCACTAAAAATAGTCATTTTTACTCAAAATTCTACATAAAAATGGCCTGAATTATAAATGTCTTTAATGAAGATGGGATTGAGACAACCAGTAATATATCAGAAAACACTAGAAATGTGTTTTTACTGTTTTATACTCATATTAATACAAATGCACATAATCTATACCATAATCTATGATTATGGTAATTTCCTTTTTGCACATCACACAAAATACTGTCAATATCACATCTTATTTGTGCAAGTGTCTGTGCACAGTGGATTAATTCACCACATGCAATACCAACATTCCTTATTACAGTTCAAGTGCAAGGCCTGGCTGACCTATTTCTAGTAAACCTCTGTGCTTATGCACGTAGGAAAGTAGCTGAAGATAACCCAAGTTCTTGGATCCCTAACATCTCTGTGGAAGACCCAGATGGAGTTTCAGGCTCCTCGCTCTTGGTTGGTACATCCCTGGCCACTGCAGTCATTTGGGGAGTGCACTAATAAATGAATGATCCGAAAGTTATCCCATCAGTCCCCTCTACCAACAACACTTTCACTGTCTTGTGGTAGATTATTGTTTCTGCAAGGTCACATAGGTGCTAAAAAGGACAGTAAGTTCTACACACCAAAGACAGGAAAGCTCAGTCCTGTAGGCATTCTACTAGCATTTTTGGAAGCAGAAAATACTTGCTAACAGCTTGTCCAGTGCCTTGGTCAGTCTTTGGTTGGTTGTATTTGGACAAGCCCACAGTTGGGGCTATTTTAAAACAGAGACAGGGGTTCATTGTTTGGAACATTGGGAGATTTGGAGTATTGGAGAATTTTCTGTAGCCAGTTAATTCTTCGGAGAAGTGACGGTTCATGAGCTTTTTTGGAACCAGAACAAAAGGTAGTGAAGCATGTAAGCTACAAGCAGATTGAGTCTGTACTGCTTACCGTCATAATAAAATGTAATACAAAAGAAATCCAGACTGAACATTTGCAACACCAATCCCTAACACACTGATGACAAACCAGTAATTCCTTATCAGAATATACAAAAACAAATTCAGATATGCACATTGTATACAAGAGTATATATACACAATATATATTTAAGTATATGATAAAATCACTTGAACTTTCCGTTTACATAATACATTTCTCCCCTGTTATGCATATTTTATCCCCGATACCTGACAAGATGTGCAGGATAAAAAAGTATTGAGTGCTGAAATAAATTCTTCTCTTGATAAATCACTTTAAGTAAATTTTTGATATACTAGCTCAGTATAAGAAACTATAGATTCTGTTTAGAGGATTATTTTTGCTGTATGATATATATTGTTGTCATGATTGTATATATCATTTTGTGGTGTTGGATGCAGTAAAATAATAGATGATTGGACTATCCTAATAATGAAAATAACATAAATGATAACTGTGTTGCATAAAACAATCTCCATCAAATAAAGAGAATTTGCATCTGCATCTTCTATCTTTACAAAGTTTCTCAGAATCAATGCAGTGCTTGTTTTGAATGTGTTTGCCTTAACCAAGAAGTCATTTCATAATACGTTTTATTAATGTTTAATGAGTACTCACTATGTTTCCAAGTATTTGATACATTGTTTTAAATAATATGCCGTATGTCATCACAAAATAGACATGTGACATAGAACTAAAATCTATCCTATATTCTACTTATATTCAGTGTATGGGTAAATTAGAAATATCAAGGAACATATTCTAAGTCATGTAATCAATGATTCAAGTCAAATGAGTCTGATTTTGGTAATCAAGGGTCCTTAAATAATTTTAAAACTTAAAAGAGAAGAGTAAATTCTATTAAAACATAAACATAGTGTCATGTTTCATAATCTCTCAGAAAGAAAAAAAAATCAAATAAGTCAAACGTATTTTTCAGTTAACTGCATCATTACTTTCAAAGAGGCTTTCTCAACGAATTGAAAAGTACTTTTTCTAAAACAGTTAAGAAATGACAAAATCTCTGACTCTTAAGGAAATTTTGTCACTCAGTCTTTCCAGGCTCATGAAGAACTTTTGCAGTAAAGCACAGTATTTCTTTCATTTGCTGCATAAATGCCTGGCATTTGAGGATAACAATCTAAAAACAATAATGAAAACCTTTTCTTTCAAATCATTTTGTGTAAATAATTTTGAAAATTCCACCATCCGAATTGCTATTTTAATGCCACCCAAATTCTTTAAAATGATGCATGTCTTTGAAAATGAGAGTAAAAATCTATTAGCAGCGTACGGATTACCTCTGAAGGGTAGCATCACTGCATTTTTTTTTTTTTTAGCAACAATCTTATCTAATTCCAGCTGACCTTGTGATGTGTCGATACGCTTAAATCAAGGATTGGCAAACAATACAAATGAGGCCCCACAGTATTGACAGTGGCCTCACCTGGCCTTCCAAAGAGCAGATTTCAGAGCAATTTATTTGAAGATTACCCTTTTGATGGTTGTAAAATTTGACAGTATTAAAAGTTTTTTTAAAAGGTAGTACATGAACATTCTTTTTTTAAAAAATATTTATTTATTTTTATTGGAAAGAGGAGATATCAAGAGAAAGATTTTTTTTTAAGATTTATTTTATTTTTATTACAAAGTCAGATGTACTGAGAGGAGGAGAGATAGAGAGGAAGTGGAGCTGCCGGGATTAGAACCAGCGGCCATATGGGATCAAGGCGAGGACCCTAGCCACTAGGCCACGCTGCCAAGCCCCAAACATTCTTCAAAGAGAAGCCTGGAGTTTGATTTGTTGTCTTTATTATTTGGAGGGAGTAGATAAAAAGATTGCCTCAACCACCTGCCAGAAATTCTGAATTCTTTCACGTGCTCCTTAAAAAGCACGACTGTATTACATCAAAGAATAAAGGGTTGAACAGTCATGCATCTTGAAGCCATTGAAGCATAATTTTGCTGACCTTGGCAGATTTTAGGATAAACTAACTATTTTTCTGCAAAAAGATTTGTTTCTTTGTTTATTTGAAAGTAAAAGTTGCATAGAGAGAGGGAGATACACTGATATTTCAATCGCTGGTTCACTCCACAAACTGCAAGTCTCAGGGCTTTGTGTGGCGGAAACCACAGGCAGGATTTTCATCTAGGTCTCTCGCGGGTGTCAAGGGCCCAAGCACATGAACACTTCTGCCACCTTTCCCACACTATTGCGGCAGCTGGATTAGAAGTGAACCAGCTGGAATATGAATGGGCATCCATAATCGACAACAGCCTTGTACATGGTGTCTAAACCTACTACATCTTAACGCTGGCCCAGTCAATAAAAGTTGGATAAACAAGCAAAATTCACTCTTAGGAGCCAGAACAATAATTCAACAGGTGGTATTGTGAAAGCTTGATCTCTGCAGGCAGATATTTGGAACAAGATTCCTGTTTTACGGCTTACACAGAAATCAACTTACACTGGATCATACATCTATATCTGTGACATGCTGTCATCAAATACTAAAGGAAAACATTGGGAATCTGCATGAAATTGGTAGAGGAACACTTCTTGAATGACTCCAGCCATTTTTTTAAAAAACAAGAATTCACATTTCTACTCTCATAAAAATATTCACACACCAAAGTGTTTCTACAAACTTTGTCTTCTCTGTGTACATTTAGAATTTTGAGAGAGGAATGAATCTCCAATATACTGTATCAGTGGAAAAATGAAAATTACAGAATAGAGGTGATGACAATAATCAAAGATTGAATGATTACTTGCAATAATATGTAGTGGAAATATCTTTCATAAAACCTGATTTTGCTCTCATATGCCTGTAAATTAATACATGAAATTGACAGCTATCTAAAACAGAAATTTTAAGGAGCTTTATAAAGTATATATACCCTGGGTCTGTCATTAAAACAGTCATTAAGTCTGCTGTTACATGAAAGTTTATACATCAAAATTTATCCTCACGTGATTTTACTGATCCAGAAGCTTCTTTAAACACTGCTCGAATATACTGAATGTATTTGTCAAGATTTATTTCACATGAGTAGTAACACAGATAATCACTCAGAGAAATGCTTTTTACCCTGTTTCATTCTGTGAGTAAAGCTATCTTACCCCATTTACTTTCCTAAGAAAATGAGACTGCTCTTGTTGTAAGCAAATAGCAATCAGTCCTCCAGTAAACAGGCTATATTATCCTTTTGCAACCACAGAAACTATGACACAGGCTGTACATGAAAGAATACATTTTTGGGCTCATAATTTCACAGTTCAAGACTGGATGAGGCTGGAAGGGGACCAAGGATCTCAAAGTGAGAAGTGAGAGACAATCTAGGGCCAAGTATGAATTATATAAAGGGCCCTTCTTCAAAAACAATCTTCAGAATCGATGCCACTGAAACCTAACAACCTCCCCTTGGAGTCGAGTAGTGAGCCCTGCCATTGCACCAAGCTTTTTACCCTGCTGTAGCACACCCCACGAGTCTGAGCGATGAATGTCTGCAGGAAGTGAGAGACAAGAGCATGTTCAAACAACAACACTGGTCTACCATGAAAAGATTGTATCTTTATTTTCTACGTGTTTCAGTAATGATATCAATAGATACAAGCAGCCTAGCAGAGTCTGTGGTACATTGTTGGATACTTGAAGTTTATCCTTTTCAATTTCTATTGTTTACGGGATAATTTGTAAAAAAAAAAAAAATAGACACATGAAAAATGTGCAATTTGATGGAATTCTGCTTCCTTCTCAGTCTATCAAACATTAACTGATTTTCCAGAGTTACAAACTATTCTACAGAATATATTTAAAAGCTTCTGTTCCATACTTAATAAACGATGAGGGAGAAGATGGGGGAGGAGAAGGGAGGTATAAGGAAAAGACTTTTTGATTATGAAAATTGACTTTTCTATCTTGAGAAATGACAAAAATCCCAACACTTTTCAGTGAAGATGCAGAAGACATTCTCCTCGGAGAAAACTTCTCTATCTTTGATCCTTTTATTGTTGGGCCAACCCCAGTTTAAGGAACAGCATTAATTTTAGTGAAGCCGTCTTTGGGTGCCTTGACGTGAATCAAATCTCCTGCTAAATAAACTATGAATTTGTATGGGTAAATTACTATTTTCAGTTTCTTCTGTAATGGTTCCTCTTATGATATGAAGAAGGATTTTGGATGGCAACAGTATCTGCTCATTTTGGAGAAACGGCAATGTAACATAAGTGGCAGGGGAACTTCAACTTAAAAATAGTTAAAGCCTTTTCCATGTAAGACATTACTGCAAAATGATTAACGTTGAAACTCATTTGCATTTCTTAACCACTCTCTCACAATGTCCTGAAAACACCCTGTGTTCATCTGCTTCAGCGTGGCATTTCAATCAAAGTGAAATTTTACTGTGCATTTCTCTTAAAGTTAGTGCCTATAAATGCTAACGATAACAGGCCATACACTTAACCTCTGGGGAATTTCTCTGTTGATACCTACGCTCTTCCTGCCATTGAGGTATCTATTTGCCCTTTCCGTATGGTTTCTCAATGTAAAGTGTTGCCTCCCATCTACTGACAGCTATCTTTATTTAAATAGCCTTGCTGTGGATGTTTTTCAAAGATTGCTTGAAAGTCCACATCAATCATAAGTCATGGATATCTTTTTATATGTAATTTTACCTCAAACTAAAAATATTGGTTAGGTCTGCCATAATCGTCAGCTTGTTCATACAAAGTATCTCCCACAAATACAGAAATTATGTATCAGTACAGCTTGAAAAAGAACCTTTTAATAAGAAACTATTCTAAAGCCACTGTTTAAATATTAATGTATATTTTTTTGTTTTCCAACTTTAAAAATGAAATTACATGAAAACGAGATTAGATTGCAAAGTTATACTTTCTTCATGGTTTCTGAAGGCGTAAGAGTGGCAAAATGTTGTAGTGGTAGGTTGAACAAATAAAAAAATAACAACACTAAAATAACATTTTTTGTGTGTCTCAAATATTGTATGAGACATATCTACACTCTCACAGATCAGAAATCTTAAACTAAAATCTAAGTCTCTTATTTTTTCAAGCAGACCTGAACTAAAAATCTGCAGCTTCTGGCATGTCTACTTATGTTAAACAAACATTTAATCAAATCAAACAAAAGA
Organism: Ochotona princeps; assembly: GCF_030435755.1. Taxonomy (NCBI): domain Eukaryota; kingdom Metazoa; phylum Chordata; class Mammalia; order Lagomorpha; family Ochotonidae; genus Ochotona; species Ochotona princeps. Next base: position 50,949,330 of record NC_080837.1, read on the forward strand.
TTGCACTTAAATTTTAGGAAGCATGTCAGACTGTTTATGTAAATTGTGTTCAATCAGTTTCCCAATTAACAGTAATCCAACACTGCAAACCAATATGACTTGATGATTGTTTCAAAATCACAGTTTGGACTTATAATATTTCTTACCAAATGTAAACCCTTACCTTAACAAGTCTAGTCAATACTATTTTTATTTCCCTAGTATACTTTTTTTCAATTATCTGCTATTTTATACAACTCTGAAAGTTTAAAAGAATATTTAATATTAGATCAGGAGTGTAAATTTTAAAATATAAGACTATTGCTTCTAACAGTAAATGCATCCTTGCTGCCAGGGAAGAATTATAAATTCATGAATTTTCTCATTGCAATTCCAGTGATCTTTTATTTAAAAAAAGAAAGAAAATAGCAACATACTTGGCAATTGGCCACTGTCAACACTTCTTTTCAGCATTTTAAAAATTTATTTTTTTTTCTGTAATTTACGAAGGTAGTATGAGAAAATGTTAAGTAGTGCTCAGCAAAATAAATTTTGAATTATCTTCTCACTCTGGTTAGTCCAATTAAAAATTATAAGTCATTTTTTCAATTTTTCTGAGAGAAAAATTAATTACTTTTTTTGAGAATTACTTTTAGAGAAATTTCAGGAGAAGTACTTTTCAGAAATACATTGCTTCCTTATATTCTGTCATGACCACACACAGAAGTTCTTTTTTTACAAAAAGATTTGTTTATTTATGTTTGGTATACGCTTGCAATGGGGCAATTTCAACTGAACTTGAGCTGTGGTTATGCAACAAGGTGGAGGAATCCACCATGGTGGGAGGGTTTGGGGAGGGGTGGGGAGAACCCAAGTATCTATGTAACTGTGTCACATAATACAATGTAATTAATGAAGTTAAATAATAAATAATTTAAAAAAAAAGAAAGTCAAATTCACAGCGGGAGAAGAGACAGAAATATTGCTCCCTCGCCAGATGGCCACAGCAACCAGTTATTTTGCAAAACCAAATCCAGGAGCTCCATGTGGGTGTTCCACCTGGATGGCAGGTACATAAACACTTGGACCATTGGCAGGGAGCCGGATTAGAAGTGGAGTCGACGGGACTCTGAGGAACACCAAGAGTGAACCTCAAGCATCTGGTTCACACTGACCACTCCCCGCACACATACATCAAGTTCCAATTTATGATAATGCATTAATGTGGTACACTTATTACAATTGATGAGCCAATATCAATAATCCACTATTATCTAAAATTCATGTGTCATTAGGGTTAATTTTGTGTGTGTTAAGATTTCCATAATGATTTTTATTTGTTTTTATTTTCAAACCAGAAAAATCAAGACAGTTACTCCATTTTAAGTTCACTCTTCAAATGCACACTGCATACAGGGCTGGGCAGGCCAAATCCAGGAGCCCAAAACCCTACCTAGATCCCTCATGTGGATTACAGAGATCCATGTGTTGGAGTCATTATCTGCTGTCTCCTGGCTTGCAAATCATCAAATGCTAAACTGAAAGTGGAGCAGCCAGGACTGGAACTAGGCACTCCAAATTGGAATGTGCGGCGTATGAAAACACCACGTTAATTAATACACAAAATCTCAGCCATCAATATAGTTGTAATGCAATTCCAGAAACATGTATAGAGTATTTCAATATTATATGACATAAATTCACTGTCGTGAAAATTCTCTATGAATGACTTACTCTACATTTCCCTAAACCACTGGCAACTATCGTACAGTTTTCTGTCTTTACAGTTTTGCAATTTCCAAAATTCAAAATGGTTGAGTCCATATAGTAGCCTTGTACAAGTGGCTTCTTTTGTTTAGTATTTACTTATTTAGGACTATTGCACGCTTGTTTCTTTATATCATTAAAAAGTGTTACATTGCAAGATTGTGACACAATTGCTTTATCCATTAAGTTATTGGAAAAACATGTTAACCATTTTCATATTTTGAAAATTATAAATAATGTTGTTATATGCATATTCATTATTTCTGCTTTTGTTTTTGGTCTGAACACTCCTAGGCTTCTCTTTCACTGTTGTTGCTACTGTTTTCTTTGGATAATATAAGTATGTGCCCAACATACAATTTTCAAATTTTTGCAATTTATTAAAAAGCAAACATTTTATGTTTCATGTACAACTTCAAGAAAATTCTTCTCATGGTCCCTCCCTCACCTGCTCCTACCCTCCCATGTCTTTCTTTTATTATTCTCTTGATTTTTGTGATGACATACTTACAACTTACTGTATCATCACAAATTTATTCAACCACTGAATAAAGATTTCAGCAATTATTAAACGGAAAAAATCCTTGTTCTCAGTAGCATAAATAGGGTTATATACAACAATGAAATCTCAAGTTGCAGTTTCACTTATCCACATTTTTTAGTACTGTATCTACAAACTTTGTTTATTCTTCCTTATGCTATGAGAATATTAAATTCTATAACAATATGGTTAAATCATATATTTATCTTCTGTGTTATTCTCAAGATAGGTTCTAACACATAGTGCTATGGTATCCTTGTATTGTTGCTATTTTTTATCTCTTATCATTTTTTTTTAATTTAATACATTAACGGCTCTAATATAGTTAGCACAATGGAATAAAAATGTTGACATCTTTATTGAGGAGGGAAAGGATATGAAGTCATATTAAAATCACTTACAATGCTATTTGATAACATTTTATATCATTGTTACTTCAACTGAGAAGTCATTTTTAAAGTAAAATCCCTAAATATATGATTAAAAGTGCCTTTAAGATCTTTTTGTATATGGGGGGTTTTTCATTGAAGCTGCATTATTTTGCATTGCTATGAGTTAGAAGACCACATCAAAAAAATTAAGTCAGGATAAGACAATTGTTCCAATGCTAAAATTTTCAAATGTTAAAATTATTCCTGATAAAGAGCTTAAAATATGAGATAATCTCCATTTTCATATTAAGATAATTATACACTACATTTGTGGCATTTGCAAACATAGCTGTAATTACCCCTGGCATTGTATTGCTTACTGTCTTTCCCCCCTACTTATTAAAGCTATTTATTTACAACAAACACTTAGTATGCAAACATTAGTCTGCTGTTAACAAAAGTGAAGCCCAAATTTGTAATTAGCCACAGCTGTATACATGCTGCTTCCTTTATTCAAAAGTCTTCTATCATTGTGAGGCTGGTAAGCTCATTTTGTTCGTTGTGGGAACCAATCTTGGATACCAGATAAAGGACCTCATTCTCCATATGCCGAATTTAAATCAACTATTATCTGTTCTAATTAGAGTGAAGAGCACAGTTGCTAGCAATAGCTGGATTGAAGAGGAAGAGTTGGGGGAGAACACCCTAGGGAATGCTATGCATACTGTACTAAATGAGTATGAATATTAGACCTCTCTTAATAATTTGAGTGCCAATTAAAGTTCTGTGTCTAAGTTATATATAATTAAATGATCACTCATCAAAATTAACCATATCACTTTATCATGCTATATATACATATATACTATATATATATACGCACATATAAATAGCAGTTCATTCTATTTTATGTGTACATCAAAGACAGACTATTATGAAAATTTTCCTGGGACCTAGAATTGTGGAGAAAAAGTTGTTTAATAACTCTGCTCTACAATTTCTTCATTTGCAAAATCAGGTGATTTTTACCATCTAATTCACTGTATGTTAGTCAACATTAACTGAGTTTATCTCATCAAACATTTAGAGATTTCGTGACACAGATTAGCTATTATGATGATTATCGTATCTGTAATGTTAGGAGGCAGACACTGATACATTTGACCAAAGGTTAAAAATTAGAGATATGTCTTTGAACCCCACAAAAATGATGGACAGTGAAAGAGGGCAAGAGTTAATTAATAAAGCAAAATAATTTCTATCAAATCATTGGTAACTCACGGCTTGATGCCTAACATAGGAGTATCCACAGCGGTATCTAGCAGCTAAAGTTCTAGTCTTGCACACACCAGGATCCCATATGTGCGCCGGTTCTGATCGCGGCAACCCTGTTTCCCATCCAGCTCCCTGCTTGAGGTCTGGGAAAGCAACTGAGGAAGACCCACGGCCTTGTGACCCTGCACCTACGTGGGAGATCCGGAGGAGGCTAAAGGCTCCTGGCTACAGAGCTTCAGAGCAGCTCAGCTGGAGCACGAATGAGGCTTGTGAAGTGAATCAGCGGACAGAGGATCTTCCTCTCTGTCTCTCCTCCTCTGTAAATCTGACTATCCAGTAAAAATAAAATAAATATTAAAAATAGAAAAAAAACAGAAAGAAAACTCTTGACCATTTCTTGGGCAGCCCCAAAATTCCAGAAAATGATCAAAAATAAACTTCCCAATTACCATCCCAGACATGTTACAAAAGGAAATTACAGTCCAAAAAATAGTAGTATTACTATTAAATAACTTCACTATGATGTTTGACTGTTGAAATTCCAAAGAAATGAAAATTTAAGAAATAGATATTAATATATGTATATTATATGTACATGTATATGATATGTTATATAAATATTAACTCCTTCGAAAAGATTAACCTAAAAGATCAAAGGTCAGCATTTCAACATATCCATGTAGTTTGTGTAGGTTAAAACATTCATTCTAGGCAATTCAGTTCATACCGAAAATATTATTTTAATCCAAATATTTATAAGCATATTTCTGAACACAGAAATATCAATAAAATCCGGTTTTTGCCAAGAATCCCAAAAGCTAACATTTCACATAACACAATATTTGGGCCTGGCTTCATGAAGCAATGGCTAAATCCTCACCTTGCATGTGCTGGGGTACATATGATTGCTTATTCATGCCCCAGCTGCTCCAATTCCAGTCCAGCTCCCCGCCTGTGACATGGGAGGGCAGTGAAGGACGGTCAATCCATCCTGCATCTACATGGGAGACTCAGAAGAAGCTCCTGGCTCCTTGTTTCTCATAGGCTCAGCTCAAGGTTAAACCAGCAGATGGAAGATCTTTCTCTCTGCATCTCCTTCTCTCTGTAAATCCGCCTTTCCAAAAAAGTAAACAAGTATGAAAACAAACAAGCATCCTCAAAGAAAAAACATATAATGCTGGGTTCTATTTGAAATAGATTTCTTCTTTTAATTATTATTTTGTTATTTTTTTTCTTCTTTTTTAACTCTTTATTTTATGACATAGCCTAATAGGCATTGGGGTTTCCTCTCTCTCATCTGTTCTCCCCTCCAGTCTTTCGATAGCTGTCTTCTGATCACCCTTAGAAGTCCGTCACACTGCCATTGAGGTGTCTCCTACAATGTAGGGGCTTATCTGTCATTTCACTTTGATACCATCCTTGTATTGGAAGTACAGAAATACACTTCTCTCTGTTAATGCCTATGGACATATTTATTCCCGCTGGGCTTCCATTAAACCTCCCCTTAGATACAGTCCACCACAGGTTGACAGGGAAAAAAGAACAGAAAAATGAAATGAAATAGTCAATCTTCATCTCCATGGTATTGTCGAACTCACAGTAGGGGTATCAATTTGATGCTAGGACGGCGTAAAAGAGTGTTCAATATCTTCCTGTAGAATTAATGCAAGCATATGACCCATGTGGTTCAAATGGGAGTACAGTATGGACTAGATCATCATTACCCAAGGGTATTAGTAACATCAGTGATAAGAGGGATAGTAAAAAAAACTGGGGTGACTCTATTTTATTTTTTTAATAAAAATAAACGATTGCATGGTTGATCAGGGTGGAAAAGGTTGAGGTTTTGAAAAAATTGGGTGAATTCATTACTTCCAAATTTGCTATTTATTCTTGTTGTTCCTGCAGAGAGGGGAGAAACACAAGGGGAAACCACTCACGACTCGCCACACATCCCAGTACCCAGAGATGAGGAACTGCCACCTCATACCCACCCAGAATCTCAGTATATACATATTGTGACGGTTCTGTCCAAGGGACTTGGATAGCTCTGAAGTGCTATGAATTTCACTGATTCAAGGATTATATCACCCTTTAAAGTCAGGTTAAACCTTTCTCCTACAAGAGCCACAGGGTAGAGAGGAATATGATCTTCTTATCTTCCCACCACAATCTTATCGACTAATATTGCTATACTCTGAAAAGAAATAGTCATATGGCCAAATTTTCATGTTGCCCAAGGCTTTTAGAGTGCCATTCAACCCTAACTTGTGTAAAACCAATATCACTATGTTGTCAGCAATGGAGAAGTCATCAACCAATGCTGTTTCTTGGATACTGGCAGAGCTGTGGCTAAAATATTCAGGGTTTGAGCTGATGGGTGTGGCAAGTGTCCCTTTTAAAGTGTGTGCTGGGGCACAGCGCAGTGGTGTAGTGGTTAAAGTCCTTGCACCTGCCGTGATCCCATATGGGTGCTGGTTCTACTACCAGGGGCCCCCGCTTCTCATCCAGCTCCCTGCTTGTGGCCAGGGAAATAGGTCGAGGACGGCCCAAAGCCTTGGGACCCTGAACCTGCGAAGCACACACAGAAGAAGCTCCTGGCTTCAGATGGGCACAGCTCTGGCTGTTTCAGTCACTTGGGGAGTGAATCATCAGACAGACGATTTTCCTCTCTGTCTCTCCCCCTCGCTGTATATCCATCTTTCTAATAAAAATAAATAAATCTTTAAAAAAAAAAGTATGTCCAGAAACAGAGTGGGAGAAAATCTTTGCAAACTACACAACAGACAGGAGGCTAATATCCAGAATATACAAGGAGCTCCAGAAAAACCTTAACAACAAAACAAACAGGTCAAAAAGTCAGTGGAGGAAAAGAGCAAACACTATTCAATGGAACAAATCCAAATGGCTAAAAGACATATGAAAAAAAAAAAGGCTCATGTTCCTAAGCAATAAGGGAAATTCAAATAAAAAGAATAGTGAGATTCCACTCCACCCCAGTGAGAATGGCCCACATACAAAAAATTAGCAACAACATCTGCTGGTGAGGATGTGGGGAAAATGGAACCTACTTCACTGCTGGTGGGGTTGCACACTGATGCTGCCGCTAAGAAAGTTGGCTTGGAGACCATTCAGGCAGCTGAAAATTCACCTACAATATGACCCAACAATCCCATTCCTGGGGAATATATTCAAAGGATCCGACACATGAGAAAGCAACTTGTAGCCCTGTATTCATTACAGCACAATCAACAATCGCACAAACATGAAAACAAACTAGGTAGCCATTGGAAGAGGACTGGGTAAAGCAACTGTGGTACATCCCTATTGAATACTACTCAGCTATTAAAAACAATTAAATTCTACTATTAGCATTCAAATGGGCCCAGCTGAGGATCGTTATGCTAAGTGAATTGAGCAAATCCCAAACAGGCAAATATGATAGATTCACTCTCATATAAAACAACTTCCATCAAAGTTACAAACAAAAAAAATAAAGGAGAATGAATACGCAGCTGTAACATCACAAGCAAAGATGTAATGGAGAACAATGTACCAAGAATCAAGGAAAATCAAAAGAATGCATCTCCACTAAGGAATGAAGGTAGACCCCCAATGAAACGTTTAAACGTATGTGGACAACAAAAAATTAGAATCTCTACTATTGCCTATTCAAACAGTGTCATAATGCAAGCAAACTGAAGAAAGTTGGAGTCATTTCTCTTTCCTCTCTAGTTTTAAGTACTTTTTCTCTTGTGGTGCTTTTTGTTCATATGCCTAAGGGGTTGTTCATCTTAAAGAATGGCTCTATCTTGTTTCAATGTATAGATTTTGGTTTCAAACTCAATTATTTTTGCTGTTGTTTTTAACTTTTCACACTTCCTATTCATTTTTATGTTTTAATAAGTCTCTGATTCATTCACCCATCATTTATATGAGACATTCTGATTGAAAATCACCTGATGTCCCTCAACAATATTTTTGCTACATCTCATGGGCATTGATATTCTTATCTGTTTTGTCATTTTGTCAAAAAAAATGCTTTTTCTTTCTTTCCACTTATTTCTTCAGCACTACATGTGTCATGTAGTATAATTTTACTCAAGAAGTGTTTTCATTTTTCTTCACTTCAAAAATGTGCTAATCATTCTGTAGTATGTTGCTTAATTTCATATTGATGTAAATTTTCTGTTTTTCTCCCAGTTGTGGATTATGTTTTCTGCCTCTGATTTAATAGGATATAAAATAGAAGTATAACGGAAACTGCCATATCCAGACGTAGAGAAATACTGCAGTATCTACCTCTGCATCCAAATCAAAGATGGACTCCCAGTGAAACTGTTGAATATGCCCTGACAGTAGGATGCTGGACTCTGCCACTGTCCATGCCTACAATGTCAGGAAACACTTGAATAATGAATGGTGGACTTATAACTGTTCCTGAAAGGTTACCATTGCAATACTAAAGGGAAAATCAGTAGAGGCACAGAGAGGATTTGGAAAATGGGAGGGGAAATTCCTTCGCCTATTGAACTGTGCCATTAAATTAAAATAAACAAACAAAATGATTGCTGAGAAAGTTGCTTGTTGCAATGATCACAACTTAGTGCCATTAGCAGTGTAAGGTGAAAAGAACACAACATTTATTTGCTAATGAGGCACCCTCGCTGCATCAGCCTGAGTCATCAGTATAAGTTCCAGAACTTTCTTTAGTGGCTGAAGGTAAAGTCAAAGGCTATGATAACAAGTTTTCCTTCTCCATAAACGTAAGAACTGAAGGACACTGAAAATATCTTTGCCTCTCACTGAAACACTTCTTGCAAGGGCAAAATGAGAAACCTTCATGGAATCCAGCACACACACCCTAGATCATCTGTCATGATAATGATATCATTAAAGCCTTCAAAGATGTCCCTGGAATTACTAGTCAATCTAAACAATTTAAAGCTTATTCCTGATGTGCAACATGGGGGAGTTTCTCCTCTAGAACTAAAAGTGCTTTCTGCAAGTAAGATGGATTGTGTGACATGTAGAGTAAAAGTGTTGATCACAAGTGTAGCAACAAGTTTCCTGCATCCAAGATGCATAGGGCTGACCTTAGAAGAGTTCTGCAGAAGCCAAAGATCCAGGGCCCGGTGCGATAGCATAGTGGTTAAAGTCCTCACCTTGCACACGCCAGGATGCCATATCAGCGCCGGATATAATCCTAGCAGCCCTGCTTCCCATCCAGCTCCATACTTGTGGCCTCGGGAAGCATTAGAGGATGGTCCAAACCCTTGGGACCCTGCACCCGCGTGGGAGACCTGGAAGAGATCCACGCTCCTGACTTCGGATTGGCTCAGCTCCAGCCATTGCGGTCAGTTGGGGAGTGAACCATCAAACAGAAGATCTTCCTCTCTGTCTCTCCTCCTCTCTGTTTATCCGCCTTTCAAATAAAAATAAGTAAATCTTTAAGAAAAAAAAAAAAAAGAAAATAAATAACCAGAATCCACAGAGCCCTTAGAGAACCAAACACAGAGATTCTTATAGTCCAAACGAGGAATGCACTTAAACTGAGAATCATGCTGCAGCTAAACCCATGTGCAATAACCACAAACTGAAATACACTGTTCAAAGGGACAGCAATCACAAAATCAGACTGGACAACGCCGCAGCCATAACAATAGCTAAACCAGACCAGAAAAAAAGGTTGCTGGTTGTGCCATTAAGAAACAGATGAAGCACTTAGTGGGGGTGGGGGGGAACCTGCCTCTTTTAAGTAGTCAAAAGCAGTCAAGACACCTGAAAAGTCTTGCATTTACTTAATCTGGAGAATCAAGATGGTAGAATAGGGTAAGGACACATGAAAACAGATGGAGAAACATCAGCCAGGGTGAAGCCGAAAGGACACATTTTAGGAAATATCAGAAGACAAACAAAAGGCAGAGGGGCACCTGAAGACTGACAGACAGCAAAGCAGCAAAGACAGTGGTGTGGTGTTGCAGTGACAGATAGCCCAGTGGAAATCAGCAAGCGGGGATCTGTGATCCACTGGCAGCCAGAAATCCACCAGAAGCCAGCTGAGAAGGGTAACTCTAGGAGGTAAACCTAGAAAAAGTACTGCCTGTTCTGCTGGTTTCTTTGATTTGACCAGGAACAGAGACAGAGCAGCAGATCTCAAACTGACAGTGCAGGAACAGGGTGGATCTCATAGACCTGACCCCGACTAGAGCTGAATCAGGTACCATTTTGGGTAGGGGGGCAAAGACTGTAGGACAGGATGGTGGATGCACTAAGCTAGGAGCAAACATAGTTCTGGATCAGCCCCAATGTGACATCCTATATGTTCCATCCCAAATAGGTAGAGGAAGGCCCTGACCTAATGGCTAGAAGATCCAGAACTCCACAAGGGGCACATCAGACACCATTTTAGATAATACTGCAAAGGCTTTGAGAATGCTGTGACAACAAAGAGCTGCACATGCACTGAGTTACGAGCAAACTCATTTCCAGTTCAAAGCATTGCACTGGTCCCACAGGGAAAGTAATACTGACTTTGGCCTCTTATGATTCAAAATAGGTTCATGTGGCCCTCAGACCTAAAGGCGAGCAGGTATAGGCATGATCAGCACCAAAAACAACCTAGATATTTAGGACACATGGTGTCTCCCTAATCCTGGAAACTGGTCAAAACAGAAGTGAGAGAAAGGTTATACAGATAACGGCACAACCCAGCACAGGATGATATCATAGAACATGGAGAGTGAAGTGCCAGGAACTGGGGCTACAGAGATTGTGCTGAAAATCTAACCTCAGAGCTCAGATCTGAAATTTGCTGGAGGGAGTTACACAAGTGACTGCAAACAAAGACCCACATACCAACCACAACAAGTAACACTGAAAAGTAGATCTGTGGGTGACACAACTTAGAAATCTCTCCTAAGGAGAAAAATCTGCTAACCACAAGTACAATGATCAACAGCAAAAGAAGAGATAATATCATTGAAGAATCATATGCAAAGGAGTGAAAGCCTTTGCAAACCTCAGAGTTAACTGAGGAATACATTGAGAAATTGGGGGATACAGAATTCAGAAAACTCATTATAAGACTTCTTATCAACAATGAGAAGCACATACAGGAGGTCAGGAAATAGCAACACCAAAACAAAATCAAGCCAAGTTATTGGAAATAGAGGATACAAAAAAGAAAATTTAAAATCCAGTGGAAAGTCTCCATAATAGAATGAATGGATTAGAAAACAGAATCTCAGTTTGGAAGATATTTCTAGTCACAATGGAAAAATAATCAAAAACCTGGAAGTAGAGCTGGGTCCAGCTAAAAAGGCCATTCAAGAATTAAAAGACAAGTAAAAGAGTTATGGGACTTCCAGAAGAGGCAGAAAGAGAAGCTGGGTTTAAAAACGTATTTTATGAAATAATAAAGGGAAATTTACCCGATCTGTAGAAAGAATTGGGAAACAACATCCAGGATGAGCACAGAACTCTGAGCAGGGTTGACTAAAAACAAGCTTCACAACAACACATAATAATCAAGTTCATGTCAATCGAACATTAAGGAAAACATCCTTAAATGTGCATGTGAAAAAGATCAATTGACATATACAGGAATGGCGATTAGATTCACAGGAGATCTCTCACAGGAAACTCCACAGGCCAGAAGACAACAGAGCAACATATTTCAGATTCTAAAAACAAAACATTGTCAGCCAAGAATAATGTACCCATCTTTTTTTTTCCTTTGTCTTTGAAAATGAAATAAAATTCTTCCACAGTCAAGAAAAGTTAAAAGAATTTGCCTCTTCCAAACCTGCCCTATAAAGGATACTGAAAGATATTCTGTTGGCAGAGAAGAGGAACAGCACCAAACAAAATCAAAGGCAAATGTGAAGAACACTCCAATAAAACAACAAGAAAAGACTAAATCAATAAACAAACCCATTGCTAAAATGACAGGACCAAATTGCCACCCATATATGTTAACCCTGAATGTAAATGGCTTAAACTCATCAAAATAATTATTTCTAGCTAATTCCTTCATTATTATTTGTATAAGACAGATAGTTGACAAAAATAGTGAAAATTAGTTAAATGTGATCAATAATACTTGTCAAATGGTACAGCATTTAAAATGTGTGAAATCAGCATCACCACTAACAACTGCCATCGAATTTCAAATTAATTTCATTACTATTCTACTAAAAAGATGATCTTTTAAGGTGTGTATGTAATAGGGGAAATTGAAAAAGATAGAAAAATGAGCAGTCGTGAGGACAGTGGATACTGGGAGAGATACGAACTTCACAAGACCAGGAAGGAGAAAGGCGACGTGTGACATACGCTAAGAAATAACAGCACAATTCCAGTTTTATTTCACAGCACGAGAAAGATCCAACTTTCCAGATTATACTAAGGAAATCCTGTACAGTAAAATAGTACAGCTGTCTAACCATATCACATGTTCCTTCCACTTCACTATTAGAAACAAAGCTCATCGTTTTTCCCAAATGAGGATCCTAGCAACAAATTAAATATTTTTACCTTGAGATATACTGGCTATGGAGTAACAGAGCTTTGCAAAGAGGACTAATTGGTATCTCTGGAATGAAGGAATAACAAAAAGAATATAGGTGCTTGGAACAAAGGCTCAAGATCATGAAAATGTGTCCGAAGTAGAAGTTGAAATGTTTACAAGAGCTTGGTGCTCAGAAAGTTATTCATTAGCACAGAAGTTTCAGCCTAGAAAGACGACAAATAGAACACTATTTACAAGTTTTAGCTGGTTTGTTATATAAAATGTGTTGTGCATGTGATATCTAAATTTAAAGTAACGTGATTTAAACTGTGCTCTGTGATGAAGAGTCCTCTGAGGTCACTAAAGCTTTGATTTTCCAGTTAGCTTATTTTATGGCTAGTGCTTTGGAAGCCATCAAGTCCATAACGAGATAGATCAATCAGATTGTTTTTATTGGTCTACTGCGTATCATGCACTATACACAGCAGTATTCATTGAATCAGAATGCTTGGGAACGGAAGCTTTAACCTTGAGACTAGAGCAGAGAAAAAAACAGCTTTGAAATTAAATCTCCATGAATTATATATATTCTTATATAAAATTGAATTTTTAAACATTGTCAATTGAAATTCGCTGGTAGTGAACCAAGTGTAGTTATTTGAAAGAGAAACAATGGTCAAAATATCGCATGTTTACTGACTTAAAATAATTTGCTGAACTCTATACTCAAGCAGCATCTTTTGCTGACTCAAAATTACATTTTTGGTTTTTTTTTTTTTTTAAAGAAAAGCTTAGTAGTATTCCAAAGGCAAAGTTAAAAAAAAAGAAACATAATCAAAAGCCTTTTCTAATGCCTCTATTGATTTTACTCTTTATTTTTTATTTATCTTTCTTTCAAAAAATATGTGGAAAACAAAAGATAATGAAAACCACAGATAAGTTACTGGCGCATTCCAAGTACTCAATCACAGCAAATTATTTACCTGACCTCTTTGAGATGTCTTTAAGATTGGTATTTCTAACTGACTGATTTCTTGTGTTCAAATTTTGCCACACAGAAACAGAATCTCAATGTCCTGCTGCAGTATTCTTAGAATCAAGGAAAAGTCAGTAGAAGTGGCACTGGCATCACTAAACAAGAGTACTGTTTAAGTTAGAATGTGGTCAGGAGTTCATATTGTAACACCTGAAGAAGGGGAGTATGGAGAAACCAGAATCAGCAGATGTAAAACAGGAGGCAGGAGGAAACAGGACTTTACTTACTAATTTTTCTTCTCTTTTTCTTCTCTGCTACTGTATTATAGAAGCCACAGATTGGTTCTTATCCAATACTTATAGAATGGTAAGTGTGTCAAGGGACAGGAAAACTCTTACTGCTGCATTAAAGAAAAATAACCCAACTTATCTTACTAAATTGTTTGCAGAAACTCTCTGTAACTTAATAGCAATCTCTATGGGAGGGTCCTTTATACTTAGCAGACCTTGTCTTTCCAATATCATCTCTTACACTAATATATGTACATATATATATGGATATTTCAAGACATTAATTGAAACCATTTCACACTTCTCACATTCCTGTTGGACATTCAGGCGAGCATTAAATAGACACTTGTTGGGAAAATTCCAATGTGAAAATGCCATCATACAAATGAAGTATTAAGTCATCTTCCTAGTTTCCCCTTCTTGCTAGACAAAAAAATAGCATCTTAATTTCTATCTTTCCTCATTATTTTCAAAAGGATGGATGTTCAAACATTAGATTTTTCTAAAGAGGAGAGGAAGGGTCCCTTGAAAGTTCTACTACAACTGGACCCAATTACAAGCTTATAGTCTTATTCCATACATCAGAGTTACTACTTCAAGCTACTCAGTTCTTCAAGAAATTCAGCTCTTGAAAATCCTACCCACTGGAGGAAAAGTATCCAGTCAATACCATTCCCTAGGCTGAGAGCATCTCTTAGGCATTTTCTTCAACATTCGATAAACCCTTGCCTATACATCAGTGAGACTGTTAGACTTACTAATAGAGCTTTAGCATTTACGGAAGTAAATGTGACAGCTTCAATTTAAACCTGCCTCAAGGCAAAACTTAGGGATAAAATTGAGGCATGTGTAATAAAGCTTTGTATTTAGGAAAAACTCTCCCAAAGTGCACCAAGTCACATTTGGACATAACTAAGTTTTGTAACAGATGCTTTGACAGAAAACTCATACAGAGTTCATGAGGGGAGAAAACGGTCCACAGATTTGCTGCAAATCAAACATCACTCCTTTGTGCCCTCTTTGCCCTCACACAGGGGATGATACATTTTCTGACAGACAATTCAGCTGAAAGTTCTGCTTACTAGACCAAGACACCTTAATGGGGACAATGTCCTCCATTATGTTCAAAATGTATGGAAAGACTTAAATGCAATGGGATGACTCATTCACCCAATCTTCTCTATGACTTCGGAATTTAATCTAGTTCAAGAAACACTTGTTGATCATCTACCATGTGGTATAGCTTAAAGTAACTTTGTGTACAAGTAACACAAACACACACAATATCGCAGCAGCAATCTTTGACTTCAATACATGCCTAAGCACTTAACTGCAATATGTGTTCTGGTGATGATGATGATGATGATGATGATAATAATGTATTTGTTGATGGGTTAGCATTGCCAGCAACTATGCAAAGATTTGTAGATTTGATTCTCACAACATACTAACTAGATAGATATTGTGATAAAGATTTCTTTGTACAAATGAAGACATTGCAGACGAAACAGATTAATTCAATTGCCAAAAAAGAGAGACAGAATTAACATATAAATAGATGGGATATGAATTCAGGCCTTGACTCCAGAGTCCAGATCTTAATCATTGCTAGTTTAGCTCTCAATTCATTTAGAAAAAGAAAGCTTAAAACACAAAAAAACCCTCTAGATCATCTGTACTGCCAAGCAGTGAGCCACTGTTGTGGGCCATGGCAGCGCTTTCTCTGAGGGCAGAGTACTGGTGTAAGGCAAGTACTGATGTGGAGTGACAGCCCACCAGCTTGACACCGTCAAAGCACCTGTGTCTGAAGGTGAGCTGTGAGAAGCGGGAACCTGAACCATTGTAATAACAATCTACTCTCCCTCCAAGACAGCAAGGCCAAATGAATAGAGCAGGGAAACAAAACTGAACCAGTGCCTGCTCTCACTCCTAACTCTAACCAGAGAAATATGTAGAATAAAAACACACTGAATTCTCCTTATTTTCCATATTTGTCTTTGACTGCCATTGCATCCTGCCACATTTGTCTTTGACTGCCTTACTGGGACAGTGCTGCTTCAGAAGTACCAGGGTGTAGATTTCATGACACTCAATGTTAGTGAACTGGATGGAGCATTCCAGACTCAGCCCTTCTTCTTCCACTGGAGTTGATTGGAACAAACTGAAGACTAAGGTGTTGTAACAATTGCCTGGGTTGGTTCTCATTATTCATATGAACATTTGTTTCTTAAGCAGCAATATAGAAATCTGTCCTCTGAAGAAAAATAAAATTTTCTTTACTCTAAATTATCATAAAAATTTAAAAAATTCTACAGGTTCAATGAAAAGAAAAAGATACATAAAGCATCTAGCATAGTAGATATTCACCAATTTGTCTCTATTAAAATCTAATATTTCTCATAGATTTCCTGTTCTATGGGCTTTCACATATTTCACGGTTCTAGGATGGGAGTATCAGGACCGTGGGCCATGCAAGGCCCTTGAAATCCTTTGGACTGGCCTTGTCAAGACACCTGTAGGTGGTAGGACTTGAAATTCAAGGAATTTGTAACAGGCTAATTTTCAAGTTGATGTTATAGATATCCATGTGGCCCAGGAAGAATGAAAGTTACCCACTCCTGGATAATGTCTTGTGTTCTTTCCTAACTGGCTCCTACATATTCTAACCTTCTTTCTCCATACAGTCAATTGATCTATGTAAAGGTGAAGGAGGTAATTCATACGATCCATATCCCAGTAATGTTATATATTTTCATTTAACTTACTTTCCCTTTAAATTTCTCATGCCTTCTGGATGATTGGTGAGATTCTGAGCTTGCCATTTGCTGAGTGAACATTGTTTCCATAGTGCCAATAAGTTATAACACTTGAATCTTAATATCCTCCTAAATGCTGTCTTCCAGAATTCCAACAATAAAATGAAAAGATTCAGTGAGCCAAATATGTAGGCCTGTATTTCTAAACTGAGCAAAGATCTATAAAGCTGGATACCACGCAACCCAGAAGTATCCATTGTTCCATCACAGATAAGAAAACAAATGTTACTTAGCCCTAATTTATCATTAACAATTGGCTACATGGAATTTGATTTCTAGGATAATGGGATTGCAACAAAGGACCTACAACTTAGTATTTCAGAAGATGCTTACAGAGAACCAAAGATTGCTGCTCTCTGTAAAATGTTACAACATCTTCAATTTTTCATTAAATCTGTAACCCCATGAATACAAGTCTCTGGGATGGGATTTTTTTCTTATTGCCGTATATGTTAGCTTTGATTGTCAGATAAACCATACACTATAAATACAGAATGGTTTCTAGAGGAATAGCTTGTTTCTCATTCTTTCTATTTCAAGGAGAAAGGATTTTTTAATTAGGAGTTCCTAAGAGCAGACAGCCAGCTTCACTAACACTGCTTAACTCAATTCAGTATGAACATGTTCAAAGTAGTTATTTACAAAGTGATACTACTGGTGTCTATTTTACATCGCTGTAGGTAATAATAGCCACTAACACCAGGTATTCCATTCCTTTTACATTCCATTTCTGAACAGTGTGAGTCTTGTGTAAGCACGACTGCTTGGCAGATTCAAACTTTCCACTTGGATATCTGTCTAAGGATCCAAATGTTTTTGATGAGAAGGACTAGAAAACACATTTGGGTGTTCTGTTTGAATGATGTTAATAATAATAATCATAATCATAATACAGTTTCTGGTGGGTCCAGAGTTGTGATGTAGTGAATTAAGAAACTTTTTGTGATATCAGCACTCCATATTGGCCTCAGTTTGTGCCCTGACTGGTGCAGCTCTGAGGCAGTTCCCTAATGATGGCCCAGGAAAAACATGTGAGACAGTGGAAGAACTTGGGCCCCTGTTTCCCCTACGGGAGACTGGGATGCAACTACTGGTTCCTAGCCTGACTCAGCCATTGCCTTTGCTACCATCAGGGGAGTGCGCCAATACGTGGAAGATCTCTCGCTCTCTTGTTCACTCACTCACCCTTTAATTCTGACTTCCAAATACTTAAATGAATCTTCAAAACAAACGGCACTAGTGGTTAAAGTCCTCACCTTGCATGTGCCCATTCATGCCCCGACGGCTCCACTTCCAATCCACCTCGCTGCCTGTTGCTGGAAAAAGCAATAGGGGATCGCCCAAGGCCTTGGGACCCCGCACCCACGAGAGAGACCCAAAAAGAGGCTCCTGGCTTCAGAACAGCAAGACTTTGGCAGCTTCAGTCGTTTGCAGTGTGAGCCAGCAGGCAGTAGATCCTTCTCAATGTTTCCATTTCTGCTGTATTAGCTGTGCAGTAATACAGTGTGTTTGAGTTTCAGAAATAACTTGGATAATAGGATCTACTAAAGCTTCTGAAACATAGTTGATATTTAATACACCTAATTTATTTTTTCCCTATTCTAGGCATAAAACATGTCGTTTTTAGTATGGAAAAATTCTCTATTTAAAGTAGCCAGTTAATCAAGTTCTAATGGCCTTTTTTTTCTTACTCACACTGTTTATCTAACATGAAAAGCTCCTTTAATCTATTCACATACTTCTAAAGTAGGAGATCTTTTGTATGAATGGTAATTTATTTGAAGATACAGTTGTAGGCAATCCTATCAATTTGCTGAATAACAAGATCTAATACACATTTCACTCCTTTTGCAAGTTTCCCTCCTGATTTATTCTGGTCTGAATTTCTGTGGTTCTAATACGAGAAAGCTTAGAGCGGTTGTTCTGAGACCTCCATAGTTAGGCTTTAAGATTCCAATATTTTCTACCAATTGGAAAGCTGAACATCAGTATTAAGAAGTTAGAAATAGATGAAGAAACTTTTTGCCATCTTGACTATAAGCATGGGTTTATTTATCACACTGTTTCAGTTTCCAACATCCGAATCAGTCAGTGACCATGTGGGTGTCAAGAGAAGGTTGCAGCAAGGTTAGGGCTAACCCTCCAGCACCTGGATGGCAGCAGGACTGGAGGAAGCTAACATTCATGAGAGGTAATCCAGGCATCAGACCACACATTTCAGGTAAATGTAGCACACATCTCCAAACATTGTTACAGCATCATAACATCAGTTAGTTTGTAAACATTCAATACTTTGAGTCAAATGGATTCCTGGAGCTTTTATATGTATTTAGTGCTGATTTTTCAGGATTTACGTTCAAAAGTCTTCCAAGTGTTTTTTTAATATATTTTACTGCTATTCTCAAAGACCTGAAAGAAATATTCCCATTCCATCTCCTGCTTTGAAAGTGAAGTGTCATGGATAGACCATTAAAGCAAGAAATTATTTGATCATCCTCTGCTGCTGTCACAATAAGTATCATAGGATTTAAAGTCAAATATCATTAATGGATGTATCAGTAAAAAAATTATGAATACATTTAGCTTCTGTCAATGTCTTCCAATAATTACAAAAACCTAAAGTCTCATTCAAATTTGATCAATAAAAGAACTTTATTAAAAACGAATTTTGGGGAAAGGTTAGTTAGCTTTGAAAAGATCATAACCTAAACTTTATATAAGTGAGACTGTGTGCCTATTTTTTTTCCAACAGCTACGTTTTTCTGGGCCATGTCCAGTTATACTGACAGCACCAGATGTCAGCTAAAAAAAAAAAAAAAGGTAATTCAAGCCAAAATAATGGTATCTTTTTTGTTATAACAGATAAACGAAAAAACAAAACAGAGCAATAGATAATGAAAAGAGTGTCAGTTACACTGTGCAAAAACTATTAAATATATGTGGAAGTGAAAATAAAATAATTAAAATATGTATTAATAAGAAATTTTTCCCATTTTAAATGAAACTATACTATATCAGAGTAGCAGCATCAAAGAATAGGTTGGAGTTCAAGGTTGCATTAGTTATGCAAATCAAGGAAAGGAAAAAAATGTAAACCAAACAGCCTCATGATTCACGCAATTAAGGAAGTTCATTCATCAAGCTTTTATCATTACTGTTAAAACTTTAGTCTTTTACAGAATGGTCAAAAATTGTTCAACATGTTATGTATTGACTGGTTCCTTTTGTATTTTATTATAATCACGTGTTAGGATCTCCAGCATTTTATATTGCTGGATAAATTGCAAGCTGCCACAAGAGACCTTGTAATAGAAATGCTACGTTTCTTCAAATATACAGACTATATTTAAGGTTCACTTTAGAAACAAGATTGTGGAGTCTAGGTTGGGTAAAATGGGGTTCTAATGGACAAAAATTTGGACCTGATGTAGCCAATCACCTTGTCATTCTTCCAAGATGTTTTTCCACACAATGGCTTTTTCAGTGCACAAGATAGTATTTAGTTTTCAAGTATGAGCTTCAGTAAAGAACTAGAGCTGATGGGGAGCTGTATGGAAGAAAAAGACAAGATACTGGATGATTTGTACTGCAGACTAATGCAACTGATTTAATTATCATTTATGTCAAATATACACTATTTCAGCTTCAGTTGTATTTCTGTTGTTTTTGAAAATACTTAAAAGTAATTACATAATTGAACTGAGCCTGGTCACTTTGCAAAACTGACATTAAAATATGTTTCTTAAAAACAATGAATGATTGCTGCTTGCAGAGAAGACTGGTATAGGCCACATTTGTGTTTTAGTGATTTATTTCCAGAGTTCTCATGTGTGAAACCCATCACCTGGGAATATGGCATTGGAATAGCAGCCAGTATAGGTAGTGTTTTACTGCAGAAATTGTTGATTTTTTGTTTGTTTGTTTCCATTCTGGTGTGAATCACTCTTGTACCTCTTCTGCAAAATAAGTGCTTGCTACATGCTTTTATATTTAAATCTAATGGAAAAGCAGTGACAGGTGGCCTTAGTCCTTCGGCCCCTGCCACCACATGGTAGACCAAGAAAGAAGCTCCCTGCTCCTGGCTTCGGATTTGTTAAACTCCAGCCATTGAGGCCATTTTGGGAGCAAACCAGTGGATAAAAAATGTTTGTCTCTTATTTTCTCCGTAAAAACTGTCTCACAAATAAAAATACATAATCTTTATAAAATCTTATCAGGCATAGCAATGTGAACATTCTCCAGCCATAAAAAGGAAGTCAAAGTATTTTGATATATCCTGGTTACAAACCCACTACAAGGATATATTTTTGATTAGTGACTTAAATACAATGTAAGTTATAATTTTGCAATACATCTTTTTTTTAAAAGATTTATTCATCTTTTTTTTTTTATTACAGCCAGATATACAGAGAGGAGGAGAGACAGAAAGGAAGATCTTCCATCCGATGATTCACTCCCCCAGTGAGCCGCAACGGGCCGGTGTGCGCCCATCCGAAGCCGGGAACCTGAAACCTGTTCCAGGTCTCCCACGCGGGTGCAGGGTCCCAATGCATTGGGCCGTCCTCAACTGCTTTCCCAGGCCACAAGCAGGGAGCTGGACGGGAAGTGGAGCTGCCGGGATTAGAACTGGCGCCCATATGGGATCCCGGGGCTTTCAAGGCAAGGACTTTTAGCCACTAGGCCACGCAGCCGGGCCCGCAATACATCTTTTAACTCACATTCCAACTTACTATCAACTTACCTTATATACAACTGATCTTCTTTGTATACTAGTTTGATTTTTCTCCTTTTCCGTAATTTTTTTATTGTATGAATTTTATTTTTGATACTTTTTATATATTTGATCAGGGTGCAAAGGGTCAAGGGCTAGAGGAAAGTGGGTGTGACCATTGTTTTGACATTCTCTTCTTTCCTTCCTGTATCTAGGGAAAGAGAAAAAGGGAGAAGCCACACCAAGCCTCCCAACCATCCCAGGGTCCCCAATGAGAGGCATGCTACCAGGGTCCTGCTCAAGTGGTTTTGATAGTTCAGCAGCATTGCTGCCAATTTTGCCACTCCAGTCACAATGAAATGTATCCAGACTCCATTGGCTGACAGTCCACCTTAGAGTCTCTGTTTGCCCAGTATTTCACTGTTAACTCTTGGTTGAAGTAGTTGATTGATTTGTTCTGTCCTCCATCCTCTGCCACTGTATCAAGTGTCCCCTGCAGACACCAGAGTGCTGCCAAATCCTCTGTTTGCATTTGAATATGCTGTCCACTGCTCGGCTTTTTGGTGATTACAAGCACCCTTGTGAAAATCTATTTTGTGGCAAAAATTTCAGTCTTGTTTGAGACCTACCACGCTTGTAGCACTATAAATGATAAATCTAATTGAGGATTCAAAAGTGGAAACATTTTGTCCGTTACATCTACAAAGATTATTTCTGCCCTGGTTTCTCTGCGTATCTCCATATCTCCAATTATGCACTTACTATTATACATGATTGCTCATGGTCGCTTTGACTGTTCATTTTCTTTATTTCTTGTTCTCTTCTTCTCTGGAACTGGAAAATGTCTACAATCAAGTTGACATATATTTAATTTATATGCTCAAATCTGGCATTGACATAACAATAATTCAATAACTGCTATGATTGTTAAAGAATTTTTGCTTTACCCCTTTCTTTGTTATGTCTTTCTTAATATTCCATGTTTCCTCAGGTATTACTCTCCTGGCTTCCATTGGCTCTTTTCTTATTGTTCCTTTTAGCATTTTGAGCAAAACTAGGATAGTTGATAAAACTCTGCCTAACAACTCCATTATTATTCCTCAGCAACAATTTTTTTTTGTTATTCTCTGTTGTGAAATTGGTCACATTTTATTATGTGGCATGGCTCATAATTTCTTCCTGAAAACTGGAAATTCTGAATATTGCAATATACTAAATATATAAGACTATTAGATATTTTATATATTTTTTTATCTCCTAAGGATTTATTTCTCTTGTTTGCCATGGATAATAGTAGTAGTTTATTTAGTGACTTTTCTAATCATTTTTGCAAAATTGCATGCACTACTGCTGATGACGAAGAGGTTTGATTTTCCTTAGCATGTAGCCAGCTAGTGCTGTGACAGAATACATTATACTGTAGAAAACAAAACATGCAGCATAGACATTCCTTGTAAATTGGTTACATGTTGAGATTTCCTTTAATGTCTAGCCAGGTCATTAAAAAGTTTGCTTTCTCTTACACTCCCACCTTGTGTGAGCCTACAAAACAAAAAAAGCAGAAAGCTTAAGGAAATTTTTTCTGTACTTTCATGACTGCTTTTAAAGTTTTTCTTCTGCACTTTTCTCTCTGTCCAACTGGCTTGGTTTACTTTTTTCTTTTTTTTTCTTTTTTTTTTTTTTTTTTACAAAATATGAAATTTGTCTATTAGGTACAACTCCAGAGACTGATCTAATTTTATACGTACATATATATTGCTTTCTTATACTATGTTGTTCCTTATGAGTATACTAATTTCACTTAACTGTCTATCATTCTTGCTTTTCACTTTCTTGCTTTTGATGAGCTGTTTGAAATCTGTATTCACGTTGGAGGCTTCTCTTATATATTTGATTGTCCATCCTCACTGTTTGTGATACATTTATGGCACTGATGGTGAATTTTTTGTATTCATGAAAGACAATACAGGGCAATTTTCTCATCAATAGAAAATGAATATTCAATTTATTAATAGTATAGCTTTAATTTCTAAAATGTGTAATATAATTTGTGAAACTAATGTTTAAATAAAATGCTTGATGTCGAATGCAGTTCATTGTAAACTTCACATTGCATTTATGCTTGTAATATTTTCAATTACCATTTAAATGGCTTCAATTGTCCGATTGAAATAAAAAGTTCCTGTCTAGTCAAAAGATTCATCAATCTTATAAAGCAAACCTTAGAATATGATTAATCTAAAGTTCTCAGAGTCTAATAATCAATAAGCTTAATTCGATTACATCCTTAAATCACAATACTAAGTCACTGTCTTAATACTAATTAGAAGTCCGTCACTCTAATAAGTGAAACTGTCTTAAAAATGCATAAAATAGTACAAATGTGGGGAGAAACTCAGGAAGTCCTGCAGGCTCATCGCTTTGTCTCTCTCATTGTGACACAGGTAAAATCCAACTTAAGGGAGCCCAGTGGAAGAACCCAAGCCTCCCAAGAAGGGCTTATTATAACAGTAAAAGTTCCTGTGTCCCTTGAACTCCTTATGATTAGGTGCAGGGACACAGAAATGAGACCCTCAATTGCCTCTCTCATGATCTTTGTCCGACAGACCTAGACAAAGATCTCTGTAGGATGAGAACAAATGATTTGAACATGTCCATCCAACACCATACAATAAAAATTAATTCTTAAAGGAGCAATAAAGGAGAGGAAGTTTAATGGGAAAGTTATTAGGTTACCCTGTCCTCGTGAGTAAATTATTGTAACTGTTAGGAGAGTGAGTGGTTATCTCGAGGGTTCCCCTCCACCTGACTTTTGCTGTCTCAGGTGTGCTCCTGTGATTCAACGCTCTTGCCTGGAATGATGTAGCAAGAAGGCCCTCTGCAGATGCAGGCCCCTCAACTGTGGACTCCCCACTCTCCGGGGCTAGGACAGATTTCCTGTTCTTTGTAAAGTACCAAATTTTAGTCACTCTGTTGAAGATGTATAAAACAGTGTTCTCTACTCACAATGAAATTTAATATATTGTATTGGTTTTACAAATAATGCAATATCATTTCTTTACTAAGACAAATATGTTTCCACTTGACTTCATCTAGAAGGGAACATAATTCACCTCAATTCCTTTAAGTGCTAACGAGTAATTGCTTTGACTGGGTTTTGAAACATCCAAAGGTACTGATATTGTAGGCTACTGAATATCATCATGAAGCTTATTAGGCAGTATCACATTTATGCATACTTTCCTATCTTTCCACAGTTATCAAATTGTCAAAAAGGCCAATTTCTTCTCTAAAATTTTGTATTTGAGCATCCCCTTAGACATATAAAGTGCTTTTCCAAAAGTCTCACAAGGCATCTAGTTGCTATGATGCTCTAAAACATGTCAGTTGGTGTGTGAGTTGTTTTTCTGTTTCCCTGTGTGGCTCATACAAGTTCCATCAGCTTATGAACTGATAGCCACTTCAATTTGGAGGGTTTCACAACAATTCCATCTATCATAAATTATAGGTAAGTTCCATATTATGAACTGAAGCAATATTGGGAACCTTGTATAATTGGTAGGGATTAATTTTTTTCATTAACTCTCAGAATAAGATACATGCAGCTTTCATCTCATTGTCTACATTGCAATATCTGCACCAGCATATTCATCAACTTACATGAAATGAGTTAAAACTACTAACTAGGAAAAGGAGTCTGTCCTAGGTAGTACGATTTTGTCTCTTTCAATGTTTTCAGATCCTGTGGCATCCTGATCAGCCACACACACCTGGCCTGTTTCACTGAGCTTATTCGGGATTTTCCATGCTGCGTTTTCTGGTTTTTCTTAGCACTACATCAGCATCACTTTTCACTTTTCTCTGTTTTCCAATGCCAACTACTCAACTACATTTTTTTCTCTGTTCTAAATGTTTCTGAATTCTTATATGCACTATTGACTCACACATTCGGTTTCTTTTTTTTTGAAAAAATTTATTTTATATGATGTTTCTTAAGAAGCAGGCTTTGATATGAGATTTTCTGGAGATAGTTCACTAAAATGATTAATATTGGAAGAGTAGATATATATGTATAATTTTGTGTGTAAATACATAAATGCATATAATCAACATATATAACTTTAATTATATTGCATTAATGCCCTTAGCATATCAAAAACATATATGATGTTCTAAAATTATCTTGCATAATCGAGGAAACGGAAAGAGCATGTACTCATATAATAAACCATAATGGGGAGAAGATCAGAAGAATCTCTTGGAAAACAAGGGTTGCAATCAACTCCAATGTCTATAAAATGGAACTTTTGAACAATACCCAAAGAGAATATATTTATTGCTAGGAAGACACTCATAATGAACGTCTTTGAGAAACAAGGTATGAGAAGTCTACCGAAGCCATGACATGCTTGGGTCATGTCACAGTTACAAACTGGCCACAGCGTCACAGTAGGAAGCTATCAAAAGGACAGCAGTAGGCACTGCGGCACAATGAGTTAAGCTGCCATTTTGATATCCATGTTGGAGTACTACTTCAAGTCCCAACTACTCTGTTTTCTGACAGGTATTTGCTAATGCATGCTAGTAGACATCAGAAGATGAGCCAAGTGAGTACTTTCTATCCACATGGGAGATTCAAACAGCATTCCATTTCCTAAATACATGAGTGCTTATCTCAAAACTCCCACATGGGGCCCGGAGCAGCAGCCTAGTGGTTAACATCCTTGCCTTGCACATGATGGGATCCCACATGGGCACCAGTTTGCATCCTGGTTGATCCACTTTCCATCCAGCTCCCAGCTTGTGGCCTGGACAAGCAGTAGAGAATGTTTCAAAGCGTTGGAACCCTGCACCAACATGGGAGACCCTGAAGAAGCTCCTGGCTTCAGATCAGCTACAACCATTGCAGCCCCTTGGGGACTTAACGAGGGAATGGGAGATCTTTCTCTCTATCTTTTTTATAAATCATACTTCCCAATAAAAATAAATAGATCTTTAAAAAATAAACAAACTTTGGTGTGACCCAGCCCTTGCCATTGTAGGGGTTTGGGAAAGTGAACTAGTGGATGCAAGATTCTCTCTCTCTCTCATCCTTACCTTCTACTTCCGTTTTCCCTCTCCCCAGTCCCATATGGGTGGAAACAAGCAGATAAATATTAAGAAAATGAAAAGCTGCTGATAAATAATAAATGTTATTCTCCAATGTTATACATCCTGGTAATTTTTTATTGAAGCAGTCAACCAATAAGTATTTTAGACTAAGTCCTTAAATTCAGTGAACTCACATTCTTATTAATAGGTAAAATAATCTAAAATAATGTACAATTCACAGAGTTTAGAAGACATAAAATTCCACACGTGTCTGTTTTGCATTCTGTTCGCAAAATGGTAAATATTTTTTACAAATGCAGCGATTTTATTTGAAAGATTTTAAGTGAGTTTAAACTAGATGGCGAGCTCCTGGGCGGCAGAAAGTACGATCACATTCCGTAAAATTCTCTGTAACACTGAAGACAAAATGTGGTATGTGATCTGTGCCTTTTGAAAATTTTGTAGAAATAATGAAAACACACTTTTTTTGCATAGGGAAAGTCATGCTCACTATAATGGCATTAAGCAACTCAGACCTGCTAGGAAGGGGATTGTAATTTCAAGAGTTGTGAAAATAGAGCCTTTTCCTTGAGACAGTCTTTACATGAAAATCAGGAAGATGAATTTAAGCACAAGGAAATATCAGAAGACAAAATTAGTAGGTACAAAGATGTTTGTGACTATTTAGAACTGATTTATTTTACAACATTGTAAACAAAGCAATACGAAAAAGTTTACAAAATGTAAAATAAGCTTATTGCATTAAACCATTCTTTATTAATAGTAATTGTAGCTTTCATATCACAAGCAGAAATTGATAATTATTTACTATTTATACTATTTGTTTACTATTATTTACTCATTAGTGCAATCGTTTAGCATTGTTGTTTTTATTTATCAAATTCTAAAATGCTTGCTATAAAAGGTATACATTGCATATTTGTCTATAAATGTTATTAAAATCTATAATCCAGCAAAAGGTAAATGCTTGAAGACCACCTGTTGATAGAAAACAGAATTTTTGCCAATGATTGGATGTCATCACAAGCACTGAGGTGTCTAACATGGATTTTTTTCTGAAAAGCAGAAGGTTCGCAAAACCTAAAACTCCTGGAAAAATTCTAAATGCAACAATCCAACCTGTCAAAACTCTACTGCTGTTGAAAGAGACTGCATGAAAAGAACATTTAGCAAGCTCTTGGACTGGAAACTCCAAATATTTTCATTTCTCCATAGGCAAAATGATGCAATTTCAGTCCTGGTACTGGGGCTAAAGGGGGCTGTTTGTGTCGAGGTGGAGGTGTGAGAACAGAGTTTTTCTTTTGTTCATCTTCTTTACACATAAAGCTTGCTTTCTGTATGTTAAAGCAGCTACGGTATCATTCAGAACATATAACCATAAAAATCATAGTTACTTTGACACAAAACCAACTATTCCATTTGTGTGGCCTACCACAAAATAAAAATGTGAATTGGGTCTGCATAGTGGCCTAGCGGCTAATTCCTCACCTTACATGAACCAGGATCTTGTATGTGTGCTGGTACAAGTTCAGACTTCTCGACTTCCCATTCAGCTCCCTGCTTGTGACCTGGGAAAGCTGTCAAAGACAGCTGAAAGCCTTGGAACACTGCACCGGCGTGGGAGACCCTGAAGATGCTGCTGGCTCCTGCCTACGGATCAGCTCAGCTCCAGCCATTGCAGCCTCTTGAGGAGTGAACTAGTAGACAGAAGTTCTTTCTCACTGTCTCTCCTTCTCTGT